>NC_051074.1:47326702-47676702 GCF_004664715.2 Peromyscus leucopus | reverse complement strand
GTCTCTCACTTCTCCCCTTGCACTGCACTGGGAGTGCTGGGCTACAAATCCAGCTTTGACATGCAGATGGAGTGCACTGTAGGCTTGCTCCACATGTGCCTTTATCCCTGGCAGGTCTCCCCAGCCTACCACTGCTTTTTAAATCATGGCTCTGGGTCCACTTGTGTTCCACTATATGGCACTGGAGTCTGTATGGTGTAGATGGTGTTTCTTCCCACAGAGGGGATGATTCTAAGAGTAATACAGTTTACTATTACATAACCTATAGTATACAGGGATTTCAATAGATTTTTTTCAAAGATGGAGGTAATAAACAGTTAAATAGATTTGTCCTTATTAAATTTAAAAACCTTTGTTCTGTGAAGAACAAAAGAAAAATAGCAAAGTAAGCATTAAATTAGGCATTTTAACAATGTCAGGTTAGAATTGAAGATACGGATGCATATTTACGGAAAATGAATATGGTAAAAATTATGAAAAATTCTAAGCAAGGTGCCTCCTTCCAATTGTATATAGCTTGCCATTAAAAATAAAAATATATCTTAGAATATTCTTTGTGGAAGAAAATCAAGTTACCAAAAAATTATCATTTTTGCAATTCACTACAAGTGAAAAAAAATAAAAGAAAAACATGCTTCTTATAAATTTAAGCATAAAGAAAAAGTTTAACTGCCTCTTGACTGTTCCATCTACAATATTAAAATCCTGCCGTGTGTGTGTGTGTGTGTGTGTGTGTGTGTGTGTACATATAAACATACACATTTTGGTGTGTAATTTTTAACCTTTTATTTGAAATACTTTTAGATTTACAATAGAATGAGAAAAAATGAGTTCTAAGCCAAGCATGGTACCACAGGTCTTTCATCTCAGCACTAGGAGGCAGAGGCAGGAGGATGTCTGAGTTCTAGGACAGCCAACGCTACATTGGGAAATCCTGTCTAAAAAAAAAAAAATTAGTTCCAAATACTCTTCCTTCAACTTTCTGTCATTTGAATTATTATATAACCAGAGCACATTTATCAAAACTAAGAAACACATTGGCTCAACTTTAAGGAAGATCTTAGGCAAGTGTCTATAGCTGTTGGGAGTTGAGGAGTGCGGTGGTTACCTTAGATCCAAGAAGCTAGCACTACCCAGCACTCCTCTGCATGCTCCATCTCGCTCTCTCTTCCTGCCTCCGCCTGGGATACTCCCTGAGCTTTGTAAGACATAGCATCGAGGTTTTATTTAGGGCAGAGCATTCAACAGTCAAAACACTTTTGTTCAGTTAGGAGCCTCTGTATTGACTGCTGCCCACTGCAAAAAAAGGTTAAGAACAGCACTAATCTATGGGTATAAACATACAGTTGGAAGTCAGTTTAACAATCTGTGCCCATCCAGCCAAACAGCTGTACTAGATTGTCACATACTAGGGACATGTGTCCGTGCTTAGGGACTGTATCCTCCCGGGCCATGGGCATTTGAACATGTTTACCCTAGCAGGCATGAATTTCCTCCTGTGGAGCAGGCCTTGAGTCCAATCAGAAAGAAGGTTTTGCCTCTTATGTAACAGTCATGCCGCTGTTTCACACACCTATGGGCTGTTTTGCCAAACAGAATGGTATTGTAACATATGGAGTCTGCCCTGGGTAAGGACCCTGGGACACATGCAGCCTGTGTGTCATGGGTTGGACACATCTTTTTTAGAATATTTTTAAAAATTGAAAATTTTTAATATATTCAACTTTACGGGTTTTTTTTTTTTAAGTCCATGGTTAGGCTGATATATTGTTTTTTTCCTCAAAAACTAATTTCAAATCTATTTCTCAGAAATATGCATCCATTGGCAGTGAATTCTTCCCAGCACTGAGAAAATATTTGATCACATTTAAGATAGTTTTTTCTGTCTTCAGTTTTACCTGTGAGTTCTAGAAATGCCTGTGTTATATTATCGTTAATTCTGAAGTTTTCTCCATCGCATTTCTAACAGTTTGGTGTCACATAGGTTAGTGTTTGAGACCACGGCACAGTCCTTGGTTATTTTCCCCTCAGTTTTCTCTTGGAGTAGTTTCTAGTGGCCTGTCTTCGACCACACTGATGGTTTGTTTCTTCAGCTCTGTCACTTCCATTCATATGACGAGATCAGTGGCTTTTGATCTGTTGCTGTTAGTGTCCACCGCACTGCTGAAATGACCTTCTGATATGCATGCCATGCACCTTTTCTGGGACATTAGCCTATTAGTTTTAGTTACCTTGTATTTTCCATTAAATATTTCCGACATCTGGGTCATAGTTTGTGAATTTGCTTGCTTATTCAAATCTGTTCAGTACTTGAAAGTCAGACAGCCGGTGTTGGTGGCGCACGCCTTCAATCCCAGCACTTGGGAGGCAGAGGCAGGTGGATCTCTGTGAGTTCAAGGCCAGCCTGGGCTACAGAGCGAGTGTCAGGAAAGGTGCAAAGCTACACAGAGAAACCCTGTCTCAAAAAAAAAAAAGAAAAGAAAGTCAGACATAAGGACAAAGGACTTTAAATAACTGGGATGGGTCATTTAAGCCTGGAAGTAGGCACATTGTCTCTCTGGAAGGAGGGCACTGGTGGTGCCTAGGGGAGGAGTTGGACTGTTCTGTTAGGGTCACTGTCACTATACCACAGGCTTCAGGTGTGTGGAGAACTAGTTTGTTTTTAGGGTAAGGAATAGTCTAAAGAGCCTTAGCTGTTTGATTTGGATTTTTGTACTGTGGCTTACATAAGGTATTTATAGTTAGAGTGATTTTTCCAGGAGTTGTAGGGTGTCTGTTCTGATTAAGGTTTAGCCTCAGGCATCCATATCTCTCTCTCTCTCTCTCTCTCTCTCTCTCTCTCTCTCTCTCTCTCTCTCTCTCTCTCTCTCTCTCTAAGTGCTGGACCACACACATTTCTCTCAGCTACAGTGAGTGCTCATTGCCAGTTCCCTAAAGCCAGAAATGTTGCCTTCCCTTCATTCTTTAAACCAGGGCGTGGTGGGCTCCTGTAATCCCAGCACTCGGGTCAGAGGACTGAGATTTTTGAGGCCAGCCTGATCTACTGAGCTAGAGTCTGGGGAGGAGGAGAGATGTGCTGTCATGCACGTCACTCACCACAGTTTCTTGTTCCCCCACCTCTGTGTGTACTACATAGAATTCTTTCCTTAACTGCCTGATGGGGTGCCTAGAGAAGAAAACATGTAAAGCGTGCACATTGCTCCGTTTTCTGTATTCTTCAGAGGTTAAAACTACCCTCCTGTAAATTTCACCTATTTCAGGTGAATCGATAAAATACATTTACTGTTAGCCAGTTGCCTCTATCCCAAGTGATGGTGTGATTTGTCACCTTAAATTTTAGTAACCCTCTTTATAACAGTTAGAGTAGGAGTGACTAATCCTTTCACTCCATCCTGGGGCAAAAGCCAGAACCAATGCACATTTTTTATTTGTGTGTGGAGTCCAGAAAACATCTCTGCTGGTGTCTCAGGTATCATCCATATTTCTCTCATTGGTCTGGAGCTCATCAAGCAAGCTTGACTGGCTGGCCAGCAAGCTCTAGGTACCCTCTGTCTCTGCCTCCCCAGTGGTGGCATTACAAACACATGGCCACCATGCCTGGTTTTTTTACTTGGCTCTGGGGTCAAACTTGTGTCTCCATGCTTGTAAGGCAAACCCTACCAACTGAACCATCTCCTCAGTCCCCAGGACACATAGTTTTTAGTTGAATCATTAATGCAGATCAAGATTGGAAAGACCTGTAGAAACTGTATTTTAGATGGGATGTTTTTGTGTAGCACAGGTTGACCTGGTGTACAGTACATGACTCAGATGTACACTCTTCCTGCTTTAGCCTCATAGGTACTAGGTTTTGTAAACACGTATCACCACACCCAGTTAAAACTTGTATAAGTTTGTAGGCAGAAGAGAAAAGGTGGTAGTGTGGAAGGATTGAAGATGCTGAAGAAAGTATAAACCGAATACTGAATTGACCTGACTCATTCCCACTGTCCTCCTCTTCAGACCAGCCCCGTCCTCTGGGCCCTGAAGCACTCCACTTGCCTTCCTTATTGTCTAGTGGAATGCTGGATTTTCTAAGTCTCATTTCTGGAGAAACTTTCTTCAGTGTTAGTGTGATGTTCACATCTGTCATAGCCATATCACCACTTGAATTATCTAGAAATAATAACATAACAGGCAGTGCTTTATGTGTTTTACATATTGGTTTATGTATTCCGTGTAAAACTTTTGAGGTACATAACATTGTCATCTCTTTTTATACTCAGTAATAAGGCTGAGTACTTTACCTCTTCCTTGCATAATTCGTAAGGGACATGTATATCTGCTTTCATTATAAATGATTGGCTGTAAAATTGCTCAGTTTTCCATCTTTTACAAAACTAGAGTCTGTACTTCTAATTGCTAGGATCATTGAACAATAGATGTAGCTTTTGAGTTTGTGAATTTGTGTTGAAGCTTACTAAAGAATAAATTTTTATTCTCTTAATCTGTTAAGATTTTTTCTAACCTTTATTTTAATCACTATAAAAAATGACACAAGCCGGGCAGTGGTGGCACATGCCTTTAATCCCAGCACTCAGGAGGCAGACCCAAGTGGATCTCTGTGAGTTTGAGGCCAGCCTGGTCTACAGAGCGAGATCCAGGACAGGCACCAAAACTACACAAGAAACCCTGTCTTGAAAAATCAAAACAAAAAACAAAAAAGCAAAATTTAATATCTTGACTATTTTTAAATTTACAGTTCAGTAATGCTATGTATTTGTCATCATGGTTTAATAGATTTGCAGGACATTTTTATTTTGCCAAGCACTCAGCCTGATGGCTCATGCCTGTAATCTCAGCTACCCAGGTGTCTGCGGTAGAAGGTTTGCTCTGAGTTTGAGACCAACCCAGGCTGCATAGTGAGTTCCAGGCTATCCTGAGCTGTAGCGTGAGATCCCATCTCAAAGCAACAACCCTAAAACCCTCTCTGTACTTAACTCCCCACTACCCCTATCCCTATCCCTTGGCAGCCCTATTCAGTCCTATGAATTTTTATTTCAGCTACCTCTTAGAAGTAGAATTCTACAATTTTGTCTTTCATGACTAATTTATTTCAAATAGCAGTGTCCACATACAGCATTTATCAAGATTTCCTTCATTGTAAAGGCCAAGTAACATTTCATTTATGTATGTACCACATTTTCTTTATCCGTCAAGGGACACTCGGATTGCTTTTGTGTATTGTGAATATTGTGAAGAGTGTTTTAGAAACAGATATGTAAAGATCTCAGATTCTTGTTAACCAAAGCAGTGTAGGTATGGGTTCCATCTTGTGGAGTGAGCCTAAAGTCAGTTCAGATATTGTTTGGTTACTCCCGCAGACTTCATGCCACCATGGTCCTAGCATGTCTTGCATTCAGAATACACTTGTAGTTTGAAAGTGTGACTGTGTTGATGTTAATGTTTCTCCTTTGGTAGCTTCCAGAGTACCTTCCTGTACAAAAAAAATAAAAAACAAACAGAACATGCTGGAACATACACATGAAGATTCCATGTAGGCACCAGCTCACTTCAGTTTGGTCAATGAGTAGATGTTGGTTTCAGCAGTGGATCAGTACCACCAGTTTATAGAGAGCAGGGCAACACACTGAGTTGTTTGGGGGTCCCATGGGAGTACTTTAGCTAACAACTCAGTTAGATGTAACCCAGTTCCAGTACTGGAAGCTTCATTTAGTGACAAGAGATATCCAGTTGGGGCTCTACTTTATTATTTGATGATTTTATGTAGATCGCCTTCATATACGTATGTATTTTGGGACCCTTCTACTGTATCAGATTTCTGTACTCTTCAAATGGCCCTTGATTTTAGCTGTCTTTCCCCATAGTCTCTCCCTTGTCCTCTCCTGTCCCTCTTCCCATTTGATCTTTCTATCCCAGCCACACACACCTCCATCCATCAAAAATTATATTCTAGTTTGCTTTCCAAATGAGATCTATCTGTCCACTGCCCATTCCCTAACCTGACCTCTGTGGTTTTACAGATTGTAGCCTGGCTATCATTGACTTAACAGCTAATATCTTCATGTAAGCAAATACATACTATATTTGTATTTCTGGTTCACAAACATCTAGGTTGTTTCCAGTTTCTGGCTATTATGAATAGAGTGCAGTGAACATGGTTGAGCAAGGGTCTCTGTGGTAGGATAAAGTGTCCTTTGGGTATATGCACAAGAATGATAAGCTGGATCTTGTGGTAGATCTATTCCCATCCTCCTGAGGAACCACCACACAGAGTTCCAAGTGGCTGTACAAGTTTGCACTCCGGCCAGCAATGGATGAGTACTCCCCTTACTCCATATCCTCACCAGCATGAGCTGTCATTTGTTTTGTTGATCTTAGCCATTCTGACAGGTGTAAGATGAAATCTCAAAGTAGTTTTGATTTGCATTTCTCTGATGACTAAGGATGTTGAATGTTTGTATGTTTCTCAGCCATTTGAGTTTGAGTTTCCACTTTTGAAAATTCTCTATTTAGATCTGTATCTGCACCCCCTTCCCTTTTTTGTTTGTTTTTTTGTTTTTCAAGAGAGTTTCCCAGTGTATCCCCGTCTGCCCCAGAATTCACTGTAAAGACCAGACTAGCCTTCAGAGATCCGCCTGCCTCTGCCTCCCAAGTGCTGAGATTAAAGGCGTGCACTGCCACCACCCGGCTCCATTTTTTAATTGTGTTATTGGTTTTCTTGACATCTTTTTTTTTTTTTCTTTTCTTTTCTTTTGGTTCTTCTATATATTTTGGATATTATCCCATTATCTGATGTATAGTTGGTAAAAATCTTTTCTCATTCCGTAGGCTGCCACTTCGTCCGAATGATGGTGTCCTTTGCCATGCACAAGCTTTTCGGTTTTATGAGGGCTCCTTTATTAACTGTTGATCTTAATGCCTATACTAATGGTGTACTGTTCAGAAAGTCCTATGCCAATGATTTCAAGGCTATTCCCCACTTTCTTTTGTATCAGATTCAGTGGATCTGGTTTTATATTCAGATCTTCGATCCGTTTGGAGTTGAAGTTTGTGCAGGGTGATAAGCACGGATCTATTTGGACTCTTCCCCATGCAGCCATTCAGCTTGACCAGTACCATTTGTTGAAGATACTGACCTTATTCCAGTGTGTATTTCTGGATTCCTTATAAAAAATCAGGTGTCCATAGATGTGTGGATTTATGTCTGGGTTTTTAATTAAATTTCATTGACCAGTGTGTCTGCTCTTGTACCACAACCATGCTGTTGTTATTACCATAGCTTTGTATACAAGATGAGGCCAGGGATAGTGATACCGCCCACAGTTCTTTTTTTTTATTCAGGATGGTTTTAGCTATCCTGTTTGTTTGGGGTGTGTGTGTGTGTGTGTGTGTGTGTGTGTGTGTGTGTGTGTGTGAAGATCTGTGTAGAATTGTGTTGGAATTTTGATGGAGATTGCAGTGAATCTGTAGATTGCTTTTGGTAGGATGGCCAAGATCTTCCCATCTTCTGATATCTTCTTCAATTTCTTTCTTCAGTGTCTTAAAGTTTTTATCACACAAGTCTTTCACTAGCTTGGGTAGTTACCCAAGATACTTTATATTATTTGAGACTGTTATGAAAGGTGTTGTTCCCCTGATTTCTTTCTCAGTCCATTTGTCGTTTGTATAGGAGAGCTACTGATTTTTATGAGTTAATTTTATATCCAACAACTTTGCTGAAAGTGTTTTTCGGCTGTAGGAGTTTCCTGGTGGAACTGTTTGAGTCATTTATGTATACTATTATATCATCTGTGAGTAAAGATACTTTGACTTTTTCCTTTTCTATTTGTATGCCCTTGATCTTCAGTTGTCTTATTGCTCTAGCTAAAATTTCAGGTATTATATTGAATAGATGTGGAAAGAGTGGTCTACCTTGTCTTGTTCCTGATTTCAATGGAATTGCTTTGAGTTTCTCTCCATTTAAATTAATTTTGGCTATGGGCTTACTATAAACTGCCTTTATTATATAGATGTATGTCCCTTGTATCCCTATTCTCTCTAAGACTTTGATCGTGAAGGGTCATTGGATTTTGTCAAAGGCCTTTCCTGTATCTTATGAGATGACCATGTGGTTTTTGTCTTTCCATTTGTTTATATGATGGATTATATTTATTGATTTATATATGTTGAACCATCCCTGCATCAATGGGATGAAGCCTACTTGATCATTGTGGATGATCTTTTTGATTTGTTCTTGGATTCAGTTTGCAAGTATTTTATTGAGAATTTTTGCATCTATGTTCATTATGGGAAATAGGTCTGTAATTCTCTCTCTTTGTTGGGTCTGTATGTGGTTTGGGTATCAGAGTAACTATGGCCTTGCAAAACAAATTGGGCAGTGTTCCTTTTTCTGTTTTACAGAAAAATTTGAGGAATGTTGGCATTAACTCTTCTTTGAAAGTCTGATAGAATTCTATGCTAAAACCATCATCTGGTCCTTGGCTTTTTATTTTGGTTGGGAGGCAGTTAATGACTGCTTCAATTTCAAGGTCTATTGAAATTGCTTATCTGATCTTGATTTAACCTTAGTAAGTAGTATCTATCAAGAAAATTAGCCATTTCTTTTAGGTTTTTCCAGTTTTGTAGAATAACCATTTTTCAAGTCGGTCCTAAACCAAAAATAAAATAAAATAAAAACCTTTAGTTGGGTGATGGTGATGAATACCTTTAAACCCAGCACTGCAGAGGCAGAGGCAGATAGATCTCTGAGTTCAAGGTCAGCCTGGTCTACAGCACAAGTTCCAGGACAGCCAGGGCTACCCAGAAAAACCCTGTTTTTAAAAAAATAAATAAATAAAGTATGTTTTTATGAGTCTCCGGGTTTCCTCGGTGTCTGCTGTCATCTACCACTTTTCATTTTTAATTTTGTTAATTTGGATATTCTCGCTCTGCCCTTTAATTAATTTGGATAAGGGTTTGTCAATCTTACTGATATTTCTCAAAGAACCAATTCCTTGTTTCACTGATTCTTTATTTTGTTTATTTCTATTTTATTGGTCTCAGCCCCAAGTTTGATTATTTCTTGCCCTTTCTTCTTTTATTCTAGAGCTTTCATGTGTGCTGTCAAGTTACTTGTAGATATCTGCAAAGTTTCTTTCTTTCTTTCTTTTTTTTTTTTTTTTAATATAGGCACTTAGTGCTATGAACTTGCCTCTTTGAACCACCGTCTTTATGTCCATATGTTTGGGTATGTTGTGTATTCATTTTCATTCAAGTCTAGAAAGTCTTTGATTTCGTTCTTAATTTCTCTCCATCTATTTTTCATTCAGCAGTGAGTTGTTCAGTTTTCATGAGTTTGTAAGCTTTCTGTTATTTCTACTGCTGTTGATTCCTAACTTTAATCTAGGGTGGTCAGATAGAATGCAGGGTGTTATTTCGGTTTTCTTTTATCTGTTGAGAATTGTTTTGTGTCCAAGTATGTGATCAGTTTTGGAGAACATTACATGTTCTCTGCTGAAAAGAAGATTCTTTTGTGTTTGGGTGAAATGTTCTGTAGATCCCTGTTAAGTCCATTTTGTCTATGATGTCCATTAGTGCCAGCAGTTCTCTTGTAGTTTTTGTCTGGATGCCCTGTCTATTGGCGAAGTGGATGATTGCAGTCTCCCACTATCCAGATGTGAGATTCAGTATGTGACTTAAGCTGTTGTAGTAGTGATTGTTTTATGAGCTTGGATGCCCTTATGTTTGGTATATAGATGTTGAGGATTGCAATGCCCTCTTAGTGGAATTTTCCTTTGAGTATGTAATATCCTTCCCTATCTCTTCTGATTAAATTTGGTTTGAAGTCTATTTTGTCAGGTACTAAAATGGTTACACCAGCTTCCTTCTAGGGGTTCCTTTTTCGGTCCATTACCCTGAGTTGATGTCAAGGTGTGTTTCTTGAATGCAGCAGGAAGGATCCTCTTTTCTCATCCATTCTATTAGTCTATGTCTTGTCCAAGTTCCTAAAGTTTTCATTTTCTAGCTTTCTCTCAGTGTGGATTTGCTTTGTTAAGTCTATTTCCACTCTCAGTTTTGAGCTGTTGAATCTTTCCTTGCACTGTGTTGTCAGAGATGTCTTTAAGGACCTCTGTTCTATTGATAAAGGCTATTTCTAAGTCTCTGTTGTGCTTCAGCTCTGTTGCAGTGCTCAGGGTGCTAGGGCTCCTGGCTCTCCTGGAGACATTGTCCTGGCTGTTGCTGTTTCTATGCCGCCATCTCGGCGTCTGCTTGGAGAAGAATGTCATTTTAGGTGCTGGTATCTGGTCTTGCTTTGGGAGGGTTTTATTCCTTGGTTTCTGTTGCCCTCTGGTTCTTAGGAGAGTGTGGTTGCTCTATGTTGCCTAGTAAGAAATTCTTCTGGGATTCTGATAGGTGTGGCCACTGGGGGTTCAGGGTAAAATGTGTATGTGTAGGTATTGGGGTCTGATACTTAGGAATAGGGATGGTCTAGGCCTCAGCAGGTGATCTGCTGCAGAACCGTGGATGAGACTGGGGGATTAGATTAGATTTGGAGGAGAGGAGAGATCGGTAAAGCTCTGCAGTTAGCCTGCCTGTTTCCCTGGTCAGAGTGGCCTGTGGATTCCCACGAGTGCCTGCTGGAGTTGGGATCTGGGACATAGTAATGAGTGGGGGAGGGCGGCTGGAAGGGGAGAGCTGTGATCAGTGGAGCTGGAGCAAAGGTGCGGGGAGATGTGCAGGTAGCACACTCGCTCCCACCAACCTTCCTCTTCGAGACAGTCCTAAACCTGGAGCTCAGTGACTGAGCTAGGCCTTATGGCCAGTTCCCTCCACGGGTCCTTCTTTCTGTCTTCTGTCGCTCCCCACTGTTGGCTTTTCCCAGGCTGCTAGGGATAGGAGTCCAGTCCTCCTGCTAGTGTGTCTGGCACTCTGCCTACCGGCTGTTTCCTCTGCGCCCTGAAACATTGTTTAAGTAGTTGAAAGAATGTTTTTAACGTTGTGTGTGTGTGTGTGTGTGTGTGTGTGTGTGTGTGTGTGTGTGTGTGTATCTGTGAGTATGCAAGCACATGTGGAAAGAAAAGGAAGTAGGTTCTCACCTTCTTCCACATGGGATCCAGGGGTTAAACTCAGGGTGGAAATAAGGGCCATTACATACGTGAGATCTCACCAGGCAACCTCAACTTCATTTATTGAGTATTTATTGTATGTACAACACTGACCACTTGTTCATTTCAGCTGTTTCTCTGGAAAAAATTATATTCTAAAACTAGTGGAATGGAATTCATGAACACAAAATTTTTTGTGTTTTCATTTTTAGGGAAGCAGCAAGAGAATGTCGTAGAAAGAAGAAAGAATATGTGAAATGTTTAGAGAACAGAGTGGCAGTGCTTGAAAACCAAAACAAGACATTGATTGAGGAACTAAAAGCACTTAAGGACCTTTACTGCCACAAATCAGATTAATTTGGGATTTAAATTTTCACCTGTTACGGTGGAAAATGGACTGGATTGGCCACAAACAGAAAGACAAAATAAACATTTATTTTCTAAACATTTCTTTTTTTCTATGCGCAAAACTGCCTGAAAGCAACTACAGAATCTCGTTCATTTCTGCTTTTGCATTAAACTGTGAATGTTCCAGCACCTGCTTCCACTTCTCCCTCAAGACATGTGCAGCACCAGGAATCATGAAGAGACTTCTGCTCTCCATCGCCCACCCTCCTCAAGAAGTAATAATGTGTTTATTTGTAAATTGTTGGGGGAAATGAGGAAAATGAAATCTTGGCTTTTTTTGGTTTTGTTTTAGGTTTGGTTATGTTTGTTTGTTTGTTTGTTTGTTTTGTTTTGTTTTGTTTCCTTTTGATGATTTCAAGGTTTGTGCTGAGCTCCATGATTGCCTTAGGGACAGAATTACCCAACCTTTTGAGCTGAAGTAATGTGTGGGGCATATGAGGAAAGTAGGTAAGGTGCAGTGAAGAAAGGTTGATTGCCAAGTCGATGTTTTTAGTTTCATTGTGAATTATGTAGAACTGTTGAAAGACATACCCTCTAAAAACAGATTTTAGTTCGATGTTGAGGAGTAAACGGTCCACGGATGTGGATACTTTTCTTCAGTACTAACTAAGTTATCCTTGGTTCTGAGCAGACTTCTGTGTTAGGCACAGCTGTTCTATAGGGCAGTTGTTACTTCTGAACTCAGTTCTGTGTGTTCGGCAGTTGGAGCACATTAAAAGAAGTAACCAAGTGAAAACAAGATGGTATTTGAATTGTGAGTTCAGTTAAAATCCAAGTGCAAAGCTTATTTGGGTTAGTACTAAATCTTAATGAACAGACACTGGCCAGGAAGCCAGCTCCTTGAGTTATCTATAACAAGGTTTTAATAAATAAAAGCTTTTGTCCTTGCTTTCAGAATCCTTATATTGTCACTCATTTGCCTAAAAAGCTATTTGTAATTCCCTGTTGTATTTACGTTGTGCCACCATTGGGAAAGCTTTCAAGATGTCCAAGCAGGGTGACTGCTCTAGAGAAGGACTAAATGTATAACCTTTTCTGTATTCGAAGAGTTGATCAGAAGATCTCTTGGGATTTTTTAAATGAAAGAATTACAAAGTTGTGATTCTAAAGTGTAGTATTAAATGCACACAAGAAAAGCAGTTTTCTTCAGGCATTGGAGTGTCTGCTGTGCTACAGAATTTGGCAAAACACTCTTTTCCTCCCATAAAAGGTGGTACTGCTTTAGCTATCCAGTAGCTATTCTGTTGTTTCTAAAGAAGCTCCCTACTTAAATCCTGACTCAATAGTCTGCATTTATGTGTAATGTTCTGATAAAAACTTAGTAATAACTCATTTTATTCAGTAAGTCTGATAAAATCTAAAAGTTACTCTTTAAAAGACAAATATGAGGAAGGTGGAGGTTGGCATGTTAGATAACTTCTGTTTGAGAAAGAATTTGAACTCAGAAGGTTGTTTTATATTTGCTCATGGGATATTAAGAATGCTGGTTTTAATGGCAGTATATACATATGAGCACTAGATATTTGGCCTCTTTTTTTTAAAATAAGACTTTAGGTTACTATCTGTAAATGTTTTATCTTGTTTGTAACAAACCATTGTCTTTTTTCAAGGATGAACAGTTTGTGAAGGAGCATCATTCTAAGACTTGAGTGATGTAATCCTTATGTTTGGACAGTTCACCAGATTCTCAAGAAGGCTTTCAAACAACTATAAAGTTTGATGTTTGTCCTGCTGAGCTTACTGGAAAGAGATAGCATAAGAACTGTCTGTATACCAGCATGTAGATATATCATTTGCTAAACCTGGTTAAACAGAAATGAAACAAAATCACAAATCTGTTTACGAGCTGGAATTACTTCACATTAAGTCAAAATGTCAGATTGAGCATTTTAAAATGTCACAAGTGAAAAAATTGCCAGTGTGTAGAAGTTGTAATTTCTAGGTGTCTGCAAAAGTTGAGGCTTTCTACATAACTAAGGAAATCGATGGTCTTCTTAGCCTTTACACGCCCAGGCAGTCTCAGGCATACCTACTAACTAGATGGATGGATTTGAATTCCCAGAGGCCTGAGCCGTTGTGCCTGGAGCCTGGCTGCACTGGTTTGAAGCTGGTTATTTAATAAGGTGAGAAATACATGGTGTTGCTAAATCTGACTTGAAATTTTCAGTTTATACCGAAAGAAATCAAGCATCTTTAATGCAAGCTGTTTTTTTAATATAAGAATTAGAAAAAAAAATGCTTTGTTTTTGAGCTACTTGGAGAATCTTTATTAAGAAAATGACATAATTTTTTAAAAACTCTTATATCCAAGATTGTATGTGGCCATATTACCAGTGATGTTTTTCTTGATATTGGCCAAAAGGGAATGAAAATGTTGTCATAGGAATCTGTACATATGCTACTGATTTGCCTAGAAACTAGCAAGTTTGGTATTGCTCACTTTGCATATATAGGGCCAGGTGGCACTTTTATCTATAGGACAGATTAACTCTAATAAAAATGAAATGGGAAGGGGTTTATTTTTGATATATTACTCTTCTGAGTTTTCAAGCTTTGATAGTGTTTAACTGAAAAGTGATTTAGAAAGGGCTAGATCCAATGTTCATATTAAAAAAATTGATGAGACACAATTTAAGTTCTTTATCAAAAGCAAATACCATATTAGCAACCGTCATATTGTCATAGGTGCTGTGCTTGTTTAGATGTTATAGAATGGGTGGGGAAGTGGCATTTTGTAATATATGTGTACATATATACATACATACAGTATATCATCTAAACGCTCTGAGAGAGCTGTTATGTCAGGAATGCTGAGGATTACAGCATAGTGAGGTCAGATGAAATTCCACACTCTGTGTGTTCTCCCGCATCTCTTCTGGGGGTTCAGTGGCTGTATTACTCCAGCACTCATAACTGCTTTTTATCCTTTATTTTTCTTCCAGTTTTTCATTAGTTTTCTTTGGCTTGGCTTCTGGTATGTTACCAGTCACTTGAAAACTCCTAACCCCCAAAGCTCTTTTGTTTTTGTTTCTTCCTGCTTTGTTTCTGGCAGCTATAGAATTGGCAAGAACGTTTTGAAAATAGCTTTTAAGAGATTTTTTTTTTTCTTTTGAGAATCACATTGGGCAGACTTCTGGTGTTTCATTTGAACAGGGATTTTCATCAGGAAATGTGTTTTGAAGGCAGGTCAGCAAGCATGTGTCTAAAGCACAAAGCCAGTCAGACAGGCTGTCCCGTCACAAGTCATCTGGCTGGAGTTTGTCTGTCTCTCAGGACTCCTCCCTGCTGTTTGCCACCATTTAGGGTGACATGGGATCTTACAAAGATTGGGGCCTAGAAACAAATGGAGTTCTCTACCTTGGGTGCTTTTAATTACTTGGAGTGACTTCAACCCAAAGTCTTCTTTCCTGTTAAGAAGCTTTCATTCTCTGCCGACTCCAGTCAGCTAGTAGCACGCACGAGTTTGTTTCTCTGCCAATAGCTGCTTCGTTTCGGTCCCTTCCAGAGGCTTTCTTTGTTCTGCCTCTGTAACACTGAAAACTATTGGCATATCATTCCCTGGGGCCCAATACAAAGGTTGTATATTTACTTGGGGTTGTATTTACATTAGTTCTTTGTAAATGTTCGGTGTAACTTGCACTTTTTTTTTAATGACCCAGTTTGGGTATCAGCAACTTGGGAAATTCCCTCATGGGTTAGTTCTCCACTGATGCTTTGTCTTCCTCCTCTCTTCAAATCATGACTCCTTAATGGAAGCTCTTCAGTGATTACAATGTCATAGCTGGTCTAAAGCATGTTATAAAAGCTAAATATCTGGGAATTAGAGTTGACTAGTCCAGTTAATTAAAAAGTGAGCTGAGACTTTTTCATCATGAGTAAATACTGAAGGAAAAATAAATACCTGTAACTTTAAATTTCATCCTCAACCCATTATTAATTCTATGTAGACTATGCCAAAAAATTTTCCAGGATAGTACAGACTTTGTTAAACAGTTAACTTATTGTCATCACGGGAAACCATGTAATAATCATTGTTACTAAAGTATTTCCATTTTAAATTCGGCTTTGTTAACTTCAAAGAAATGCTGCCTAAACTTGACTGGTTTCAGATGAGGGAGAAGTACGCTTTGTTAGGCCTGTACAGGTGAATTATTACTACAGAATAAACTTGTTCACAGAGTTGTACAAAGCACAACTAGAGTTTCTGGTGGGTGGCTTATGTGTCTTGATTACTTTCAATGTTAATAATGTTGACTTTTAAGTTAACAGTCACTGTTATGTACTAGGAACTGGTTTCCTTGACTTTCTAGAATCAGTGGCCGAGAGAGGCATATAGTCCTTGAGGGGTTGGACATAGCATGAAGTTGAGTCAGCGTGGAAGAATTTCAAACAAATTAACAGGGTGCTGAAGTTCCGGCTGACTCGTCTGCCCATGGTATGTTTGCTGATGAGTGAATGTATGCGTCCTCAGGGGCAGACAAACAAACGTTAACAAGGACCAGAAACATTTGAATGGAGGAGTTATATTTCAGGTGTTTTAGCTTGAAATTTATTTTTTAAAAAAAGAAAAATTAAAAAAATAAGTAGGAGAGACAAGTTTGGGAAGCAAGTTGGTGGTATAAGAACAGGCGGAGCCAATGCTGGCCAGTCCTCATTCTGGTAGTTGTGGGGGCAGGTCCCAGGTGGGTAAGTGTCAGTTATTACCAGCAAGTAAGAGGAAGGTGAGTAATCTATAGGAGTATGTGAGAAGGTTCGAACAGTAGGAACTCCTACTTCCCAGGCATGAGTCACGCTTGCCCATAGAAGTCCAGCATTTCTAAGCTTCTGCTGAGGGGCATCTCAGAGATGGGAGTAAATCTGAGATTTTTTAAAAAAAAAAACAGTAGGGAAGAAATGTCTCTGCAGATCATGATCTATGTTGGCCACATGAAATGATTTATTATATTTGGGAGGTTTTATTTTCTTATGTTTTTTAAAATTGAATTGGTAAATGCTTTATAGACGTATTTTTACCCAGGTGCCACTTCAATGTGTATGTAATAAAATTATTTATATTAAAAGTGGGAAGTTTGTCAACATTTCTCTGTGCATGTAGATTTATTAGGATGGCGAAGTGTGTTAGTTAGCAGTTTTCTGTGTGAAGCTGTCTTCAGCTGATCTGTGCACAGTGGTTACAATGCCCCCAGCAGAAGGGATCGTTTCCAACCCAGACATGTCACTTGAAACTTCTGAAAAGATAACTAACCAGGGAAGTCCTAGGATGCTCTTTGGCTTTTGGTTTTTCCTTGAGTACTGGAGTAGAGAATACCTCCCCTAGAACTGTCAGCACAAAACAGGGTATCAGCTTCTAACTCTGATGTTTCCATTGGAGTTGAGTACTAATAACTATGAGGAGGGAAATACATTTCTAATAAAATTCCCTACAATCGAGAAACATCCCTGTTTAAATTTTTTTACCTAAATCTTTTTGTGCTTTATGTGTAAAGAATAAAGGTACTAAACTACCGTGCATTTTATTAACACTATGTACATACTGGCTGCTTTGTGTTCAGAATGGTAGCAGTTGCTTTGTATATTAAAGTGATCCTTGTGAATTTGTGAAATATTGTCATACCGTGCTTTTCTTACTGTGATCTTTGTGGTATCAACTGTCATAATACCCTTTTTACACAGACATTTATGTGCAGACACATAAACATGCTTTTAAAACGCTGTAATGTCTCTTTTTTGGGTGGGGAACCTTTTTTTCTTCCAGCTAATACATTTTTACCCATTTTCTTGGATTTGAGTATATTAATTTGGTTAAATGAGCAAAGTTTGTATTGACTATATCACAAGCTTTTGTAATGCTTAGCAACAGAAGATTGTAATTCATACAACACGTCTAGAGTCAATTTTGCTGAACTTACTTTTAGCACTTTTTTTTAGTGGTGCTGAGCAGTGACCTAAAGATTTCTAAGTGCTGCTGTTGAGTAACTAATGGAGGCATGTACAGCAGCTTACAGTTAGTGTACTGACTGATAACATAACCTCTCAGATCGCCTTTATTCTGAATTAATAATTGTGCAAATTGCAACAGAAGGTGGATACAATAGCATGCTCTTGTAATTCCAGACTCAGGACCACAGGAGGCAGAACCAAAGGCTTGGTTGGGTTATCTCCAGTAAGGTCCTATGGGGAAAGTGGGAAGGGTGTGGACGAGTGGTTCTGAGTGGGTGTGGTTACTGTTGTCAAAGAACCAAGAATAAAAGGTATCGGTAATATTCTGAGGTAAGTTCTGAAACTTGTAAAAAGTTAACAGGTTACTCCTAAGCTGTGTAATGTTTCCTGGTCATCAAATGCAGTCTTGAAGCTTGAGTCACTTGGATTTATGTTTCTCCCTTCTACAGAACAATCACACTTCACTGAATTGCAGACTTGCAGAGGGAAAGAATGGGACCTGGTATGGTGGTGCACACCTTTAATCCCAGCACTTGGAAGGCAGGGGCAGGCCTGATCTACATAGTGAGTTCCAGGGCAGTCAGAACTACATAGTGAGACCCTTTCTTAAAACACCAGAGGGAAAAACATTGAAAGGATGCTATCAATTTTGTGAGGACGAGGTGTAACCAGAGTTGTGCCAAGCATTTCAATCCTGTGATCATATTACTTGTAAGCTGTGGACCTCTGGAATAATGAGAATACCTGTCTTCATATTGGCTGTCCCCTGACATTCATTTGAGGGCACACCTCTAGAAACTGGAGTGACAGTCCTTTTTCTCAAATTCTAAAAACATTCCTCAAATGTAATTGTAATAACTTTGTATAGTTGGCACCCCTTCCCTCTGCAATGAATTCTAGACTTCGTGTGTTACACTCACTGCAAAGCACAGGTCCCAAACACAGAACTTCTCATTTCTCCAAACCTGTCCCTTCAGGCATTTTCCATGTCATAAATGCTGCCACTTCCCATTAGATTGTCAATCCCAGGGAAGTCCTGTCTTCATCCGTGCCACCTTGCCCGTTAGATACGTCATCAGATGGGGACTAACATCAGTAGAAGGCAGGCTCGTTTCCGGGAGTGAATATTATTTTTGCTTTTTAATTGATACAAGTAGCAAGGTTATGTTTGAAAGTGAACCGCTCGGCAGTAGCAGTGCATTCACACACTTGTGCAACCACCGTTTCTGTACACTTCACAAACATTTCCAGCACCTGGATAAACTCTTACTCCCACTAAATGCTTAGCTTCCCTTTTTTCTTCCTTCAGAGCTCTGGCGACCGACAATCTGCTTTCTGGGAATTTACCAATTCTGAGTAATTTCAAGTATCATCCACATAATGCGTATGACTTTGTGTCTAGCTTTTTCCATTAAACGTGTTTCTGACACTGGAATTCAACCCCGTACCCTGGTCATACAAGTCAAGTGCTCTGTCACATCCTGTACCTTCAAGTATGTGGGGACTAAACCCTGGGGTCCTGCATGCTAGGCAAGTAATCTACCACTGAACTGCACTCCGTTAACTTCTTTCCTAGCTGACTCCACCATCCTTGCTGGTTTGGGAAGAAAAACTGAAATAGCAGAGCTACTACTTCCACACAAGGTTATGGCATGGGTAGACTTTTCTAGTCTTAGTTTTGCTTTCTACCCTCATAATTAGCATCCCATGTTGACAGTATTCCTTTGCTTGGACTGTCTCGGAATTTTCAATCGTAAGACTTTCCTGATTATACCAAGAAATGTTTATAGTTTTACAGCATTAAGGACCTTTGGGCTAACAAGGCTTCTGATGTTGAAGCACAGCTCAGGACTGCCTAGATTGCTCAGCTCGTGCAAGTGTGAGAACACGCCTCCAGTTTGCTAGTGCAAGCCTCTCACTACAATGACTGCCCATGGTCTTTAAAGAACTCGGGTGCTGTTTTCCCTAGGGTGGTTATGGGCAGCAGAAAGGTTACAACATAAACGCTTGCCTTCTACCAACTCAGTTACCAATACTGAGTACATTGGTGGGTCTTAAAGTACCCTAAAGTTTTGTTCTGCTAAAGAACTGGTAGACGATGCTTCCAATAAAGTATAGCAGTTATCTGGGGTTATAGAAAAGTGTATAGGAGACTGAGACAGGAGGATTGGTTTAAGATCATCCTGGACTATATAGTGAGACCAGGTCTCAAGTGGCAAAGAAAATTAGAGCAGTTAAATGGCACTGGTTATTGGTAAATATACATTCATGCAGTTTCATTATTGAGAGTATGTTTTGTTATTTTAATAGCCTGAGAGTATTTCTTGGAGATACACCTTGGGGAAGGAGAGAGAAAAACAAAAATGAAGTGATCCATTTAGGTAAATCATCCATAATGATTTTTTTTTTTTTTTTGGTATCAGGGTTATCAAGCTAGCTGCCTTTATGACTACTTAAAATTTAGTGGTATACTGTATTCCCAGTATAACTCGTATCTGTTAGGAATGTTGCAGGCAAGCTGGGAGTGATGGTATACATCTGTAATCCTGTTGCTGGAGAGGTGGAGGTAGTTGTTTCTGGTCAGCCTGGACAGCACGGCTGAGCTGTCTAAATGTAGTAACAGTTATGCTTCTATCCCCAAAAGAATCTAGCATTCAGGGCTGGAGAGGTGGCTCAGTGGTAAGGAGCACTTGCTGTTCTTTCAGAGGACCAAGTTCAATTCCCAGCACCCAGACAGCTCACAATACCCTGTAATTCTAGCTCCAGAAGATCCAACCACTCCAGCTTCTACACAAACATGTATATGCCTGCGCACAGGCACACATAATTAAAACCAATTTTTAAAATCTAGTATTCCATTAATTTACTTGGACAACTATTACAATTCTGATTTCTATGAAAAAGAATCATTTTCTAACAACTGTACCCCTCTACAGGTATTTTCTTCAGCCCAAGGTTGTGCCCCTTACAACCAATGGCCAAACCACACAGAGATGTAAAGGCCAGTGTGTGTGTGTGTGTGTGTGTGTGTGTGTGTGTGTGTGTGTGTGTGTTCGTTCCCTGAGGGAATCTGACTTGGAAAAAGATCCCAAACCCCAAACCAATAAAAGAACTTGATTTTCACTTATAATAACCAACCTTTCTCTCCCTCTCTGTCTCTCTCTGTCTCTGTCTGTCTCTCTGTCTCTCTCTCTCTGTCTCTCTCTCTCTCTCTCTCTCACACACACACACACACACACACACACACACACTATTTGTAGTACACATGGAGTAGGGTGGCAGTCCGTCCAACCTTTCCTGATCCTTGGTTAGTAGTTATGAGATCACAAGAAGTCTAGTAACTAACGTCTTAGCAGCCCTGGTAGAGCAGCAGGTGTCTCAGTTCCCCAGCTCACCCCACCTCACTTGATTACCTTTTCCCAAAGTCTGCGACCTTACAGGGACTGAACCCAACAGCATTGGGTTGTCTTTGCAGTGTTGGTGACACTGTCAGGCTTTCATTTGTTTCAGAGAGCTTCAATGTCATGGTACAGTAGTATTTCAGTCAGTAAGCTATGTACACCCCCATTTCATGTCATTTATCAGAACTGTTGAGACAGGACATCACCAAATGCTGATAGCTTTTAGCTCACCTTTATTAAAGTAAAACTTTAACTTGACTACATCTAAAATTAACTAAAATCTAAGGGGCTGGGTATACCTGTGAAGGATTTTTCTTAATTAAACTGATGCGGGAAGACTCCCTCTAAATACAGATGTTTTGAGGTGGGAAGATCCACCTAATGTGGGCCATAGCTTCAGGGGGCAGCCTGTATAAAGGACATGGAAGAAGGAAGCCCTCCCTCTGCCTGCTTGCCCTCACTCACTGGCAAGTCCATTCCTTCACCTGCATTCGGGCCTCCTCCTCTGGGATTCTGGCATCTACTGCAGACCAGCTGAGACAGCCAGCCTTGTGGACTGACCAACTAGTGGATTCCTGGACCTTCCACTGGTAGACAGCCACTGTGGACTAGGTGAACCACAGCCTGCAAGCCACTCTAGTCTCCCCTCCTCTCCTCTCTCCTCCCCCCCATTCTGTTCCTCCAGAGGGGACCCTGACTAATACAACTACAATTTTAAATAGATGTAGAAGACAACAATGTCAGGTATTCTGATATCCAAAATATTTATTAAAAGAAAATGAGGCCTTCAGTAGTCTATACAACAAATTCAACAAATTTCTATTACCAAATGCCATTGTGAGATCATAATGTGCTATGGTCTACAGTGCTTAAGTTTTTAGTTAGACTTTAATGTAGAAGAAAAGCTTGTACTGATAACTTTATTCATAAAGTCTACTCAGAGAAAACCCAGTAACCTCTGGCTAGGGATGTTATAACTCGGGGTTAGTGTTTGCCTAGTACGTGCACAACCTTGGATTTGGTCCCTAGCAGCACAGAACAGCAGGGGCCTCTAAACAGAATCTACCCTGCTCACATGGTTCTATGCTTTTTACTGAAACTAGAGAAGGAAAAGGAAAGAGGCCTCCAGCAGCTCGCAACCCACCAGGGAGCCTGCTATCCGAGGAGCGATTATAGGTTATAATACAGGGTTTGTACCTTGGGAGCTAACCTTTGTGAAGAAGTGAGAGTTAACTGTTACAAACTGACATATTAAAAGGAAAAAAAAAACCACCTAGAACTAGATACCACATTGAGAGTCAGCAAAGCTGAGACAGAATCCCCGTGGAAGAAACTTGCAGCCCACAGTTTTATGTCATTTGAAATGTAAAAATTTATTTTCATTTATTCCTTTGCTTACATACTTACCCCTGAAATCTGGCAAAAAGGTATGATATGAGAAACAGAAAGTTCTTCTTCAGCTCATGTAAGCGGGGTGTCGTGGCCCACACCTGTAAGTAATCCCAGCACTCAGAGGGAGCGGCAAGAGAATCATTCTAAGTCTGAGGTCGGCCTGGTCTACACAGTTTCGGACCCAGCCAGGGCTACAGAGTAAGGCCTTATCTCACAAAAAAAGTAAGAGACTTCAACAGCACAACCCTTTGAGGAGTATGTGCAGGAAACCCTGTTTACACTCAGCAGACGAGAAACTGAGACAAACATACAGCCCATGTATGACTGAATCTCACCAGTTCAAAGACACCTTTACACCGTTCTTTTCAGATCGTCAGTGGAAACTGCTTCCCAAGAGGGCACGCTGGGTAAGGAAAGAACATCATCCAAGCCTCACGTGCACATTTACTGCTCGGCAGTGAGCCAATCATAACAGTTACGGCAATGGGACAAGGTATGAATCTGTCTACACAGAACACATGTTCTCTCTTCCTTGAGCAGCTCTGGTTGGACGGACTTGCGGTCTGCCATCACATGAGCAAGGGAGTTCTAGTTGTAAAACCTTAGCTGACACACTCAATTCTTAGAAAATAATGCCACTACAAGTCCTTCTGCTGGTTTCTCTTTTGTGCTTTGTAAATATGTACATCCTTCTCCGGATCGTAGTGAACCTTACTCACAGTAAATTGCCTCTCCAGCATTGTTACGAAGTTATTGTCCCGTTCATAGCGAATTCGGCAAGCTAAAAGAATCACAGAGCGGTTGCTACAGAGATGTCCCAGTGTTTGAAGAAGATCTGTGAAGGTATCTTCTAAGTATATGACATCAGCTCCAAGTATGAGATCAAATTCTCCAGGTGAAAACCTTTCCAAATTTTGTCCCCAAGTCAACTCCTTAACAACAACTTTGGGTTTGATATGGGGAGGTAAGTTGGCTTCAACATTTGACTTAAGAAATTCTAATGCTACTTGTCGATCCGTGATAGTCACATGAGCACCTACAATGTGGAACAAACAGAAAGTTAGGTGAACATCATAGGACCACAGTGGACAGAGAGGGTCTGCTCCGGTTAAAACAGGCCTTATCTAAACATCCCAGATGGTATGCAGAGTACCACGACCTGGTCACCAGTCCAGAACAAACTCCGTTTATGCTGTGTAAATAAAAGTAAACCTTCAGCTTCCTTCTGTGGCACACCTACTGTTTGCCAAAGCGGTTCTAGTAAACTGTAGCCTCCCAGAGTGACACACGCTGATGCTCCGAATTCTCCAAGTGGAGCTGACCCAACCTTCAGGAGTACCCACCATTCAACTCAATCAGTGGGTTATAACCTTCCAATCAGTAGGGCTCAGGGTAAAATAAAATCCAAGAATGGAAAATGGAGAAGCAGAATATGGCCATCAAGATGAGAAGAGACAAACCAAAAGTCTGCTTCGGAGGGACTGAAGTCAAAACAGTTTTCACAAGAGACAGCTCAGCTACTGAGAACCTGCAGGGGACCGTCGCGCTGCTCTGAAGCAGCTAGGCTGTTGTGGGATACATGCATATCTACTGAAAAACTGTCCTCCGAGTCACTGGACAGCCTTGGTATGTACTGGGTATCATGTTAAACGCTAGTTCATGTTCTCCACGTGCTGCTCCACATGCAAATGAGGAGATTACTGGCACAGTATTTATCCATCTGTCTTTATGGGTTACTGAGTGAACTGTAAGATCTATTTGCTTTTAACCAATGTGGGAAAAGAGAAAACTGAACCACAGCCAACCATCCATATTAGGTTAGTCTTATTATAGCTTATCTATAAAGTGTAATCATGTCTAGCTTTGACATGAGAAAGTTTGAAAGTTAAGTGTTTTATTCCTTCATAATAGTATCTTTCTTTTGTATGTTTTCTAATCTCCCAAAGGATCCCGGCACCTTCCCCGTGGCAGCTTGCACCAGGTGTTTCTTATCTTGATAAAACACTAAGGCAGTGTGGAATTAAATCTGAGGTTACAGGTCTAGATGGAGACACCCATAAAAATGCTCAAGCTGAGTCTTCAAGCCTGGACCTACCACTCTATGATTCACTGACAGGCTGTGTTGCCCAAAAAGCAGAATTCAGTGACTGTTCTCTGAGAAGGAAAACAGCACGCAGCCTTCCTGGTTTGAATTAGTACTTTTAATGTGTATTTCTTGGCAGGATACAGAGCACTCTCCTGGCAATACCAGAGTGATCTAATCATCTAAGCTTCAGCTCGGTACTTTCTCTGAGAAACCTAATGCCTATCCTGGGGATCTCTACCTACTAAGTACTACTAACTTACTAGGTATTCCAGAGCTGGCGTAGTATCTTAATGGCAACCGAACATTACCCTGAACATCTACCAAGTCTACATATATCTAAGTGACTACTACCAGCCAGGGAGCCCCAGCACAGTGCTCACCCCAGGCACACTCAGCTGAGCCAGCACAGGCCTGGTAGGAAAACCTGCATTTGACCCAGGTTGGTTACAGCCTGGTCAATAAGATGTGGTAAGGAAGGGCATGATGTTGGACCAAACAAGAAGATATAAAATGGTTTCCTGTAAGAGATGTACTACAAGTAGAAAAGCAAGCTACTATTGTTCATAAAGGACAATGGAAAGGGGAGGGGCCTAGTGAAAACCCCAGGGCTGTCACTCCGGAATGGAAAAACAATGTGGAAACCTCTGTCGTCACTTTTAGTTTCAGTTTTCTTCTTTTGTTTGTTTGTTTGTTTGTTTTGGTTTTGGTTTTTTGAGGCAGGGTTTCTCTGTGTAGCCCTGACTGCCCTGGAACTCACCCTGTAGACCAAGCTGGCCTTGAATTCAGAGATCCGCCTGCCTCTGCCTCCCTGAGGCCTGGGATCAGAGGTGTGCACCACCACTGCCTAGCACAGTTTTTGTTTTATAAGCACTGATTTACTTTTGATTAAACATTCAAACATAACCATGTGCTAGAAACACAAAGCTGAGCAAGAAGATCCTCACCTGGAGCAAAATCTCATGAGTGAGAGAAAGCTAAGAACCACGATGCAGTGGGAGGCAGAGCAGCAGGAATGTGCTGTGCACCAGGAATCACACAGTCAGAAATTCCTCAAGAGAGGAAGAGGCCAAAGGAAGAGAAACCTGAACTCACGCTAAGATAAGGCCAGGAGCTGGGGAAGGAGAAAGGTCCTTCAAGGCAAAAGGCGGCAGGCATGAGCAGTGCGGGTCCTGGGAACTTCTCAAAGCCTGAAAGAAGCTGAGGAGCTGTGCGGGAGGAGATGACAAAGCCTTGCCAACAAGCTGGGGATGTGGTCTGCAGCAACGAAAAGGCATGGATGTTTAAACACAGACCACACCATCAATTAATTGCACCTTTCAGATAAGCATCTGGCAGCTACTCCAGGAAGTGAGAAAGCAGAGAGACCAGGTGGGAGGAGGCTACAGTCATGCAGGGGACAGATGGTGAGGGCTGGAGTCAGCATTAGAGAAATAGTTAAGATAGACTCCACAGAACTCAGGGCTGTTGAATTCGGAACCGCAGCCCATTAACTCTGTGGTCCATTCATTATAGCAGATGAAGAGAGCAGATCGGCTCTACGTGTCAAGCAGGATGAGACTGACTATACATCCATCCCTCAACTCCGGTGACTACCTGGACAAGGATACTAACTCCGAACAAGGGAGGAAACGCCGGGTTTATCTCGTGCCGCCTGAGGTACTAGGAAATAGCCAAGGAGTGGTGCTAGTTTCCCGGGTCCACGGCTCAGCCGCTGTGTGGAACGACAGCAAGTCATCAGACATCTTCCTGAGCACGGATTTCAGGACAGGCGTCTCCAGGCCTAACTGGGCACCAAATTACATGGGAGATTTTTAAAATGCAGATTCTCTAACCTAACCCAACTAACAGAATCCTAGCTTCAAAATGGGATTTTTACCCCATTTATAAATTGTTCCCAAGTAGCATAAAGATTCAGGAGATTTTCAAACTAAAACCCTAGTTTGAAAGTCAGAACTAGATTCAAAGTCTTGCCATAATCCATAGCTTTGCAAGCCTGGGCAAGGTCATTTACTCTCTATTAACTCTTTGTCAACACTTGAGGAAAACCCATGAGCAAGTCCACTCTGAGACTGATACGGGGAAGATACAGCCCAACCGCACACGAGAAGGCTCCTCTTCCTGAGGAAGCCTCATGCCCAGTACTAACACCGGCAAAGCATCATCTACTTTTTATGCAATCTGTCTTTACCAAGTCCTTCCCTCGGGACTTAGAATGTAAGCCGCTTCCTAAGATGCCCATCTACCTGCCTGGTCACCCTATGCTCCCCACACTGTCCCAGCAGGCACTTGGTAGGTAATTCCTGGACTCAGGGATAAATGACTGGGTACCAAACCATGACCTTTAAAGAGAGAATAACCAATCCCTTTCCAAAATGTTTCAAAATCACGTTTTACTTCTGTTACTGTTTTTAAAACATTTTTCTGTTTTTAACATTGAAATTTCTCCAATCTAATACTTTATAGTGAGTATGAAAATCATGCAGCCACACAAATGCTTATGACAGGCATATGAAGAAACACACATACACAGACCTATAAAACCATAATGACAACCGCGAGTATGTAAAATACAGATGGAGAAAAGAAAACAAAAGGAAATACATCCAAATGCAAACAGGAGTTCTGCTGCAATGATAATTATTTTTACAACAGAGTTGCATCAGTATTATTATTTTTCATGACTTCCAAAAAGTCATCAATCTAGTTGGTTCATGTAAGTTTGTTTATTTGTTTGGTTTTGGTTTTTCGAGGCAGAGTTTCTCTGTGTAATAGTTCTAGCTGCCCTGAAACTCACTTTGTAGACCAGGCTGGCCTTGAATTCACTAAGATCCTCCTGTCTCTGCCTCTCAAGTGCTGGGATTAAAGGCAGGTGTCGTCACCACCCGGCTTGTTTTTAAGTTTTAAGCTATGTGTATGTATGTATGTATGTATGTATGTATGTATGTGTATGCATGTGTGAGTGCAAGTGTCCCTAGAGTCTAGAAGGGCGGGCTGGATCCCTTGGAGCTGGAGTTACAGTCAGTTGTGAACCTGAAGTGGGTGTTGGGAACCAATCAGGTCCCGTGCAAGAAGTAGGTCATCGCAACATGCTCTTCTCTACCTAGCCATCTCTAGCCCCCAGTTCCTTCATGACTTATTCCCAAACTATACAATTATCCCAGTATCTGAGTGGCTGGTACTGTTCAAGGGTCAAGGACACAGAACGAGTCATGGTTTCACTTCATTCCGAACTAGTGTTTGAAGAATTTTATCCTCACTTCTTCACCCCCCTCCGTCTAGATTTCTCCTTAGAAAAAGCAGCACCAAGAATAGCAGCACACGCACGCACACGCGCACACCCCACGGTACACCTTCTGTCGGCTAATGAGCTACTCTAGCTACTAGGGATGGACGGTGACCAGCCCATCCTGAGCCGCACTGGGGAGCCAGTACTGTCACTGTCCCCATTTTACAGACAGAGACGTCACTGTTAGAGGTTAAACACTGTGCCCAGGATCAAACAGCGGGAACAATCAAGGTATCAACATTAGTTCCAACTATAACCATATATGTATGCACTAACATGTCTCTACACCAGCCAACAAAATTTTGCCTGTGTTTACAGGCGAAAACGGAGGGTGGGGTAGGTGCGGGGTAACATACAAAGAACCTTAATGTGAGCTCCTGTGCCTGGCAAGACTGCTTTTGAGTCTCAGATCTCTGCTGATAAGGATGCTGATCGTGGCTGACTGTCTCAAAATACCAGTTTCAGCTGAAAATAAAATTAAAAGTAATGTAGAACATACATGGCAATGTCTGAAGGATCATCTAAGGATAATAAACAACACGGGCCAACAAGAGTCTCACCAATGACTTAATGGTGTTGTGGGTGGGGTGTCCTGGGCTGTGAGGCCACAGACAACAATTAAAATATCAGTAGATTCATGTGCAGCCGCTAAACCAAAAGAAAAACATCATTATGGTTTTGCTTCTAGACAGACAGAACAATTAATTAATGTGTACCTTAAATTTTTTTTAACCTTGGTTTTTATGTTATGTGTATGGGAGTTCTACCTGCACGGACGTCTGTGTACCACGTGCACAGTTTCTACAGAATCAGAAAAGTGAGCTGGGCGGTGGTGGCGCACGCCTTTAATCCCATCACTCCGGAGGCAGAGGCAGGCGGATCCTTGTGAGTTCAAGGCCAGCCTGGGCTACCAAGTGAGTTCCAGGAAAGGCACAAAGCTACACAGAGAAACCCTGTCTCGAAGAAAAAAAAAAAAAAAGAATCAGAAAAGTGTGCTGGACCCCCTGGCACTGAGGTCATAGGCTTTTGTGGACAGCCACAGGGGCACTGGGAATCCAACCCAGGTCCTCTGAAAGAGCAGCAGTGTTCTAACTCCTGAGCCGTCCCTCTCTCTACGGGTACTTTTATCCACTAACCCCGACACTGCTCTCCAGTCAAGACTGAAGAAAACAATACAGACTTTAGACCGGAAACAGAAAAGAGAATACTGAAAAATAATAAGTCATCAGAGAAAAGGGTGGGACAAGAGGGGTTTAGCTTAGGCCTAAAATACCCGTACAGGACAAATAATTCAATGTTCTGCAACTCCAGATGCACCACCACCACCACCACCACCACCACCACCACCACCCCCACCCCTCCCACTCCCCCCACCCCCCACCACCACCACCACCCACCCCCCACCCCACCCCCACCCCACTCCCACCCCCGCCCCTGCCCCAGGTCAGTTTCCCCAAGAACCAGCAGCGTTGGGATTATTAGCCTGGGAGCTTTTTACAAATGCAAACTCCTGAATCCCCCTCCCAAGCCATGAACCAGAAACCACTCTGTAAGAAGAACCCCAGGTGACAATACTTAGGTGGCTGATAGGACAGATGAAACCCTAGAAGTTAGTGTGTCTTTATCACTGGTTAACTTGAACAACAAGTCAGAAGTTGTAGGAAGACGTCAACAGCAAGTAAAAAAAAAAAAAAAAGGAAACTTTCAAATGTTCTAGGCAATAAATAAATAAATATAAATAAAATGTTCTAAGCAGCCAAGCACAGTGGTACAACATGCCTGTAATCCCAGCTACTTCGGAGGCTTACAAATTCAAGGCCAGCCTGGCCAGCACTGTAAGACACAACAAGAAAAAAAAAAAAAAAACTAATCCCCGTATCAGATGAAGAGTGATAGATAGGTTGGTATCAACTAAGACTTGCACACCATGAATATAATTTCTTAAAATAAGATGTCAGTGTACACTTGAGGGACCCATCCTCCCTAGGAGGGAACAACCAGCCCCTTTCTCAACAATGAAGGGCAATGACTGTTCCCTTACCTCACAGGATCGGGTCTAGTGGTCTCTGGACTTAGCACTTTAAGCCAAAGAAGCTGTGCACAGGGCTGTTGTCCAGTTCTACCGTGTGCATCATACAATCAGAGAGCAAGGTGACCTCTCAGTAGAAGTGTGAATGAGAGGACGACAGAAGGAGAAGAAACGACTGTCGGCCCCCAGTGCGGAGAGCACCGGCAGGCGGCCCACAGCTCATAAGCATGGGAGGAAGACGTTCACACAGTCAGGGCACAGCAAGCGTGGCTCTCGGTGAGCTCTGCTCCCGAGGGAGTGAGCTAGCCCATTGCACTCACCCAGCAGGGCAGCCACGATGCCCACCAGCCCTGTGCCAGCACCCAGCTCCACGGCAGAGCGGCCTCGGAGCTCCACAGCACCCATCTCCAGATACGTGGAAAGAACAATGGCCTGAGTCAAAGACACAATGTGATTATGATTAAGGTCAGCCAGTCACAGAGCTGTATGGCTTCAAGATGCCAAACGCTGTCAGGAAGAACAATGACCAAACATATCCATATCCACATTCATCTCTCTCTCTCTCTCCCTCTCTTCCCCCTTCCCTCCTCTCTTCCCTTTCCTTCCTCCCTCCCTCCCTGCCTGCAAAGTTTAATTCCTCAAGAACAGGACCTTACCTGCTGCTGTGAGGTAACCTATTAGAGCAGACACAGGCACCATGTGCCCAGCACTCCTTATGTAGAGTACATGCTAACCAGTGAACAGCTATATCTGAAAAGCTTAATGATTTATGTGTCACAGCACATTCTGTGAGGTTTAGAAACTATTCTGGAAGAAATGATTTGAATGATCTTTGGTTTTCCTCCAGGCAATGTCCAGTTCCTGAGCCAAACTAAAAAGAAGCATTATAACACCCACGGCTCTCTGGGCTCTGCTGCTGGGTCACTGCCCAACAGAGACCCTGGTCATGTGCTGGGTGGGCATCAGAAGGTAGGTTTTCACCAAAAGTTTTAGAATTCCACATGTTCAGTGAGCATTTGCTTACAATCCCATCCTTTTTACTCTTTTTCCCCCCACAACTATATACTAGGAGTATAATGGAATGTCTTCATGACGATCATTTATTTAACAGCCAAAGACAGAACTATCAGAAGTTCAAAGAATCTCTTTGAACTATGGAAAAATTAAGGCAAGATGTTGTCGAGCTCTGTCTCTACACGTTCTTTGTGTGGTATTTCAGAAACTAACTTAATGAGTGACCAGGGCAAATAGGCTCCTGCTTTCCTGTCAGTTTTCTGATATTCACTGGGCAATCACTGGTCGGTCATTTCACTTCCCTCAGCTTTCAAAACGCGATGTGTAAGAGGACGCAGAGATGATGAAAAGCTTGTAAACTGGGGTAGTAATGGGTGCACTGCCATGAATACACTGAACAACCCAGTGATTTCTGCATACTTTACATTGGCGGAGAGCATATGTGAATTAGATCTCAATCAGTCTTATGGTGGTGGACATTTCCAGAGACCCTCCAGAGCTGACTTACCGCATCCCAAACCACCGCTGCGACTCCCAGCTGCCTCCAGTCCTGACGGATCTGGATGGTGTGGTTCGCAAAAGAGAAAGTGGCAAGAGGCTTGTGGAATTTCTGGAGTCCTATGCCCGCGCTCTCGTCATAGGGCACCAGGGCCATTTCTCCTGAGTCTAACTAACTCCGCAACTGGCTGAGACCTGTCATGCAAAAAGAATCCTGAGTGACGCCGTATCCTAAGTAACTTTAAAAAGCTATTGAAGCTATTCTACAAGCTCAAAGAAACAGGTTGAGGTACATCCAGTTTCTTCGACAACTTTTCCTGAGTCTTACGGGGAGTGAAATTTGGCTCTGAGTTCCTGTCAACTGATAACCTCTGGGGGGGTGGGGGACACCCAGACCTCGCCAACTCCGTGAGGGGCGCCCTACATACAGGCTCCTGCTACTCTGCATGGGTCTGGAGCTCCATAAAGGTGCAAGAAGTGACAGCCCTGGGCATCTGACCTGTCCCGACACGACAGAACAACCACTTCCCGACTTCCGTATTTTTGCTGTTTTCTTGGTCTTCCCGCCTACATCCCCACGTCTAGCTGGGACAAGGGAGCCGAATGGATAGTTAGGCTGAATCTTAACGGTCCGCCCTGCCTTTCGATCCTCGCTGGCTCGCTATGGCGGTGGTGGAGGGTCACTCTGAAGGCTGGAGTCGACCACACTGGCAGAAATCGCGCTGAGCACCGAAGCACATCTGCAGGATCCCCCCACCCCACCCCACCCCGGTCCCGCCCGCCACCTCGGGGCCAACAGATGCGCCGTCCTCATGCCCACGGCAGGGTCCCGAGAACCCGCCGCGGGTGGAAAGAGGACTCGGCAGGGCGATCCACCCCCGCCCTCTGGGACCTTGGCGGAAGGGAGGAGACGGAGCTCGCAAGCCACCCTGCGGCGACGGCGACTCAAGGCTGTGACACTCACTCTTCCCGGAGGTTCCCTCGCGTGCAAAGCTCCGCCTTAAAAAGGCCGATGGACTGGAGGCGGGCGGGGCGGCTTCCGGTCCGTCACTTTAATGGCGCAGCACTGGGTTGACCGCCCCGGTTCTTTCGTTCCTCTTTTCGTAGGGCCCCCACGGTTTTGGGGGGCCGCCAGGAAGGGAGGGCGAGCGCGCAGGGGCGTGGGATACTCTGCACCGGCTAAGCTCTTGTGCCGATCTTATTTTTCAAAGTGGACAGGTCGTGGTGCAGTTGGTTCCCGGGGACGCGTGGCCAACAAGTAGGGTACGAAGCGAAGTCACTGTCCGTTTTGTGGCCGTGAAGTGGGAAAGTCACGCCGAGCATCCCTTTACTACGGCGCGGGTGGGGTGGGGTGGGGGGTGGGATGGGGTGGAGGGGCCGGGCGGCGCCCCGGCCGGGTTTGGAGCCGGACCACGTGCAGCCGGCTCGGGCGCTCGCCTCGCTCCGCCGGCCGACACCCAGCCGGCCGACGCGGCCACCTTTCTAGATTCTGCCCTACGGCCTGGGCTGCAAACCCCCGACCCCAACCCCGACCCCGACCCCGACCCCGCCACCCGAGGGTCTCCGGGTGCCTCGCCTCACCCAGCCGGCAGGCGGCGTGCCTGACCTCCGCATTTCCAGCACCAGCCCACGCAGGACTAGGGACAGGTGACTTGGAGGAAACTGTGGAAACCAGTAAGCCAGTAAGATCCTTTTCCTCAAGTTACTGAGTGTTCTGTGTGGGTCATTTTTTTTTTCCTCTCCATTTTTCTCTTAGTACGTCTTCGCCTTACTTGCTCCATGGGTCTGTGCTGTCTCAGCCTCTCAGCTCCCCCTTTTCCTTTCCTTATTTTTAAATCTCACTGGTTTTCCGCTAGGAGAAATGTTAATTACTCTGATTTATTCAGTGAATACTTAAAGGACTTGGGTCTTACACTCAGGAGCTCTTTAGTACAAGGTCCCCAGTTGGAGCAGAACTGAAGCCAAAGTGAGATAGAAACCTTTGCTGTAATTGTGGCCATCTGGGGATGTTGCGGCGTTACTTAGGGGCAGCGGAACAGGGGTGTGAGCAAGCTTGGAGACTTCAAAAGTGGGGGTACAGGGGCCTGGAGTGACGACTTAGAGCTTTGAGAACACCTGTTGCTCTTGCAGAGGACGCAGGTTCAGTACCCAGCACCCACCTAATGGCTCACAAACACCCAAGACTCCAGTTCCAGGGGCCCAGTGCCTTCTTCTGGCCCCTGCAGGTACCAAGCACGCATAGGGTGCACATATATATATGTACAGTCAAAAGAGTCACACACACACACACACACACACACACACACACACACACACAAGGCATAGAAAAGAAGTTTAAATGAGGTAAATGTTTGAGTGTGGGTGTTGAGCTGTTTGGCTAGGTAGGAATTCTTTTGGAGACTCTCCAGGCATATAAGAACTTCCTGGTTGTCCACTTGACTCAGTGTCAGCATCAGAGGAGGACTCACTAATTAAACTGCAGTTCTAAGAACTGAGAAGACACTTCACCGACAGCCTCATTTGACTGGGTTTTGGTTGTGTTGCGCATTATTTGTTTAACTGTGTAAAGATGTGTTGCTGTTTTACCTTGCCTGCCTAAGGCACCTGATTGGTCTAATAGAGAGCTGAATGGCCAATAGCGAGGGAGGAAGTATAGACAGGGAGAGTAAGGAGGAGGAGGAACTTAGGCTGGGGGCAGAGAGAAAAAGAGAGGACAGGGAGACACCAGGGGCCAGACAGACAGACACAGAGGAAACAAGAAAGTAGGATATACAAATGAAAGGAAGGTAAACAGCCCGGAGGCAAAATGTAAATGAATAGAAACAGATTAAATTAAGTTAAAAGAGCTAGTGGGATAAGCCTATGCTAAGGCCCAGCATTCACAATAAGTCTCCATGTCTTTATTGGTTGTCTTTGGTTGTCAGCCCAAAGAAAATGCCAAATACATGATTGTTTAGTTTTGTTTCAGGCAGGCTCTCCCTCTATAGCCTGGCCTTTTCTGGAACTCATGACAATCCTCCTGCCTCAGCTTGCTGAATGCTGGTATCGTATGTGTGAGCCACCATACCTGGCCTTACTTTCAGTCTTGTTGGGGATATGCAAAAGGGTCTACTCTTTGTGTTGTCTGGGGATGATTCTAAAGTGCATTTAAATATAATGATCCATAGAATTGTGCTTTTTTTCCTTCTAGAAAGATGGCCTGGGCTCATTTCTGTGGTCTTCCTGGGACATTAGAACCAGACAGGGAACCTGCTTGGTGCCTCCTCCAGATGGGCAGCCTCCCTGTGCACCTTCACAGGATGACAGGTGGCCACCTTCCTGCACACTCAGGGTAGGCTAGCGTTCACATAGGGCAGAGGCCATTAGTTGAGAGTGAAGGAGTTCGGGGAATGCCACCCTGAAGTGGAAAGGCTGGGGATGTTATTTTCTACTGAGGTTACTAGGGGGCTTTCTCTCAGGTTTCCTTCTTCTCCTGTTGCTTTCTGTAGTCCAGGGTCCTCTAAATTTCCAGATCTCAGAGGCTTAAAGGTATTCACTTTCCTTTCCTCTGGTTCACCCTGCATACAACAGAATTGCCTTTCCCTCTCAGTCTGTCTGCGGTCAGTGCACTCAAAGACACGATCATTAAACCTTCAGAGATAGGTAAGTGGAAAGATCCCTCCCTGCTGCAATAACTCTGTGTGTGTGTGTGTGTGTGTGTGTGTGTGTGTGTGTGTGTGTGTGTGCGTGCGCGCGCGCGCATGTGTGTGTGTACACATGGCATGTGTGCCATGGCACCTTTGTGGAAAGAAAGCACCTTTGTGTGGATAGTCTTCACTTTCCTCGTCTGGGACAGGATGGCATTGTCCGCAGCAGCAGGTGCCATGTTGGCTGGCCTGCAAGCTTCTGGGAGCCCCCTCCTGGCTTCTCTGTGTCACTGTAGGAACACTGGGATTACAGACACATGGCCTTAGTGGTCCTGGGGATCCAAAATCAAGCCCTGCCCACGGAACCATCCCCCTAGCTCTGCCATACTTGTTTTATTTTTATCAACCGAACAAAAACTGCCTACTCCCATGATGCAGCATCTCCAAGAAGAATCAAGGAGGGCGCTTCTTTTGTCCTTCCTGTTTTCTGGAATTCTTCCATGTTTGAGGTCACAGGAGCAGTCATCATCACCTTACTACAACTTGGTTTCTTTCTCCTCTCACCTCCCACCAAATGGGAGCCCAACCCGAGGCTTTATGTAGACTTCAGAGTTTCTGTGGCCATCTGCTGTCATTGCCTGCTCAGCGTCTGTTTCCTGTTTTCCTGGAGCAGTTCTCCTGCTAATGGTCAGAACCCCTGCTTCTAGGATCCAGGTTCTGAGTCAGCTCCCAGTCTACACCTTACAGATGCCCCTCTGCTTACCAAGTGGTTCCACTCAAATAAGCCCATTGTCAATCAAAAATACCGGGCATTGAAAATGAACAGACTACCCTGAACCTAACGTCATACGGCTTAGGAACCCAGAATGCTGCAGACAGTCCGTTGTTTCTCCTTGTGACCATGCGGCTGACTGGAAGCTGCAGCTTGCTGCCCTGTTCAGCATCCCTAGGGAGGTTCCTGCTGCATATATCACCAGCCTGGGAAAAGCGCCAAGCTCAAAGTATGGTTTCTATTAAATGCACATCATTTTTACAGCGATGTAAGGTCAAATTATTACAAGTTGGGAGTTGTATTAGCTGTGAGGGCTCATGTCTCAGTTGTCCATATATAAAATAAGAATAATGAGGTGACTGAATTAAAAAATGAAGAAGGTACTGAGTTCCTAGTGAGAACTGGCCCCCTAAACAGGACACCACATATAATAGTTGCTGTTCCTGCTCTATATTTGGGGTGTACTATCCTGGGACCCAATTCTATGAGTAGGCACAGGTCCCAGGCCTGGCTGTTGGGCACATTCCTTCCCTCTGAAACAGATGTGCAGTAGAAGTGAATGTGTGGATAAAGCGAGGCTTGACCAGAGCCCACCGTAAGGCTGGTTGGCACACGCAGATAGTCAGGTGAAGGAGAGAAGCTTGAAGTGGTCCAGTCTCTGCTCCCAAGAGAACTGAACCAGTAGGGTATGGTCACGACAGAAGGAGAGGTGGTTTCTGTTACTGCCCTCTACCCACCTGGATCCAGTCAGCCTAGAATTTTCCATTATGTGAGCCATTAAATTCTTTAATTAGATTACACCCTTTGAGATGTTTTTTTTGGTGTTGTTTTTCTGTAGAAGGAAAACTGTCGTAATGTATTCAGTCTGGCTGATCCCTTGAACAAAGAAGATAAAAAAAATCATGCTAAAAAAAATCAAGCTCATGATTGTCAGAGTGCTCTGGAAATGGAGAAGCAGATGCCTGCAGAAACCCAGGGGCAGAGCTGCTAGGCTGCCAAGTATTTCTAGTACTAAGCCCTTCCTGGATACATGTGGACTCCTGGGACCCCGTGGGTACCAGAGTAATGGGATAAAGTGTCCTTTATGCTTAATGCTGCTTGATTATCTGAGACATACAGCCCAGGATCCTAATGAATAGGTGAACTGTAGTTTGGTTTTTGTTCTTGTGTTTCAGTAAGTCATGTAGACAGAACACAAACATGACTTAGTGATGCTAACTGGGCATCACATTTGCCAAAGCAACCTTGTCCTAAAAGATGAAGGTGTGTCCACAGACATCCGGTTCCTACCACGCAGTCAGCAAATGGCTCGGGTTAGAATAGGCTCCATAAACATTTATGGCACGGCAGGCCAGGTGTGATGGTGCACGCCTTTAATCCCAGCACTCAGGAGGCAGAGGCAGGCGGATCTCTGTCTACATAGTAAGTTCAGACCTGTTCAGTTCTCACATATACAGTGAGACAGTGTCTCAAAAAAAAAAAAAAAAAAAAAAAAAAAAAAAAAAAAAAAAACAGCTGTGGCATGAAGCACGTCCATTCTAGGACAAAATAGTACACTAGCACAAATGCCCTAGAGACTGGTCCAGCCTGGTCCCCTCCCTGGTCCTGAGGAAGCACACACCAACTGTCTCCTGTTCCCTTTAGGGAACCTTCTCTCTGCTCTTCTCTCTTCCTTTCCAACATGGTCAGGATTGTAAGTGACCCCGACTTGCCTCAGAGTTCTTGTGGCCTGGTCCCCTCCCTGCAGTCTGTCCTCTGCTCTCTGAACGCTGTGAAGATATCTTCCTTGAGCCACTGGGCCAAACCCAGCCACCCCCCAGATCCTGGCCCTGCCTCATCCTCCGTCACCCTCAGACTTTTCTACAGCACTTAAGGGGGCCCTGCTGGCCTCACAGCTTTCTTCTGGGACATTTGGAGCAACTATCTCCGGTCTTGCCTTTGTCCTACTTCCCTAACACTGCCTCCAGGCTTTCCCTAGGATGCTGCTTCCAAGGAAGCTCGCTTTTCATTTTTTTTCCTACAACCCTGCGGACTGGGCCACTTTACTCAAATCTAATTTGTTCACAAGTGCATCTTAAAACAAGCCAGGTCCTCTGCAGCAACCTGAGTGATGCCTTGGAAAGAACAGAGCATTTGCTAGGATAGGGCTTGAACTTGTGCTGTGTTCTCTAACAGTGTGACCTTGGTGGAGTTCACTAAAACTCGGTGAGCTTGTTTCCTGTTCTGGAGAGGGGGGCTAGTGATGAGGTCCATCCTGCACTGTATGGGGTTAGTGATGAGGTCCATCCTGCACTGTATGGGGTTAGTGATGAGGTCCATCCTGTACTGTGTGGAGTTAGTGATGAGGTCCATCCTGCACTGTATGGGGCTAGTGATGAGGTCCATCCTGTACTGTATGGGGTTAGTGATGAGGTCCATCCTGCACTGTATGGGGTTAGTGATGAGGTCCATCCTGTACTGTGGGGAAGGTTAGTGATGAGGTCCATCCTGTACTGTATGGGGTTAGTGATGAGGTCCATCCTGCACTGTATGGGGCTAGTGATGAGGTCCATCCTGTACTGTATGGGGCTAGTGATGAGGTCCATCCTGCACTGTATGGGGCTAGTGATGAGGTCCATCCTGTACTGTATGGGGTTAGTGATGAGGTCCATCCTGTACTGTATGGGGTTAGTGATGAGGTCCATCCTGTACTGTATGGGGTTAGTGATGAGGTCCATCCTGTACTGTATGGGGTTAGTGATGAGGTCCATCCTGTACTGTATGGGTTAGTGATGAGGTCCATCCTGTACTGTATGGGGTTAGTGATGAGGTCCATCCTATACTGTATGGGGTTAGTGATGAGGTCCATCCTATACTGTATGGGGTTAGTGATGAGGTCCATCCTGCACTGTATGGGGTTAGTGATGAGGTCCATCCTGTACTGTATGGAGTTACTGATGAGGTCCATCCTGCACTGTATGGAAAAGCCCACTGGGCAGTGCGGCATGTACTAATCCTAATTCAGACCAGCAACAGGAATTAAGGCACCACGGTTAAACACCTGGCTGTCTTTCTCATAGTGCACCTTTGGGGACTTTAGCATTTCTGTATGTCGTTTTCCTCATCTGCAGAGTAGGGACAAGTACTGATGGCCCATGACGGGGAAGGTGATCTGCACACGCTCGGAGACTGGGAAAGTGCTGGGCCAGCTTTCCCCCAGAAAACCGGATTTGTAACCTGAGAGAGTCACACTTCACCCCTTCTTGCCTCTCAAGTGTCAACATTTTACATCTGCTCAGTGAGAGCTTCTGTAATCCCAGGTGGCCTCCGTCCTCAATGGGACTCTCGCCAGAGCCGCCCCCAGGAAAGAAGCCCACGCCTCCATCTCCCTTTACCTTGGCCTCCTGCAGCCCTGGCTGTGGCGTCCTGAAGGTCCTGTGAAGGGCTTCAATCACTTGCCAGCTTTCGGCTTCTTCGTCTGAACTTGGTCCTTCATGCATGGCAGAAGTCCCCTTGCTTCTCCCTGAAGCCACCCTTCCCCCTCTGAGGCAAACACTATTATTTCTAGACCGGCCACCTTCCCGTCTGTGTGCCAGCAGCAGCAGCAGCTAGGGGTGGCCAGGCTGGCACTGTCCTGGGGTGACCTGAGGGGGCAAATCCTCAGCTCTTGGGGCATCACAGGGAGTCGCAGCCATTGGTCAGTGCTCCACCTCTCTAGGTCTTCCCTCCAGATCACCTCCTCTGTGGTCCTCTCCTTGGAACAACCACCGCCCCGCCACATCCCCGACCCTACCCCTCTCTGTTGCCTGTGCATGTTTCCAAGCGCTCCTCGTTGCCTTGAAGTTTATTGTGTCGAATTTAATATACCACTCCTCACCTTACACCAGCAAATACCTGAGGCAGGATCTCATTGCTCCATTCTCAGTGACCTCACTCCATAACTAGACCATTAAAATCTGCTCAGAGTCAGGACCGGATGCTGAGCAGCTATTTCCTCCAAATTAGAACATTCCCTCTTGGGACTGGGAAAGACTCAAAAAGTAAACAAATCAGTGTTCATAACGGCCCCTTCTCAAGGTTACAAAAGCAGCAAGAATTTCTCAGGAGAGGAGTCTCTCCCCTCACATCACAGAGCTGCCTTTAGGCTGGGCAGCAGCCTCTGAGAATGTGGCTTTCATGACTCACCACTCGGGCTGGGGTGGGCTTTTGAGGGCTGCAGCTGCCTCTGAGTCATCCATACCCCTGTAAGTGACCCCAATAACTCACTGTTTGACTACCCTAGAGGGGTGCAGTCAGGCTTGAGTCTGTTGCCAGTACACTATCCTGAGTGTTTACATCTCCCCCAGAAAAGTCATACAGCATCACATGAGGAGTTCAGTTCATTCTAGCTACTGCTCTTACCATGACCATCTCTCCAGAAGAATCCACTTGCGCCTGCCACAGCAGGACAGGGTCATGACCTCGTTCTCCAGATTTTACATTCAACTGGCTCCAGGCCAGCAGGCCACTATATTAATTCCCAGGGCTGCCATGACAACAAGCTAGTTAGCTTAAAATATGCCCGTGTACATACAAAGAATTTTGGAAGTCACAAATCAGCAGGGCCATGTTCCCTCCATAGGTACCAGGAAAGGATCCTCCTTTGCCTCTGGTGGCCGTGGATATGTTCCTTGGCTATAGGACAAGGCCAGGCTATTGCCACCTTCACATGGCATCTTCTCCCTGTATGTGAGCTCTCTTTTTTTCATAGGACTTCGGTTACTGGGTTTTGGACCCACCCTAACTCCATACTACCTCATCTTTATTTTATTATATCTGCAAATGAGTCTGGATGGTCCCTGACTTATAGTGGTTTGGTGCAGCAGTAGGGAACGCAGTGTGTGTGTTCAGTAGAAACTGCACTTCCAAGTTTGTTTGCCCCGCCCCCTTTCCCGGCTAGCAGTGTTGGGTGAGTGACTTGAGATGCTGGCCATCATCTCACAGTCAACCTCTTGATCTTAGGGAGAAGCCATACACACACCACCGTGCACCATACTGCTCAGTTGTGATGTTCCCTAGGCTGAGTACTATTCAGCGCCTCCCTCTTTCCTGGTCCTAGGGATTAACCCTGTAGCTTCAAGCATGCAAGGCAAGCACTCCGCTGAGCAATATCCCAGCCCTCTTTTTACTTTTCGGAGACTTGGAAACAGGGTTTCACTAAGTTGCCTAGGGTTAGCCTTAGACTGATTCTGTAAGTCCAGGCTGGCCTCCTGCCCCAGCCTCTCACGTAGCTAGAATTCTAGGCCTGTAACACCATGTCATCTCTTCAATGCATGCTTGACTCAAAACATTTTCAACTTATGATTGATTTATAGGGAGCCAATCCCATACCTTAAGGAACATCTGTATTTGCAGACACTGCCACATTCCCAGGTCAGGGTGTGTGGTGGTCTGAATGAGAAACGCTCCCAGTAGGCTCAGGTGTTGAAACACTTGGTCTCCAGTCGGTGCTGTGTGGGTGGCTTCTGGAACCTTCAGGAGGTCCAGCCCTGCTGGAGGAAATACTCCACCTGTGCCGCTGGAGGCTGGCTTTGTGAGCTTACAGCCTTGCCCTGCTTCCGGTCTGGTGTCTCTGCTTCCTGTCTATGACTGAGATGTTCTCGGTCAGCTTCCTCCTCTGGCTGCCTGCAGCTATGATGTCCCATCCCCCCCCCACCTCCCCACCCCCCACCTCCCCACCTCCCCACCCCGCTGTGGACTCTCCCTCTGGAACCATAAGCCAAATAATCTCTTTCTCCCGTAAGATGCTTTTGGTCACGATGCTCTGTCACAGCCACAGAAAAGTAACTGATACAGGGTGCTTAGGACTTCAGCTCTTCTCCATGAGGCCCGGGAGACGAAATAGCCAGTAACCCAAACTGCAAAGACAGACGGGTAAGGACAATTTGATGAAAATATTCACAAAATATGCATTTGTTTGAACTCCGCCATTTTACACTGTAAACAGGCGTGGGCCAGTGCCTGGGTTTAAATCTTCAAGATCAACTTCTTCACATTTGTAAAACACGACAGTAACATCTCCATCACCGGAGAACTGGAAAGTAAGGGCAAACCAGATAAAAACGTGTCAGTTGCCACACAGCACCTACCCACAGCAAGTCCTTGCTCCACTGGACTTGGCTGTTATTAACTCACAGCAGTAGTGGGTAATGCTGACTTACTGCTTTGTTTCGTTTGGTTTTAGTTTTCTAGAATCAGAACGTTAAAAATACTTTAAATAAATCCCTTGTTATCAAACCCTAAGTCAAGCACTATGGTGTACTCGGGCAAATCTTAGCTGTCATTTTGTAAACTGCATCCTTTGCACCCGCAGCCCATAGCTTACGATCTATGTTAAGGTCACGTGATTATAAATATCACATTGCTGTGATAAGCTTCTGTAGTGGGCTATAAGAAAGTAATTTTGCCATGTGGTGGTGGTGGTGGTGGTGGTGGCGGCGGCGGCGGCGGCGGCGGCGGCGGCGGCGGCGGCGGCAACAGCAGCAGCAGCAGCAGCAGCGCACGCCTTTAATCCCAGCACCCGGGAGGCAGAGGCAGGCAGATCTCTGTGAGTTCGAGGCCAGCCTGGTCTACAGAGTGAGTTCCAGGACAGACACCAAAACTATACAGAGAAACCCTGTCTCAAAAAACCAGAAAGAAAGAAAGAAAGGAAGGAAGGAAGGAAGGAAGGAAGGAAGGAAGGAAGGAAGGAAGGAAGGAAGAAAGGAAGAAAGAAAGAAAGGAATTTTACTTAAACCAATGTGTGTCTGTATGTCTGTGTGTGTGCTCGTGTGTGTGTGCACAGGTTCACGTTTGTGCATGTGGAGATCGGGTGTCAGTCCTCAGGCACTTCCTACCTTTTGTTTGAGACAGAGCCTCTCAGTGGCCTGGAACGTCCCCTCATAGGCAAGGCCAGCCAGACATGGAGTTCCAGGGCTCACACTCTCAGCCTCCATCCCACCATCGCTGAGATTTCATATGTACACTACCATGCCTTGCTTTCTATGGTTTTCCCATGGATGCTTGGGATCAAAGTTAGGTCCCCACACCTGTAAGGCAAGTTAGTGCTTTACTAACCAGGCTATCTCCATCCCCTAACCCCTAAGCTTATCATATTGAGGGTAGCAAAATATACCATCATTCAAAGTTTAAAAACTGTTTACAGAGTATACAGTCAAAAATTAGTTTTGTTGCCAGAAAGTTTAGTCTGTGGTAAAATTTCATTAGTGCAAGCCCAGGTAAATTGGTTAGGCTATGAATCTCCAACACACAGAAAAGTAAGGAGACATCTTCGAGTTGCTGGTGTTTCCAAACTGTAATCCAGGCCACTTGATGCTTAGTTGGCAAACTTCTGGTCCTTCGAGAAAAATGTTTCAAGGCAATAAGGTGGGAAGCAACAGAGAAGAAAACAGATGTCCAGCTCTGGCCACCACATGCATGTATACAGGTGCAGAGTCACACGCCTACACACACACACACACACACACACACACACACACACACACACACAGCATTAACAAGCACATGTCTACATTGGGCAGGTGTGCTAACTGCAGATCTTCACCCCTCCCTCTTCTCCTCCAAATCCAATTCCCCAGACTCACCCCTCGCTCTGTAGCAGAATACATGCTGAGACCTCCCTCCTCCATTACCCTCACCTCAGATGGATCACACAGATCTTCCCCTCTCAAATTCCCTCCTCCCACTCATCATTTTATCCCAGCCCCTGACTCCAACAAGAACTGCCTGGGAACCCAAAGGCCACTCAGACTAGGGACACAGGCTAATTGAAGACCTTCACCTCTCCCTCCATTTCCCCAAATTTAATTTCCCATTCTCACCCCCAGCTCTGTAGCACATACATCTGTCAAAGAAAATGTTAAATCTAAATAATATCATCATCATCATCATCATCATCTTGGCATGAAACCACTAGGAAATCTGGGACACTATGAAAAGACCAAAACTAAGAATAATAGAAAGAGAGGAAAGAGAAAAAACCCAGGTCAAAGACACAGAAAATATTTTCAATAAAACCATAGAAGAAAATGACCCCAGCCTAATGAAGGAGATGACTGTCAAGGCACAAGAAGCTTACAGAACACTAAATAGACTGGACCAGAAAAGAAAGACCAAATCAAAACTACTTTGAGATTTCATCTCACACCTGTCAGAATGGCTAAGATCAACAAAACAAATAACAGCTCATGCTGGTGAGGATATGGAGTAAGGGGAGTACTCATCCATTGCTGGCCGGAGTGTAAACTTGTACAGCCACTTGGAACTCTGCGTGGTGGTTCCTCAGGAGGATGGGAATAGATCTACCACAAGATCCAGCTTATCATTATTGTGCATATACCCAAAGGACACTTTATCCTACCACAGAGACCCTTGCTCAACCATGTTCATTGCAGCTCTATTCAGAATAGCCAGACATTGAAAACAACCTAGATGTCCCCAGCAAAGTAGATAAAGAAAATGTGGTACAATTATACAGTGGAGTATTACTCAGTTGTTTAAAAAAATGACATCATGAAATTTGTGGTTAAATAGATGGAACTAGAAAAAAAATCATCCTGAGTGAGGTAACCTTTAACCCAGAAAGACAAATATGGTATATATTTGGTATAAGCCAATGATAACTAAGCTATAGTCTGTAGAACCAGAGGTTAGGAATAGAGTAAGGGACTGGGGTGGGGGAAAATAGATCTCTCTGGAAAAGTAAAATAGAATAGTTATGGGTGGGTGGGGGGCTGGAACAGGAGAATCAAGTGGAGAGGGGGATGAGAGGGGATAGGATGATGAGGAAGGGAATAAGGAAAAGAAAGCCAAGATTAAGGGCCATTTGAGGTGTAGTATGGAAACCTAATACAGTAGAAGCTTCCTAAAATACATAGATGAAGGTGATCTAAATGAAAATTGCAAATAATGGGGAAGACAGAGCCCCAAGTGGATATCTTGTTAGCAAATGAAGCTTCTGGTACCAGGAATTGGTTACATCTCATTGAGCTGTTGGCCAAAGTGGTCCCATAGGAACCTCCAAACAGTCCAAGCTGTTCCCAAGACTGTAGGCTGCTCCACAAACTGACAGTAAGGACCCATTGCTGAAACCAACTTCTGTACCACTGGCTAACCATATGGAAGTTGAGCTGGTGCCTACATACAGCCTTTGTACCTATATTCTAGAATCTTTGGTACAGAAAGGTACTCTGCATGCTACCAAAAGAGAAAAGTAAACACCAACCCAGCCACAAACCCTTTGAACTGCAATGATGCCGTGCCTGCAAGATATGCTAAGGCAATGGCGGCACAAAGCTTGTGGGAGTAACCAAACTATATCTGATTTGTGCTGTGGGATGTCTTTCTGTCTGCTGTAAATATGTTTGGCTTCCACTGGATAATAAATAAAGCTGTTTTGGCCTATGGCGAGAAAGCTTACAACCACGCAGGAAATCCAAGCAGAGATACAGAGAGAGGGGCAGAGTCAAGAGAGAGATGCCAGCAGACCGGTAATGCCATGGCCATGTGGCAACATATAGATTAATAGGAATGGGTTAATTTAAGATGAAAGAGCTAGCTAGCAAGAAACTGAATCCATAGGCCATACAGTTTGTAATTAATATAAGCCTCTGAGTAATTATTTTATAGGCAGCTGCGGGACCACAGGTGGAAGAGATTTGTCCAGACTACTGGGCAAGGCAGGACCAGAGAAATTTCTGTCTACAATTTGGCACCCAATGAGAGGCATGAACCATGACCCTGAGATTAGGAGTCCTATGCTCTACCAACTGAGCTAGCCATAAAGCAATAAATCTACGGGAGTCTGTTTAAGAAGTATTGGGGAAATTTATTAAGGTAAATTGAGGAAATATACTTATGAATATAGAATGGAGTAGACAACTGAAGTCATCCTCTGATCTGACTGGGAGCAAATCCACCTCACAGGCAAGAGCAGGGAGAAGGGACATGTGACCCTTCTCCTTTTGAGAGGCCACTTATAACAGCAGGAAGCACCGCCTCCTTTGGGCCCTATAGCCCAAGGTCATGGGCAGAGCAAATACCACTACAGATTTTTACTTAAAGTCTCCTCCACAAGGCAGAACCATACCCAACACTACTTGGGTGACCAAGAGTCTGAGACTAGATAGGCCAGGGACCTAGGATAAAACCAAGGACTTCACTCACAGAGATTGAAGCAGTATGCACAGGGACTACATAGGTCTGCACTAAACAGGGCCTTAGAGCTGAAAGGAGAAGCGGACATGTGCCCCCATCCCTAACCCAGAAGCTATGTCCTGTTGATAACCACTTGCAAACAGAAATTTATTTTTCTCCAAGGGAGTCTCACTGGGGGAGAAAAACTACTCTAAAGGGTAGGTTGCATGCCCAGCAGTAGATAGCCAACAGAAAAGGAATTCAGTGGCATCTTTGGAGGTTCCTTTTCTCATAGTGTCATATTAGGGCTTTTCAGACCATGCATTCATATATATATTTAGATCATATATACAAATATATAGAGAGATCATATATACGCACACATATATAGACATATATATCTACATATATTCTGTCTTTTCACCCTGCAGGTCCTTTGTGTATATAGCTTTCAGTTTAATGTTTTTACAGGATTCCTGAGTGTGCAAAGAATTGGGTCTCTGCATCTATATTTGTTTCTTGTGTCTTTTCTTGGGTTCTTTTCCTTCTGTTTGTTTTGTCCTATTCCAATGTGTTAGTTTTTGCTTTGTTTTATTTTATTTTATTATCCCTAAAAGGCTGTTTATTTTCTAGTAAGAGACAGAAAGGGGGTGGATCCAGATGGGAGAGGAGGTGTGAGGGGTAGAGGGAAGGAAAACAGTAATCAGGAGATATTACGTGACCAAAATAATCTATTTTCAAGCCAGAAATAATCCAGTTCAAGTTGATGTCATGTAAGAACCCCATGGGGCCAGTCTTTAACAGCAGAGTCACTGCCTTTTCTAAGTTCTTCACTGATTTCTCAGTGCCTCACCACAGAGAAGACACGTGTCAGTTTCAGCACAGAAGGAATGCATGTCATACGCAGGGACATGAGGACTCTCCATTTTGGTGATGAATTCAAATCTGTTCCCAGCTGCCTCCTCAGCAACACAGTGGAAGCAGCCACGCAGCGAACTTCCTTGTGCTTGTGTGCTGGTGTGGTTTACACACACATCTGTGGCTTTTAGATGATCAGTACTAAATAAACATTTAAGCGAATGAATGAATGCCCCAATACGTGTAACCATCATACCAAGTTATTACTTTCCTCACTGCAAGAATTTTGAAATTCAAACTGTCTCCAAGAAAGCAAAACTGTGAATAAGGATCCAGCATCAGCTTGGTGGCCAAGCAGAGATTGGGCTAAGGTGAACTTTTGTCTCAGTCCTTCCCATTCCTAACCTTGCAGAATAACGTTAGTGCACCAGTACACATGACAGAGTCAAAGCTTACCATGACTCTCAAAGGCCACGGGAAGGATCCCAGGGCAGTACCTCTGGCTCCGAAGTCTTTTCCTGTCTTCTAGCTTGCTGTTCCAGTCAAAGTAAGTAAGCTTCCCTGAGATCAGGTACAGCCTGAGGCTGGCCAAGATCCACTCATTAAAAATGCAGTGTGGGCTCTTCCCTGGAGAAGACGATTTCTCCTGGTCTCAGCATTCCTTAGTTGCCTGTTGTTCTTTGTGTAGGCCTAAGGCCTCCTGGGCTTTCTCTTAAACGTTAGCCTGTCTATTGTTGTCTTCCATATTCAGCTCATGTTTAAGCAGTCGTGTTGGTGAGAATTTATGAGTGTAACTTCTGACATTCCTAAGAGTCACAATCTCACAGCAAACTCCCTCATCCTCTGGGTCTTGCAGCCTAGGCCTAAAACATACACACAAGTGACTTTAGACTGAATAAGTTTTAGTAATGTATTTAGGAATGTTTACATATATACATATAGCAAAATTAATGAAAACATAAGCCATGGATTTGAAAGAGAGCAAAGAGAGTTATATGAGAGAGTTTAGAGAGAGAGAAAGGGGAAATGATGTAATCATATCATAATCTCAAAAAATAAAAGAAATAATTAAAATAATAAAAAGAAGAGAGGATTAAGAAACAAAACAAAACACCCAGTGCTTGGCCAATAGACCCTTGGCTTTGACTGGCTCTGCCCTCTTGAGACCAAACATCATGGCTTCCTCTCTACCAACAAGAGCTCATTTGTCTCTTCCTGCTTCCTCTCATGCTGTGGAACCTTCAGTGTCTGGCCACTCCACCCCCTCACAGCAGAGTAGTGCCCAGCCAGGAGGTAAAGGTAAGAAATAGCTGGGCACCCAGGAAGATGAACTCAGAGAGTGTGCTTGACTTTCTGCAGTCATCAGAAGCAAGGGTTCCAGAAAGAAGAAACTATGTGGCAGGAAAACTTCCTATGAGGTATTCCTTGATGTCTGCTTCAGTCATGATGCCCTGGTAACAAGCCTAATACATGGCCCACCTAGGTCATGTTCACTCAGCATTTCTCTAAGAGAGCAAAACCGGGAGTTCCTTAATAGGAAATGTTTTTAGAAGGAACATATGGAGACTCCAAGTAGAGCTAAATATAAACCTGTATTCACAGGACTGAATCAGGAGCAAAGAAATTTTGAACAGAAAGAGCTGGATACAGAAGCTTTCTCTCAAAACAGGCTGTGTCGTGGAGTGCACGTGTTTTGCTGAACATGTGGATTTATAGAACAGGAGAGACACCTATAATTAAAAGTGGAAACCAAGTAAGGCATCTCCGAAGCCAAAAACAGATGTCCTGCCAATCACACTACAGAGGCTGTGAGGCTCTGTCCACCTTTAATTTCTGTCACACTACGGAAGGGCTGAGGCTTTGTCCACCAGCTCCTTCAGAAGAGGCCCCCTTGCTTGCATTATGAGCTTGAGATGATCCAAGAATTTAGGCTGTTCTGATACATCTCTGCTGTGGAATAATCCTTTTGTTCATTGTAAAGATTTGTCACTTGGACTGGCTTCATTAAAAAGCTGATTGGCTGCTGGGCGGTGGTGGCGCACGCCTTTAATCCCAGCACTCGGGAGGCAGAGGCAGGCGGATCTCTGTGAGTTCGAGGCCAGCCTGGGCTACCAAGTGAGCTCCAGGAATGGCGCAAAGCTACACAGAGAAACCCTGTCTCGAAAAACAAAAAAAAAAAAAGCTGATTGGCCAGTAGTCAGGCAGGAATTATAGATGGGACAACCAAACTAGGAGGATGATGGGAGAAGAAGGGTGGAGTCAGAGGAGATGCCAGCCATCCACCAAGGAAACAGGACATATAGAAAATGAGGTAACAAGCCATGAGTCACGTGGCAAGGCATAAGTAAGAAATATGGGTTAATTTAAATGTAAGAGTTAAGTAGCAATAAGCCTGAGCTATTGGCAAGGCATTTATAATTTATATGAAGTCTCCAAGTCAGTTATTTTGGAAGTGGCTGCTGGTTATTTGGGAGCAGGCAGTTGGGACAGGAAAACTCTGGCTACACATCTCAACATTAAGACTGCCTTTGGTGGTAGGCAAAGTGGCATACACCTATGAAGGCAGCTCCCAGGAGGCAGAGAAAAAAGCAGACTGCAAGTTTGAGGCCACCCTGGAGAAAAGGCCTTTTCTCAGAGCGAGAGCAAGAGCTCAATCTTTGTCCAGCTAAAGATGCTAGGAGAAATCTCTACATTGTTAATGACAACAGAACAGCAATAACAAGAAGAAAGCAGTCTAGAAATGTAGCAAGTGCTACATCTTTACAGCACTTGCCTACCATGTGCAAGACCCTAGGTTTGATACCTGGAAGTACACACACACACACACACACACACACACACACACACACGCACGCACGCACGCACGCACGCACGCACGCGCGCGCACACACACACATACGCACGTATGCACACACACAAAAGAAGGATGGGAGAGCAGGAAGGACGGAGAGAGCAAGGAAGGAAAGGAAGAGAGTAAGATTTACTAAGCAACTACCATTACCATGTGTAAGATGGCTTTGTGAGCATCTTTGATTACTACCTGAAATATTCACAATGCTGTAGTCTCTACTAGTCAACAGGGAACATGCTTCAGTATGATCCGCAGATACCTAAAACTATGGAAAGTGTTAAATCTTACATCAGTTTCTCTCTCTCTCTCTCTCTCTCTCTCTCTCTCTCTCTCTCTGTGTGTGTGTGTGTGTGTGTGTGTGTGTGTGTGTGTGTGTGTGATAAAGTCGAATTTGTGAATTAGACACAATAGAACAATTATAACAATATACTATAATAAAATTTACAAGAATATGATCTCTTTCAGTATCTTGCAGTATTCTTGCCTTCTTCCTCAAAGGAAACACTTCATGTCTTCTCTGTCATGTCCAAATTGCCACCTCCACTCCTTTAACAATCTGAGGCAATTATTCCATAAAGATGGATGACTTGAACACCTGCGTTACAAAACTACCACACTGAACCTGATAACTGATGATGCAGGGCTTTTGAGAGTGACAGGGCCTTTCGTGGTTCAGTTGTACATCCCACAAGAACCTAAGCAGTGGGATACTACTCACAGTCATCAAAGATTGACCTGGACAGTGGCTCCTACATTCCCTGCCATACCACTGAAAGTTAAAGGTGTGGGCTCTGGAAGCAGGTAAAGTAGACGAGGGTTTTTGTTAAGAACTGTCAAAGGAAAGTGAGAAATTCATGAAAAGAAACTCCTGAGAGGTGGGAGGGGATTCCAAGAGAGGAAAAAGCCATTGAATCTCCATGATCCAGGAGTCTTCGAGAACAAGGACAGAAGCTGGACAAAGGCAGAAGTAATCTCTTCTGAGAGTGGGTAGTCCTCTGGACTTTCAGGAGCCACACCAATGGAGACCCACACACTGTCATCATGTGCCCTCGCCCAACTAAGAAGATGACCATGTACTGCTCGTGCACTGCCCATCCTGTCAGGGGTAGTTGGAACCCCCTTCTATACATCCTGACTCCAGCTTTGACCTTGATTGTCTGCTACCTGTTGGGCACTTAGCCAGCATCACCCTGTGCTGTTCTTATCCTCATCTTTCTGTGTCCTCACCTTCAGTGATCAGCCTGTAGCTTTACCGTGGCAAGGAGTTAACTCTATCCCAGACACTAAGATGTAGTTTCAGTCTTTCTTAATTGCATCTCATATTTAGTTCCTTATCTATACGGTAGTCTGGATCATTTCCTGTTTGGAGGCCTTTTCTTAAGATCCATCCCTACTTAAATCTATTATAACTAACTGCACTAGATTCAATGATGTACAAAGAATAGTGCCTTACATGTATTCCTCAAGGTCTGGAGGGTGGAGACTGGCAGCCTGCATCACTGGTTGAGAGTCCTGCCCTCCTTTCATCTGGCTAGCTTAGTTATCAAACATCCAGTCCTAGACTCTTTTATTTAATCTTCCTCGGTGTCTCAGGCTTTGCCATGTTAACCCTTTATCTTCCTTTCGACTCTGGCCTATGTTTTCAATGCAATGTGTGCGAGCAGCTTTCCCCTCTCCACCTACAGAGGGATAGCTCCTGCCTCACCCAGAGGACTCCCAAGTGACTTGTGGGTGGGTAGTGTACAGTGTGGAGACACTGGACAAAGGAACAATTCATGTCCTGAGTGTGATTTTTGCTTACTGCTATTAATCACATATAATTTAAAGCATATATACACATATATGTTGTATATGCATGTATAGCACGCACATATATGCATGTGTTATGTATACATGTATAATATATACACATATGTGTTATATATAACATTTACATACACACATATAGATATAGATATTTCTAGAACTTTCCATATCTAAAATTGTAGAAAGCAAAGCTGTGTGTATGGAGGACTATTGTATTGCTGTTTGGAGATGCTTATCCCCTCTTTAGAGATAAAAAAAAATCCTAAGGACAAAAATCATGTTAGTGCGTGGAGGTGTATTTAATAGAGCTGTCTATAAAGATATAATTGTGCTAACAGTCTTGAGTAGTCAGGGAAGAGTCGCAGCTCAGTCCAGCATGTGAGACAGAGGGAACAGAATGGACATATTTCTCTCAGGGAGAAACAACAGACAAAAGGCACCGGAAAGGATGCCACCATTTCTTACTACTACATGAACATTTTCCAAAGATGACCGACCGTAGGAGGAACAGAGGAGGCGCTGTCATCAAAAGCTGACTAGATGAGCACAGTGTGGTGAATCCATATGATGGGATATTACTTACCCACGGAAGGGAAAGAAGTCCCGACAGATGTTACACTGTGGATGAACCTTGAAAAAGCATACTAAGTGAAGTCACAAAATACCGCAGGTGCGCCTGCGCAACTGTATGCATCAGCTAGTGCTGTGTTTGTGGAAGTGTGCAGAATCCATAAACCTCTAGAGACAGAAGAAAGAAGAGTGGTTGAGCAGGCGTGGGGATGGCAGAGCGTGAGGGGCTCATGCTCACAAGCAAGAGCTTTCTTTTTCAGAGGATGCTGTGCACTTCTGTGAACATCCTCAGAGTCAGCGTCTACTTCCTCTGGGTGACTTTAATAGTGTGCTTGGTATATCTCGAGACAGCTGTTTTTCAAGAGTGAGTCTTGGACTTGGATGTAGCTCAGTGGAAAGGGGCTTGCCTAGCATACGTGAGGCCCTGGGTTCTAGCCTCAGCACTGAGAAAAGGAGATGTAAGGAAGAGAGGGAGGGCGGGAGAATTACGCAAAGGATTACGTCTTTAAAGCTAACAATCAGGCAAATACATGATAAACTCATTAGTAAGCTTGTTTTCTAAAGTCTCCATTGTAAAAGAATTTTACAATCAAGTTTTGCTCTATGCTTTCAAAGAGAAATTATTTCCATGTCTTCATTTTACCTTAAGGAACAATACTAATTACTAAAAACTTGATCTTTTTCTTTACTTTCTAAGAAATCCTAACAATATGGTTAAATTATAAATTCAGTAATATCCAGAAAAAAATATTTTCAAATTAGTTTCAAATTTTTTTACCCATACTAAGAACTATTTTATTTTGCCTTGTATATAGTAACTTATATTAGTATAATAGCAACTTAAATATTAGTGGGAGACTTCTGAATTGATATTTACTAAATTCTGTACTGTTCTGATATCTGAAGGTATGGTGTGACTCAATACATTAATTCATTTAATATTCATTAATAAGTCTCTCAAAATGGTACAAGTCATCCTTGATCTATGTGATTGTTAATATTGTTATCTTGGCAGAATCTAGTTACCTGGGAGATGAGATTCTGAGCATTCACGTGATGTATAATTGTGGTAATATTTTATTTGTGCTAAAATGTGGTGATATTTTATTTGTATGTTAATAAATAAAGTTTGCCTGGAGATCAGAGGAGATAGCAAGCCTTTAACACAAAAGTCAGGCAGTGGTAGCACACGCCCTTAATCTGATCACTTGGCAAACAGGGTCTCTGTGTGTTCAAGGACACACTAGGAAACAGCCAAGCATCGTGACACACACCTTTAATCCCAGTACCAACCACAGAGACCTGGAGGTCTGTACCAACAGGAAATGACAAGGAAGTGAGGTAGCTGGGCTAAGAGCCAATGAGAGGGCAGAACAGCAAGGCAATAGAGGTGTGGGTAGACAGGAAGTAACTCACTTTTGGTAGCTGCAGAGCTGGAGAGGTAAAGTTGGTGGCTATCACTATTTCCCTGATCTCTAAGGCTTTCACCCCTGTATTTGGCTCTATGTTTTTTATTTAATAAGACCGCTTAGAAATTCATCTACATATAATGCTGATTACGTTAATTGATGTGGGAAGAGCCACCTTAACTGTGGTCAGGACCATTCTCTAGATCCAAGATCCTAGACTGTGTAAGCAGAGAGGGGGGCCTGAGCAGCAGCAGCATGCATGCATTGCTCTCCTGACTGAGCAGCAGCAGCATGCATGCATTGATCTCTCCTGACTGAGCAGCAGCATGCATGCGTTACTCTCTCCTTCTGACTGAACAGCTCAGCCTCCTGCTGCCCCGGCTCTCCTCCATGATAGTCTCTACTTGAAAATGTGACTTAAAGTAAACCTCTTCTCCCTTAAGTCTTTTTTTTTGTCAGAGTATTTTAACATAGCAAAAGAAAAAGACACAAAAGCAGCCTATCAAAATGTCTGGGCTCTGGGACTGAGGAGAAGATGGCTGGTTGGTTGAGTGCTTTTGTTGTAAGCATGAGGTCTTTCCTCAATTCCATTCTCAAACCAGACATGTTTAAAAAAAAAAAAAAAAAGAGCCAGGTGTGGTGGCGCACACTTGTAACCCCAGTGCCGGGGAGGCAGAGGCGGGCCAACTCTGTCCGCTCTATCCTCAGCTGTGGGAGGGCAGGCCTTGAGTTAGGAGGAAACGGGCTGATCTGGAGGAAATGGGCCTCTGGGAGTGGTCCTTGGGAGTCCTGGTTTGGCCTCACTTCCTGTCTGCACTCTGCATCCTGATTGTGGGCCCTGTGTGATCCGAGGCCTCTTGCTCCTGCTGCCAAGCCTTTCCAGTCATGACGGAGAAGACCTTCAAACTATGAGGCGAAACAAGCTTCCCTGCCTGCTTCTTGTTGGGTATTTCATTCCAGGGACAAGAAAAGTAACCAACGTGGCATGTTCGGGGGAAACAACCTGATGCTATGGTAGGCCTGTTAGGTGATTCAGGTGACCTAGGAATAAAAACAAATCAAAAGAAAATGCCTCTAAACTCTACAACAATCGAAGCTACCTTACTGAGCCAGAAAAGAAAGAAACTGAGTCAGTAAGGTTAAAAATATAAGAGCTCTTGTGAGAAGATTAAAAAGTACCTCCAACCAAAGTTACGGAGAAAAGTAAAGGGATGAAGGGAGACAGAAAGGAGGGATGGAGAAAGGGAGGATAGGAAGGAGGGCTGTATGCCAAAATTCTGCCGTTATCTTTTCTTCATTGCTTTTGATGTTTTCCATTTATTTTCAAAGAGTTTTAAATTTTTATTTTTAAATTATGTGTATGTGTATTGGTGTGGATCTGTGTATGAGAGTACAAGGCCTGTGGAGGCCGGAAGATGATACCAGATCCCCTGGAGCTGGAATTACAGGCAGTGGGAGCCGCGGACCGAACTTGGATCTTTTGCAATATCTGCAAGCACTCCTAACCCAAAGTGAGCCATCTCTGCAGCCCCAGATCCTGGTATTCTAGTATAATATTCAATCACACTGGATTATCCTAACGCTGGAATTGAAGGACTAAAGACCCAACCTTGTTTGGACTGAGGATACTTTGGGGCTAAGGAGTAGCTCTCCTTTTTCGGCCCTAGTTCAACCTCAGGTAATACCAGCAGTAAGAACACTATCAGTTTATAGTGAACCGCTATTTGGGGTGCGTGTGGAAGTGTGGCTTGGCCAAGGGCCCCTGTTTACTAATTATGCCTCGTCTGGAAGTGGGACTCAGGAATCTGACAGTCAGAAAGGAGCACCCTTCATCCTCCACCATTTTTCACAGCTGCACCATCTGGCTTATGTAGCCACAAGAAAATTTGGCATCTACATTTGCCAGAATGACCGCCAGTTTGCAAAATGTCTTATTTTTTCTTTGCCAAGAACCAAGTGACAACTGATTTCAAAGTGAATGACTTTGTACTTCATAAAGCAAAGTACTGGGAGGAGGGGGTTTTTCCTTCAGGAATACTCTCCAAAAAATAGATGGAAAGAGTATTTTGATGTTTTCGGGTATCTCAGACTATGTTCCACCAATAAAATACTTGTGTTTGTCACCAGCTAAATTTACTACAGGCCTCTCGATCCGCATTATATGAAATGACCTGAGCACTAACAGAACACCATGTATCAGTCAGGGAAAGGGTGGAGTGCAGTAAGAACAAGAACATTAGGTTGCCTCGGTTTAACCCAGCAGGCATTTATTTTACTCAATTCAATGGAGCGACTATGGCACTCTCAGGCGTTCTTAGTAGGAGAGCAAATTTCTTCCACGTGGTACTTCACGAGCCCAAACTCCTGTCTTGAACTCCCATCCTGTAGGGCATGAGAACACAGGGCCCCCCACGAATACCTAGCCCCGAAGTGATACTTGTTACTTCCAGTTATGTTCTACTGGAAACAGCCACGAGCACAGCCACGACTAGATGAGCGCTATCGTCCAACATGGTCTCCGCTGAGACAGTCATTTCTCTACAGCAAATGCCCAGTGGGGAAGTGCAGAAAAAAGCTGGGAGACTCTGACAACCCTGTTGTCTAAAGCGGAGCTTCCACTGCCAGAGAACTTTCATCAAAAGAACACAATGTCATGCGCTACCTTTAAAAATTGAATTTTAACAAGGAATCAGTTATGAATGGAGAGGTAGTCCATGTTCATGGATAGGTAGACACAAATTGGTCAGTGTGTTATTTCTCCACAACTTGATTTCTGGATTCAATGCAACTCCAATCAAAATCTAGAAGGTTACTTGTGGAATAACAAACGGATCCTCGAGTAATGCATAGAAGCAGATGAACTTGAAATGGCAACACAGCATTGAGGGATACATGCTAGAGGGCAGACTTTACCTGACTTCATGACTTACTGTAAAGCTGCAGTAATCCAGACAGCGTGTACAAGTGCCAGAATAGGAAGCTAGGTCAATGGATCGGAGAGACTAGAGATTAAAAATAGACAGTCAACTGATTGTTTATGAGTCTGTGTGCATGCGTGGGTGCATGCCTGAGTGAGTGAGTGAGTGAGTGAGTGAGTGAGTGAGTGTGTGTGTGTGTGTGTGTGTGTGTGTGTGTGTGTGTGTACATATGGAGGCTGAGGACAATATCTGGTGTTATCCCAGGAACACTGCCCACTTCCTTTGAGGCAGGGTCCCCACTGACCTGAAGCTTATCAATTAGACTACACTGTCTGGACAGCAAGCCCCGGGGACCCTCCTGTCCCCACCGCCTCTCAAGATGACACCAGGCTTGGGCTGGTGTTATGTGGGTTCTGGGGATCAAAAGCAGGTCTTCCTGCCCACAAGGCAAGGACTTCACTGGCTGCTCCATTTCCCCAGCCCTCAAATGATTGACAAAGGAGCAAAGACAAGGATTTTTTTTTTTTAAAGTGCTTTTCCACAAGTGGTGCTAGAACTAGATACCTTCATACCCACCCAAAGGAAAATAAACCTAGACACAGGTCTTACACCTTTCTCAAAAATCCACTCCAAATGGTTCATATATCAAGATTTAAAGCACAACACCTTGATCATAGGGCTAACTGTTTATACAAACAGCAAAAGCACAATCTACAAAATGTAATGGACGTGTTGGATGTCATCAAAATGCACAATATTTAAATGAGGACAGTGAGAGGAGTGACTAACAGAAAGCACTCTCCTTTTCTGCAGTGCTGGGATTGAACTGTGGGGCTCTGAAACGCTCTACCGCTGAGCTGGAGCTGCATCTCAGCTCCACCAAAACCCACGCATGATCAGTGATCATTATGGAGAATATACAAACAACTCTTTAATTTTGCTGAGTGGCATGGCGGGGCGTGCTGGAGATTACAAAGGAACTCAGAAACTCAATAATAAGAGGACAAACAAGCCAACAGAAACACAGGCCAAAGACCTTAACAGATGCCTCATCAAAGACACTGTGCCCCCATATAAAGTTTCTTCCACTCTGTAAAAGACATGAGTAAATGAAAGTTCAAACAGCAGTAAGATGCCATTGCTGATGCATCTGAGACTCTAAACAATGACAATAACAAAAGCTAACAGAGGAGCAGGGTAACACTTGAGGTGAGGATGTAAAAATGGCACGACAGTCATTTGGGGAGATAATTGATGACATGTCACAATCCGTATATACTCGTCACATGACCCCATGATTGTGAGCCCTGGAGTTTTCCCATAAGTTCTAAAAACGTATGTTTACACAAAACCCCACAGCTTTGCTCATAATCGCCAAAACTTGGAAGCATTATAAGCAGTGGAATATTATTCAGCATTAAAATAAAAAGGCCTGAAAAATATATGAAGGAACACTAACTACATTATTACTGGAAACAAGAAGCCAATCTGACGGAGCTGGGGAGACACTTCAATTGGTAAAGTGTTTGGTACCCGAGCATGAGAATCTGAGTTCAGATCCCAACATCAATGTAAAAGGCTCTTTGGGCATGGTAGTGTGAGCCTGTAGTCCCAGTGCTGAGGAAGTAGGGACATCCTTGGAGCTCTCTAGGTGAGCCTTGGTGAGTTCCAAACAGTGAGAAGCCCTGCCTCGAACTCAGGTGGACCATGACAAAGGACAACACTTAACTTCAACCTCCACATGCACCCATGCTCACACATGTACATACATGAGTAACACACACACACACACACACACACACACACACACACACACACAGGTTGGGGGAGAAAGCCAATCTAAAAGGGAAACGTGCTGTATAATTTTCAACTACTTGGCATCCAGAGAAGGGAAATCAACGAATACAGCAGAAAGATCTATGGCTGCCACGGTAGGTAGGTGGGATAGACGGACGAGGAAATGCAGGAGATTTTCAACACAGTGAAAATGCTTTCAAAGGAGCTGGAATGGTGGCTACAAGTCATCACACACTTGTTGTAATCCACAGACTGTTCAGCACTAACAGTAAACTCGAACACAAACTGCGGCTTCTGCATGCTCCTGATGTGGTGATGTGAGTTCACCGACTGAACCTCTGTCTAAGCCTGGCAGGGAATGTAAATGGAGAAGACCATGCACACATCCGAGAAGGGTTCATGGGAAGGAGATGTCATGGGGGGGAGTAACACGTGAGATGACCCGTGATTGACAGAACTTCCAGACAGCGCAGGAGGAGGAGCGTTCCGAAGGGCCCTCGCTGAGGACCCACATGGTCACAGGAAGGAATGCTGTACACCTAGTTTCCCAGGAGCAAAGCTTGGTGTATGGGAGAGATCAGGCTGCAGAGGCTGCTGAGTGACCTGCTCTCTAAGGCCTTGGATGTCAGGAGAGAGTCTGATTTCTACTCTTCCATTATCATGGTTTTTATGCATATTTTAACACAAAGGCTTCAGAACAATGGTGGCATTGATGGCTGACAAGTAACAGTCACAGGCAGGCAAATACATTCCGTATGAAGGAATTTTATTTTTCCAATGATGACACTAACGGCAGCATTATATTTAACAGATTCCAAAATTTTATACTTGATCCCATGCATCTTGATGTTTAGGAAATACAATCCAGAGATTTCCACTCCGCTCCCACTCTACTTCTCCCATGGCTATCTCTCGGTTATCTGCAGATAACAGAGGTAGCCTTTCATGCTGACATCGTGTACGAGCCATGCCACCCCTTAACCAGGGAAGAGAAAGCTACTGAGGGCTGCAAACTGAGTACTGCCTCTGCTGACATTCCCTTAATGTGATTTCCCTTCCCCCCAAGAGTGCAGTCACAATATTAGTGTGGATAATTCACCCCAGATAGTTAATCCACACTGATATTTTTTAGACACAGTGTAACAAGAGCAACACCAACAGCAGCACTGGAAAGCTATTGTGGTCTGAGTGAGCATGGTCCTCATAGGCTCAGCTGTTTTTCGGTCACCAGGGAATAAAACTATTTGTCTTAGTTAGGGTTTCTATTGCTGTGAAGAGACACCATGACCATGGCAACTCTTATAAAGAAAGCATTTAGTTGGGGTGGCCTGCAGTTTCAGAGGTTCAGTCCATGATCATCATGGTGGGACTTGGCATGCAGGCAGACGTGGTGCTGAGGCAGGAGCTGAGATTTCTACATCTTGATCCACAGGCAACAGGAAATGAACTGTGTTACTGGGTGGAGCTTGAGCATAGGAGACCCCAAAGCCCACCCCCACAGTGACACAGGTTCTCCAACAAGGCCATCTTTGCTCCAACAAAGCTACATCTCCTAATAGTAACTCTCCCTATGGGGGCCATTTTCTTTCAAACCACCACACTGTTTGAGAAGGATTAGAAGGATTGGAGGCGTGGCTTTCTTGGAAGAGCTATATCATGGGGGGGTAGACTTTGAGGTTTCAAAAGCCCATCCAGGCCCAGTGTCTCTCTCTCTGCCTGCCACCTGTGGATCAGGATGTAAAACTCTCAGCTACTACTCCAGGGCCTGTCTGCCTGCTTCCCACCGTAATGACCATGGACTAACCCTCTCAAAAGTGTGAGCAACCCCCCAGTTAAATGCTTTCTCTCGTAAGAGTTGCCGTGGCCATGGTGTCTCGTCACAGCCACAGAACAGTGACTAAGACAGGCAAGCCTTAGGAAGGCAGTCGGTGAACTAAAAATGAACTGTTTCAGAAGGTTAGTTTCAAAATTCTGGTGTTCTGTGGATTCTGTCTATGGTGTGTGCCCTCCTGAATGAGTTGTGGTTTCGAAGAACACCTACTTGAGCCCTTAGGAAATCTCTGGGATCTGAGAGCTTTGCCCTCTACGGTGTGCTCTGTGTATTTTGCTGTGGTTTTCCCCTTTGAGAGCACAGGAATTAAACAACAACAACAACAAAATTGAATACGAGAGATGTTTTCTCCATCTCTGCCATATTTTTTACTTGAGGCTCTATGGTATCTAGCACTTCCTTATTCATTTAATTCCATTTGATATAATCTAGTTGACAAAAAAAAGTGAGATATTATGATAATCATTCGCACTCAGTGATGCTACAGAGTTTAAATTAGAATAAACCACAAAATAATTTGGCAGCATGTATTAAGAACTTAGAATATCAATTCCAATGGTTTCAGTCATATACATTTGTACTTACAGCAAAAAGCAACCATCAAAATCAGTATGTTAGCAGTGATTGGAGAATACACAGTTTTAGAATGGAATTCTTTTATTTTTTAAATTAAAAACTGTGTGTATGCCAGGTGTGGTGGCACATGCTTTTTTTTTTTTTTTTAGCTCCAGCCATCTTTATATATACATCAAAAACAAGCATGCTTTTCCATAATAACAAACATGTTTTTTCCATCCTCCATTAACCCCCAGCAAAAACAAATATGTCAAATGTGTTTTTCCAAACTTTAACATCAAAACATCTTTAAACCCAAAACAACAGTTATCATTTTGCTGGCTTGGCCAAATATCGAGTTGGGTACATCCTGTCTTTACAAAACTAAAAGGTAATTGACATAGGCACACATTTTCAAGAACAACAATATCATTCAAAACATATTTACAGAAATAGGGGTGATCTGCCTCCGATCCTGTCAGCTCTGAATCAGAACAGCTCCCAGGCTCTTTCAGAGAGCTGGCTTCCCCAGACAAGAAACCTGAGAAGCATCAGCTCCCAAAGAATTTTAGGGGAAAATATTGGAGAAAAATTGGGTTTCCAGGAATAATCACATCTGTTCCATGCAAGATTGACAAAATGACACTAAATCCACCAAGAGAATCATCAATATCACGAGAGAGAAGAGAGAATGCAGGCTGTGTGGTCCCAGCAGTATCCTGCAGTATCCTGAAGTCCACTGGTCCTTGCCGAGTAAGACTGTCCCTGTGGGCTTTTACCTCATCTGGACCTGTTGGACAAGCACTCATATACTGGTCCAAAACTAGACCGCAGGGCTCCCAACAGAGAATCATTGGTCTGAGGGCATATAATCAACCCAATATGGCAGGAATTTAACAAAGTTGGTCATATTGCTCCCACAGTCAAGAAGCAAGGGTAGATGAATGCTAACACCCAGCTGCTTTCTCCTTTTTTCCTTTTTATTTATCCTTGGACCTTAGGCCATAGGATGGTGTCACCCAATTTCAGAGCTGGTCTCAGTTCAACTTCTCTGGAAATGTCCTTACAGATATGCCCCAAACTATATCTCATAGGTGATTCCAAACTTGGTTAACTTGACAATGAAAATGAACCCTCACAGCCCCTATTATCCAACATGACAGATTTCTACTCAACTGCCACTTGTATGTTCAAGAAATACTTTTGAGTCATATTACATTTGCCCTCATCGTTACTCCTTCCACATTAAAAGCCTTTCTTCTGAGTTCAGTGCCACCCTTTTTTTCTCCTACTATCTTCTGGCTACAGCTGAGTTTCTTTCTTTCTTTCTTTCTTTTTTTCTTTCTTTCTTTCTTTCTTTCTTTTTTTTGAAAAAGAAAATATAACTTAAGATATTTGAAAAAAACAAGGTGAATACAGGTTCAAAAATAATTAAGATACATTTTCCTAAGGCTACCTAGAATTAGGCTTTAAAGAATTCTACCATTTCAAGTTTACCACTAGTTACTAGATACCAATTTACAAACAAGATATTCACTTTTTTTGTTCCTATATCAAGAGAAAAATCTACCTTCAGACTATGAGGGTAGTGATGGGGAGGGACTAAAAAACAAGATTCAAACAATCCCATGTAAATATCACATTTTTCAAATGGAAGAACTCCAAACTGCACTAGAAGTTCCAATCACTAAGACACTTTCCATTGAAATGATTTAAGTACAACTACATGGCACCAAGGTTTAGGCCTAATATAGGCCTGACAACCAAGTCCTGTTTTCTGGAAGAAAGGCCTCAAAAGTCCCACTCAATTCCACATAACAATACTTCAAAGATCAATTAGGTTTTCATTTCCTTAATATTTTTGTTTTTGACTTCTAATCTTAAAGACTAGATTAAAACTTAGCTCAATTCCCAGAAGGCATTGCTTCCCTTTGCTCTATGAAAGAGTCCACCAAGACCTCTTCCTCAAAACCATCTAGCCCCCAGCCTCCAGCCTGTGCTTGTGATGCATCTTTCTCAACATCCTGAAAAGGTAATGTAGGTAAAATATGCTCATAAACATTAAAACTAATTATTAGAAAGACGTAACTAGCTTTATAATTTAAGTTTTAAAACATAAATACTTGCAGCTTGATCTGTACTGACAATGATTGTCGGAGCCTAGAATTCAACATTTACAAATTCTCATTCACACACACAAAACACACTATTATCACACAACTTGTGTCTTGAGAGAATCTTCTGCCTTTTAAATCTTTGGCCTCCCAGTCAATCCCAAGTTCAACCAACTTTAACTAAAACTTCACTCAGAGTTTCACCAAGCTTTTCAACCACACATTAATGCTTGTCGTATCTTTCATCAACTGTCAAAATCTGAAGCCTGTAAACCAGGCACATGCTTTTAATCCCATCACTCAGAAGGCAGAGGCAAGGGGAATCTCTGTGAGTTCAAGGCCAGGCTGGTCTACAAAGTGAGTTCCAGGACAGCCAGGGCTAGGTAGAGAGGCCCTGTCTTAAAACAACAAAAACAAACATTGTGTGTGTGCACACACACTCAAATACACGTGCATGAGGGAACTGATGCACATTTATATGTGTGGAGACTGGGGTAACAGGAGGTGTCTTCTCCAATCACTCTCTACCTTATTTTTTGAGACAGTGTCCCTCACTGATTGGCCAGACTGGCTGGCCAGCAAACGCCCTGAATCTGCTGTGCCCATCTTCCTGTGCTGGGGTTACAGGCATGTGCCAATGCCCAGTGCTAGGGACCCAAGTTCTCACGCTTGTGCAACAGGAATTTTACTGATGGAGCCAACTCTTTAGTCCCTGGAATTGTATTTTTTTTAATGCTTCTTTTCCCAGTGAGAAAGTAAAGCTCACTGGTTATGGTAAAACCATCTCCATTACGAGAGAAAATATATAGTTTTAATAAAGTAAAACATATTTTCTAAAGACACAATACCATTTATTTATGTGTGTGAACATATAGTATACAAACATTCACCAGGCAAATAATCTGTTTGCTAGAGCCTAAACTAAAGCGCAAGTAAACTGTCTCAAACCATGGGTCGATGTGACAGCATTTAATGAATTACAAAATATGGATTAAGTTTGTATGTATGTTATGTTCTGTATGCTTGTGTAGTTGACGTGCATGCGTGTGTGTTTAGGTGTTGGGGGATATTTGATCATACTGTGAACCCTGAGTTTGCCTTTGCATTAATTAAATAAAACTAACCTTTCTTCAGGAGGTGGCGTTAGCAGCCAGTTGACAGAAAGTACCCACAGAGCATCAGAGGGCATCTGGAAGAGATGCACCGGAAGTAGCAGGGAGGGGGTTTTGAGTGGTGAGGCTTTTTCTGTTTTGGAGGAGTGGACAGGCTTTTCGGGAGACGCCAGCAGGGGGAGGTTAGGTGGGTGCTGCTCATCCTCTCCGAGCTAGCAGGTTTTCACCCCAGCCTTTGACTCTTGGGTCTTATTTATAATAGAACAACAGAGATTTAGTTAAAGCTACCTTTAGCGGCAGTGGCAGAGCCAGTGCCTGCGAGGACAGAATTCCCACCAGGCTGTGGCCGCTGCCAGAGAAGCAGGTGGCTAATGGCTGAGTCACAGCTGCTGGCTGAAATAGCAGTAGATTAAGGCACAGCCACTGTGCCTAAGGTAAAACAACATTTGGGTCTGCACCCCTGTGCTGTGGTGTGGTCTGTATGTCAAATTGCTCTGATTGGTCAACAAATAAAACACTGATTGGCCAGTGGCTAGGCAGGGAGTACAGGCGGGACTAACAGAGAGGAGAAAAGAAAGAACAGGAAGGCAGAAGGAGACACTGCCAGCCGCCACCATGACAAGCAGCATGTGAAGATGCCGGTAAGCCACGAGCCACGTGGCAAGGTATAGATTTATGGAAATGGATTAATTTAAGCTATAAGAACAGTTAGCAAGAAGCCTGCCATGGCCATACAGTTTGTAAGCAATATAAGTCTCTGTGTTTACTTGGTTGGGTCTGAGCGGCTGTGGGACTGGTGAGTGACAGAGATTTGTCCTGACTGTGGGCAAGACAGCAAAACTCTAGCTACACCCCTGTGTACACACATTCAGAGGTCAGAGAAGGACATTAGATACCCTGCTCTAACACACTCTACCCTCTTCCTATGAGACAGGGTCTCTCGCTGAACCTGGAGCTGGGCTGGTTAATATCAAGCCCTGGAAATTCTCCTGTCTTCACTCACAATAGCACCGGGTTACATGTGTGTGGCCAGGTGTGGGTGTGTGGCTGGCCCTAGCCATTCTGTGTGAGTGCTGAGATTCGAACTCAGGTCCTCGTGTCTGTACAGTAAGTGTTCTTATCCACAGAGCCGTCTTCCTCAGCCATGGGTATTGGGATTTTTTTATTGCTGTTGTTTTTAATTTTATTTTATTTATATACATTGGTGTTTCACCTGCATGTATGTCTGTGAACTGGTGTCGGATCCCCTGGAACTGGAGTTACAGACAGTTGTGAGCTGCCACATGGGTGCTGGGAATTGAACCCTGGTCCTCTGGAAAAACAGCCAGTGCTCTTAACTGCCGAGCCATCTCTGTCCAGCCCCAGTATTGTTTTTAATATCTAATTTTATTTAGTGTTTTAGTTTTGTCAGCACTGGGCTTGTTATTGTTATATTCAGAAGGGGAAAAAAAAAACCAGTTATAGAGAAAAGTCAGAGAAAAACATTTTCTCTACCAAGCATTGTATTCTATTCCACTCATTGTTCCACTTACAGTACCTGGCAAGCGTCAGCTTTCTGATCTGTAAAATGAGGGGATTTCTTGTAGAATATTATTTTAAGGTGTGTTACATTTGTTTATGCTGTGGAACATTTGCTTAATGATGCAAAGATGTGTTGCATTCCTTTATGTTGCATTTGCTTAACTCTGTGAAGTTGTGATACTTTGCCTGTCTGATTGGCCTAATAAAGAGCTGAACAGCCAATACTTAGGCAGGAGAAAGAAATAGGTGGGGCTGGCAGACGGAGGGAGTAAATAGAAGGAGAAATCTGGGATGGGGAAGTGGAAGGAACAAGAGAACAAGGAGAGGAGGACCTCAGGGGCCAGCCACACAGACACACAGCTAGACATGGAGTAAGAGTGAAAGCAAGGCATACAGAAATAGAGACAGGCAAAAGCCCAGAGGCAACAGGTAGATGAGATAATTTAAGTTAAGGAAAGCTGGCCAGAAATAAGCCAAGCTAAGGCCGGGCATTTATAATTAAGAATAAGCCTTTGTGTGTGATTTATTTGGGAGCTGGTTGGTGGGCCCCCAAAAGAGCAAAGAGTAAGAACTAAAAATCAACCAACAGCAGGGATTAGACCACACGGATGCTAAGACATCTTCTAGCTCTAAAAGACTCGAGATCAATGGACTGCCCAGCCAAGGGCTGACAAATATGACCATGTGTGGTATAATAATGTTTCAGTGACAGATGGTATAAATGAGGGTGGCCTCGTAAGATTACAATGGAACTGAAAAATTCCTATCACCACCTGACATTTAAGGCATGACATGTTTTCACAAGTCTATGATGCCATTCTCAACAACACTCCATTAGTTAGAGTACAACATGCTTGGTAATGGATGACTACATTCCTGACTTGTTTACCCGACTCTTTACTGCTACTGCTTCTAGACTAAAACAAGAGTTTAGCTGCTTAACAGGCAGGCAGCCATGCGTTCACCAACAGCAGCGTCATACACTCAGGGTGTGCTGCCCATCCGGGTGACGGAGCCTTCCCATCCAGGCCTGAAGGAATACTCTGTGACGGTCCTCCACAAAACTGCCTAAGGATGCATTTCTTAGAGCAGATCCCCATCATTTAGAGACACATGACTGTAATTATTCTAACAGTAGACCACATCTGTTGGAAATCCGCAAAGGCTCTGACCTCAAGGTGTCATGATGTAATCGTCAGAGCACCTTGGCAGTGAAGACTCTGCCCTGGAAGGCTGAGTGCGAGGCTGGCCTGACAGTACATCTGGCTTTTGTGTGCCTTGTCAATGATAGCTTCCTCCTCAATAACCCAAGGCTTGAGTCACAGTTGCCAGACTGCTCTGGAGCATCAGTGTCCTGTCCTTGAGTCCCAGGTCCCCTGTGGGCCCTTGTTGGAAGGAGAGGGGGAAGGATATTGAACTTTGGAGGGAAAGACAGGGCTTTCGATGAGGCTCCAATACAGCTGGCTGGTGCCCAAAGAGAACAGGATCCTAGTCCTGTTTCCCACGGTTCCTATTGGACCTCCACCCCTCAAACTTTCTTACTTCCTTCAGAATTTCTGATGCCTTTGTTGCTTCTAGGTTTTGTTGTTGTTGTTTGTTTGTTTTTGTTTTTTGAGACAAGGCCCCACCCTGTAGCACAGACTGGTCTAGAACTCATTCTATAGCCTAATCTGACCTCCAACTCATGGATAATCCTCCTGCCTCAGCCTCTCTAGTGCTTGGAATTACAGGAGTGAGTGACCACACACTGCTCCCTTCAAAAAATATTTAACCCTGGCAATCCCCACACTAAACTATCGGGTTTGAAAAGTAATTATATTGGGTCTGACTTCAGGGAATTTATAGACTAGCTGAGGGGTCGGGTGCAGAGGAGGGAGAACCCAAATATGTCTGGAATAAGGGTTATAGAACGTGGCGAGAGACAGCTTTCTAAAGGCAAATCCCTTCAGGCGGTCTGTCTTTCTGACTGAAACAGGTTTTGCCCTGAGCCCACACATGGGGCAGGAAGAACAGCCCACTGGGCACTACCCGTGGAGGTGTGAGTGGCATGACCTTGTTAGGAGACCTCTGTCCTCACTGCTCCAGAGAAGCATGAGTCAGAAGAAGAGGAGAATGAGGCTCACAACCAGAGCACGAGAGGTGCAGAAACGCGCCGATGAGTGGGTATTTCATGGAGGCTGGGGGCCGTTCCTCTGCAGGTTTTCAGAGCTTCCAGGGGTGGGTGTAGACTGGCATATTAAACAGCCCCTCCGCAGGCAGTGTTTGACCGGCTAGAGGGCCTGGGACGGTCCCTCTGGGCTGGGGAGGGTGGGGCAGGCTCAGAGGAAAACAGGAAGGAGGTGTGACAGCATCAGGGAATGCAGGAGTGGCTGGGAACCACTGTCATCATCATCTCTGAGGTGTGTAATCATGGACACTGCCCGGCCGGGGGAGGCGAGTCGGAGCCTTGTCCGGCTTGGCTCTAAGTGACTTGCACTAGGAACGGTTGGAGAGAAAGGACTCACTGTCCGAATTCATATTAACCGGCTTCTAACTGTTGCTCTGCGGGACTCTGGGAAGGGTCCTCTGCCTCTCCTTGTCTCTCTATTTTCTTTCTTCCCTTATTTCCTTTTCTTTTCTTAACAATAGCGTTGGTTTCCTTGAATGCCAGCATCTGGATTCAAGATTGCATTTCCCTTAAACCAACAGACCAATGGTGGTTCTCAACCTTCCTAATCTGTGACCCTTCAATACAGTTCCTCATGTTGTGATGACCCCTAACCACAAAATCATTTTCGTTGCGACTTTATAACTGTAATTTTGCTAGTTATGAATCGTAATGTAAATCTCTACTATGCAGGATATCTGACATATGACCCCTGTGAAAGGGTCATTCAAACCCCAAAGGGGCCACGACCCACATGTTGAGAACCGCTGAGGGGACCTGGTTTTGATACTCTCCAGGGACTCACGAACTTTGTGTTTGTCTTTATCCTCCTCCGACAGTAGTTGCCAGGGACGTTATTGTTCTCCAAAAGTGCATTGTGGGTAAGATCCTTCTCAATCTCCAGGCTTGAGAAACCTTGCTGCCCAATGGCAGCAGCAAATTCTTTCCTTCACACAATTGCATTACCATTTCTCTTCTGGAGGTGAAGCACAGAAGGTGAGAAAAAAGAACTGGACGTCCAGGGGCTGGGGGACGGGGGCTGCTATAGTTTGCCTGTTTGTGCCTCCTCCCGAATTTATGATTTGAAACACAGCGCCAAAGTAATAGCACGCAGAGGTGGACTCCTGCGGTAATAAAATCATGAGGATGGAGCCAAGGTGAAGAGTCAGATACCTTTAATAAGATGTGACCGGGTTCTTCCTTCCACACCTCCACTCTCTGTCAGGTATGGACACAGTGTTCTTCTTCTTCAGGGGAGGGCTCATTCATGACTCCGTCCTGGAAACAGACTGGGCCCTCACCAGCCATCCAAAGCCTGTGCCCTGATCTTAGACCAGGAAGCTAGATCTTAGCTTCCAGAGCTGTGAGAAATAAGCATTTTTAAAATTATCATATTATTGTATGTGTATAGGTCTTTTCCCTGCATGCATGTATGTGTACCACATGAGTGCAGTGCCCACATCAGCCAGAAGAGGGCGTGGGATCCCCTGGAACTGGAGTTACAGAGAGTTGTAAGTTGTCCTGTGGGATGCTGGGACTCAAACCCTGGTCCTTCAGAAGAGCAGCCACTGCTCTTAACCGCTGAGCCAATTCTCCAGCCCAGAGAAACAGGCTTTAAAAAATATATTTTTTATTTTTTATTATATTAATAATATAATAAATATTATATTAAAATTTATATATATATATTAAATTACTTAGTGTGAGACATTTTGTTATAACAGCACAAGTGGCTTAGAGTCAGCCAGGAAAGTTTCTAATGGCAGACTCTGTCAGGTACACCCCCCTCTCACCATACCTCAAATCTTTGACCCAACAAACTGCCATCCTTGTTCGGGCTTTAAGGGTTATCTGTGAAACGTGGTCATCAGTGAATAGCAAAAGCCAAGGGTGTTTTTTTTCTAAATTAGTAATGGATGATCTCTGTAAAATAAGGTTGTTGAACATTTAATATTACAATTTACAAATGCCCTAATCTCTGGATTTTGACCTTTGACATTCGCTTACTACTTCCAAGTTTAAACAAGTGATAATGCCTCTGTGGACTTGGTAATTGCTTCTTTCTGAAACTTTGCCAGGAGTTAATTTACATACTTAATTATTAAATCTATTTTAAGGGGGTTTTTGGTGTAATGTAAATTACCTTGTTTTCAATATTGCTAGCATTCAGGAATAAATTCAGAAGGGATTTTACTTCTCTACAAGGTGGATAATTTGCATGTTTTGTAAATTGTTTAGCGTGGCTTAAATGTTCAGTAATCCAAACCTAAAATAAAGAGCCTCCCCCCACACCACACACACACACACACTCTACCTCTCCCTTGGAAAATGTCTGCCGTGTGGTAGTGACATTTCTAACTTCTTATTGAAGGTAAACTTTGGGGGAGAGGTTTCGAAAACTATCCTTCATGAAACAGATGAATATTTCATCAGAAAATGTGGTCTACTTTAAAAAAAAATAACTATGGAGCATGCTTAAAGTGTCGATGTTAGTTACTAGGGGACAAATTATATTCAGTGGAAGTTTGAGAAAAGCCACGAAGTGCATAAGATGAATACATTCACTGTGATTATTCTCCTCAGGAGCTAGAAAATAACTACTTAGGAAGACTCTGCCTGAGAGTAATTGCTGTTTGATGGAGAAAAACCGGGGCAAATAATTATAAGAGTGAAGACGATATTTCCTAACCATCTGTCATTTAAAAATAAGAAACAAAAAAGGGAAACATAGTATTTTTTTTTTTTTTTCAGAAAGGCCTGGAAGCGGATATAAAAGGCAACATTCTGATGGTGTGCACAGGATGAGGAGACGACTGTAGTGAGGGCCCAGGCCTGCGGGATGTGATGGTGTTCCCAGGACATCTGAGACTGTGACGTCATGATGCCCGCACTCGAGGTGTGCTTTGCTGTTTCTCAGTTTCCTTTATCTGACATTTCTACACAGCCAAAGGGAGAGAACACATCCAAGTGAAATGTCAGGAGTTGGAAGCAGGAGACACCAACAGAAAGATTTCCTCCTACTAGGGTAAAAAGGTAAATAAAAGAGGGTACTAGGGAAAATCATCTTTAACTTCCTACTTTGTTTAATGCACTCATCTTGGTGAGAGAGTGAAGGACGGATAACATTTGATTGGCATTCTCTGGGGGCAGGCATGTGGAAGCCTGTGGGTGATGGCTTCTGTCTTTTGCCTTCTGAGTTATCCAGGTCTGCTTTACAGACAACCGCATATGGAGGGAAGGAACAGGGGAACTGTCTGGACAGCTTTGATGTCCTTCAGCCACAGAGTCAGTAGTACCAGAGGAGACTGTGAAGGAGGTGAGAGGAGCTGGAAGCTCTTCATTTGTGGCCCTGATGGCACTTTCCCTTTCCACTCTGACATGACTGCTGTTTCCTCTCCCTTGAGCACTGGGGGGGGGGGGGCAGGGGCAGCTCTGTGGGAGACTCTTCTTTGATCAGCCACCGACCAAGGCCTGCCAAGCACTGCCACAGGTCATACTTCTTATTGCAATCAAAGGAGGTGCCTGGAGAATAGGTGTTCTGTGGAAGAGTGGACACGGACTTTCTGAGGTAGGGGTATTGTTTTTGTTTGTATGTATGGTTGCTTTGACTTTTTTGAATTTATATTCCCTTTGTGTTTTTGTTTCATTTTTTTTTAACCTCCCTGACATCCATCCACTCTTCGATGGGAATGCCTTGATATCCTAAGTGGGATGTCATCAACATGTCTTCCTTCTCAACAATCATCCTGCCATGGAGATGGAGCTGGAACACAATCACATGAAATGTGGAAATCTGCTGGTAGCAGCCTGTCCACTGGGGTCATGTAGATTCTCCATGTGCTCTTCTGTCCTTCAGCAGATGACACTGACTTACTGTTCACCGTCACTCTACCCAGTGAGAGGCAGAGCCTGTATGTGTCCCTTCAGTATGGGCAGGCTGCTCAACAGAAAACATAAGAAGTGACAGTGACTGTGCCTGAGTCTAAGAGTTTCCTTCCTGTCTCTCCTTGAAGCCCTGAGTTACTATAAGTCCAGGCTCCCAGAAGCCACCATGGTATAAAGGTGGTCAAGCCGCTCAAGAGAGGTGTCTAGAGAAACAGCTGCCCATCCGGCCCTCTCTTCTAGATACCTGAGTTCTAGACCCCTGAGTGCCTAGAATATTTACTCATGAAACCAGCTATTCTAGACACCTTGAGTGAAAGAGCCTTCAGTCATCGGGCTCAACCTTGTGAGTGACCTCAGTAAGGATCAACTAGATGATTCTAAACCTTGAGAGACGACGGCACAATTGTCAGAATCCACTGTGGTGTAGTTATACGGCTTTATTAAATAATGGGCTGCACATGTGCTCGATAGTTTTTTGTCAACTTGACGCAAGCTGGAGTTAGCTGAAAGGAGGGAACAATGATGTGGAAGTGTAAGCCAAATAAACCCTTTCCTCCCCAACAAGCGTTTTTGTCATGGCGTTTTATCACAGCAATAGAAATCTTATATATTTTGAAACACCGTTGTTAATAACATACAAATTTGTAAGTAAGTATGGTTTCCCTTTTGATAATCATGTACCATCCTTGTTAACTAAGCTCTGTGATTCACATTCTAGTTTGTTTAGTATCAGTAACTGCGAAGCTGGCATTTCTTCTATTTCTGGGCTTGCTTTCTATCTCATACCTCTCTAGACACACTTTCTCCCAGGCTTCCTCCCCTACATTCACGTGGTTTCCTTCCCATTGAGTCCCTCAAGGCAGGGCACCACTCAGTGTTTAAAAAATCACCTCGAAAGCTTTAGGAAATGCACACCGCCTTCCTTCCCCTCTGCCTGCTCCCACAGAGAAACAAACTCACAATCTCCCAGGGAGAAGCACCTTTGTTGTTGTAGGGGGAAAAAAAATATGAAATAAGATAAGACTTACTATCTTAACCATTCTTAAGAGTACAGGTCAGTAGTGTAAAGTATGGTCAAACCACATGCAACTGATCTACAGAACTTTATCATCTTCAAAAGCTGAGACTCCTTGGTTTCATGATTACATTTTTTTGCATATTTTCATGTCCATTAATGGAAGTATTGTTGTTTATCTCTTTTAGCAATTTAAACCTACTTGTTTTTAATTCTTTTTTAAGGTATGTCTGTATATCACCTGATGCCCTCAGAGGCCAGAAAAGAGCATTGGATCCCCTGGAACTGGAGTTTTTTATATGATACTTAGTATGCTTTTGTATCTGGAATGAATGTAGGGCCTGAGGATGAGGAGTGTGCTGGCTGGCTTATGTCAACTTGACGCACAAACTGGAGTTAACTGAAAGGAAGGAATCTTAACTGAAAAAGGCGTTTTCCTAATTAGTGATTGATGGGGGAGGGCCCAGCCCATTGTGGGTGGGGTCTATCCCTGGGCTGGTGGTCCTTGTTTCCATAAGAAAGCAGACTGAGCCTCGTGGCGCATGCCTTTAATCCCAGCACTCAGGAGGCAGAGCCAGCCAGATCTCTTTGAGTTTGAGGCCAGCCTGGGCTATAGAGTGACATCCAGGACAGGCACCAAAACTACACAGAGAAATCCTGTCTCAAAAAATTAAAGAAAGAAAGAAAGAGAGAGAGAGAGAGAGAGAGAGAGAGAGAGAGAGAGAGAGAAGAAAGAAAGAAAGAAAGAAAGAAAGAAAGAAGAAAGAAAGAAAGAAAGAAAGAAAGAAAGAAAGAAAGAAAGAAAGAAAGAAAGAAAGAAAGAAAGGAAGAAAGAAAGAAAGCAGATTGAGCAAAGCCATGTGGGAGTAAGCAGCACCCTTCCATGGCCTCTGCATCAACTCCTGCCCCCAGGCTCCTGCCCTGTTCGAGTTCCTGTCCTGACTTCCTTGGATGATGAACAGTGATGGAGACGTGTAAGACAAATAAATCCTTTCCTCCCCAACTTGCTTTTGGTCATGGTGTTTCACCACAACAACAGAAACCCTAAGACAAGGAGGGAGGAGTTTTTTCATGAGAAAGAAGCTACAATATAAAGGGTTGGGGCTTGAGCTGGAGGTGTAGCTCAGTGATAGAACTCTGAAAGCTCTGGGTTCAATCCCCACTATCACAAGTATACATACATATGCGTGTGTATGCGCGCGCGCGCGCGCGCGCGCGCGCGCGTGTGTGTGTGTGTGTGTGTGTGTGTGTGTGTGTGTGTGTGATACAAATATATGTATACAGAGAGAGTTTGGGATGCCTTTGGCCAAATGTTACATTACTTTTGGTTCAGCACACTTGTAACTTTAAAGAATTCTCTAATGTTTGATAGTCATTTTTTCTGCTTTGAAAATTTCATTATTTTACTGTTTAACTTTCTACTTAAAATGTATTTTATTATTAAGTGAAGTATTTCTTTCTAAATAGTTGAAATTTCTCAGTGCCATTTGTTGAATGTGCCTTCATATCTCATTATCATTTACTAGAAGATTGTGTGTAGTAGGAGTCACTTATGAGCCATGTCCTCTGTTCTATGATTTCCCTCCAATCATCACATGACAACACAGAGCTTTATGCTGGAGCTCTTATAGTTCTTAATACTAGGGAGAGCTTATCCTGATGTATTTTCTTCTCAGAATGTATTTTAAATCTTGTCTAGTTTTCCTAAATAAACCACCTTTTAAATTTAAAAGTCACGCTGGAATCTCTTAGTTTTAGTATTAAACCCATGTATTGATTTGAGGAAACCTGGTAGGAATATGGGCATATGTTAATCTGAAATTTAAAAATCTCTCATTAAGCATGTCCCCTTTTTTAGGTCACCCTTTTCATTAAGGTAATTTAAGGTTTTTGTACTTTTGTCTCATTTCCATCGTTAAAAAATTATTCATAGTCAATAGGAAAACTTCATCTGTCCTGTTAGTAACTTTTGCATTAGTTGAAATTTTCATGTACTGTCTTTGTGTCTGTCTCTCTGTCTGTTTGTCTGTCTGTCTGTCTCTCTCCCCTGTGTGTGTGTGTGCATGTGTGTGTGTATATGTGTTTAGAAGTACAAATCCATCTTTTTGGTTCTGAAGAAATTTGTTTCCCCTTTCAAAAAAATATGTTCATATTTTATCTAGTGAACTACTGAATAATTTTTAGTTTCATTTCTGGTTATAGTGGCCATTGGTGGCATTATACGTATATATCACCAAATCTTTTATACTTTTCAATTATAGAAAATTATGGAAACTTGAGAAATGGAAATCCTAATGTGGAGAATGGGGAGTGGAAGCTTTATGTACGGCCTTTCTTGAAGATGTCCATGAGAATTTTAGCAATAGGGCAAAGGTCCTCTCCAACAAAGTATGGAAATAAACATAGTTTACAAGGTTCACAGAGCACACCTGGGCCATGGAGGAAGAGTGGACGTGAGCAAAGCTGGGAACAAGCCGCTCTGCTGTTTATTCCGCAGAGAATGAAAATCTGAGTTTCACATTTGTCCTTAAAATCTCAGCTCCTGAAATACACGGAATTCCTGCAAGGTTTGGTGGCATTTCAGCACAGAGAAGGACAATGTTGTGTTTGAGAACCACTATTTGTTCGTTTCCTGTGCGAGCCTGAATGGAAAATGGGAGGAAAGGCCTTGTGTTTCAGTTCCTTCCTGATTTTCCCCTCCAGGGACCGGGATAGTTAGGTATTTATCCTCCACAAGTCGATACAAGCCAAAATCCAGATCCATACTGAAACATGGGACCCGCTCGCAGCAGAAACACTTTAACTACAAGCACACGTATATTTTCTAGTGTGGTAGGAAAAAGTTTGTCATCTACAAAAGCTTCGTTAGAAGTTATCTAAAACCTGAGAAGGTTGGTTTGGGACCTTTGCCCAGTAATGTGAAAGGACTATTTTCTTTTTAATTTTTAATCTTAGGCTTAATTTTTCTTGGTATTAGGCCCAATCTCTCACCAGCAGTGAGTCAGAAAGAATGCTTGAAATAGTTCTTGTGACAAGGATGGTCAAGCCTATTTCTTATACATCTAATTATTTCACCAAAACTGGAAAAATATTCCTATGTTAAAACAGTTCATCAGATACATAAAGATGCTTAAATTCATCTGTCAAAAATGTGAGACAACAGACAGCATTTTGTAATGTCCATTGATGTAAACTTCAGGTCTGTGATAAAAACTGTAAGGCCTAATGTGACCCAGCAGTTTCCCAATCCCTTTTCCCTAACCAGGAATATCTACTCAGTGAATGCTAATCACTAATAACAGAAATGCTGTAGTAATGACACCTTTCAAAACAGTAATGTAAAAGTAAAACCATTCACAGAATGTGGCTGGGAACAGGCATGCGCTGTGTTCCTCAGATGGAGATCAGAGGATAACTTCTGTATGGGAGTCAAAAGCCATCTGTTTGAGGGGACATGTTTATCATTAACTAGACTGAATGTTACATTAGATGGCCCTGTCCAGCTTATGGCGTAGGACACAGTAACAGAAGCTATATGCCTGACCCCCCTTCCTAAAACCCTAAGGAGCAATTAAAAACAGACTGTTTAGTAAACAGTATGCTTAACCCAAAGAAGGTCACAGCTTTTAAGAAATGTCACCATGAGGTCCCATGAGAAGGTTTGACGTTTCTTCCCCAGTCTGTCCTGCCTTTTTCAGGCCTTGGTGGCTAGAAGGCTATGGTGGCTGGTGATGTTGTACCCACCAGAGCACTTTGCAGTGTTGCTGGCATCCCTGAACAGCCTTTGTGGACCACGTGCATGGGTGTCATCAAAAAGAACATGAGCAGTTGGACAGGAAGAGCCCAGGGCAAAAATGTCACTCTAAGTCATCATCAACTCTGGCGTGAATGGAAGAAAGGTCCCTTGCTGTTGGCATGTAGGGGTGTCTTAATATGTTTGGGCTGCTGCAGCAAAATACTGTTGGCTGAGTGGTTTATGGGCAACAGATGCTTGTTTCACACAATTCTGAAGGTAGGGAGTTGAAAATCCGGTTGCCAGCAGACTTGGTGTCTGAAGAGGACTCACTTCCTGCTTCATAAGCAGTGCCTTCTCTCTGCATGGGCAAATGGTGAAATCTCATTCAGGAGGATCCCTCCCTCCTCACCCCTGGTAACTTTGTCATCACTCCAAAGCCCCATGTTCTAAACCTACCACACCAGAGAGCAGGAATAGTCGTGAGAAAATGGATATGGCTAAGTCAAGAGGGATAGTCCTCCTGAGTCTCTTGACTTTTTCAACTTTCCATTCTTGCTATATTATTTTCCTTCTATGTTACAGCCCTGAATTATAAGTAACGTAAGTCAGGGGTTAAGATGTAGCTTGGAAGGGAGACAGGGTTGGGGGAGGGAATGCCGGGAGAGACAGCAAGATTTGAAGGGCAATTTAGTGCAGTGGAAATTTCCTAAAATATATGAAGGTAATACTAATGAAGTCTCCAAACAATGAGGGAGACAAAGTCCCAACTGGCCATCTCTTGTCACCAAATGAAGCTTCCAGTACCAGGACTATGTCACATCGAATTGAGCTTTGGCCAAAGGGGTCCCATGAGAATCTCCAAACAACCCAGGCTGTAGCCAAGATAGTAGGTTGCTCTCTGCAAATGGACAGCAAGGCCCCATTGCTGAAGACAACATCTACACAACTCACTGACCATGGAGAGGGTGAGTTGGTGCCTACATAGGACCTTCACCCTACATTCTAGTGGTTTTGGTACAGGAAGGTACTCTGCAAGCTACCAACAACCCAGCCACAGACGCTTTGATCTACAATCTGTCCTGCTGGCAAAATATGCCAGGGCAATGGTGGCATAAAGCTTGTGTGAGTGACCAACCAATATCTGATTTGACTCCATGAGACAAAATTCATACCCAACACTGTTCGGCAGCCAAGATCCAGAGACTAGATAGCCTAGAGACCTAGGGTAAAACCAAATACTACTGGTCTAAAACAAAAGCAACAATAAAATGACTCTGAATGATATTCTGCTATATTCATAGATCTGTGCCTTATTCAGCCATCATCAGAGAAGCTTCTTCCTGTAGCAAATTCAAATACAGAGACCCACAATCACAAATCCCTCCCCTCAGAGCCCAGGGAATCCCACAGAAGAGGAGGCAGAAAGAATGTAAGAGCCAGAGGGGATGGAGGGCGCCATAAGAACAAGGCCGTCTAAATCAACTGAGCAAAGCTCATATGAGCTCAGGGAGACTGGAGCAGCAAGCACAGGGCCTGTATGGGTCTGTGCCAGGTCCTCTGTGTATATGTTATAGCTTCAGTTCAGTATTTTTATAGGATTCCTGAATGTGTGAACAAGTGGGCATCTGATTCTTGTGCCTTCTCTCAGGGCTCTTTTCCTTCTGTTGGTTTGCCTTGTCCAACTTCAGTGTGATGGTTTGTAAATGGAGGCTTTTCTGTCCCGCCCAGTCCCACAGCCACTTTTAAAATAATCACCCAGAGGCTTAATATGAATTGCAAACCATTTGGCCTATTGCTCAAGCTTATTACTAACTAGCTCTTACAATTTAAATTAACCCATTTCTACTAATCTATCTTTTGCCATGTGGCTTCATGGTGTTACCTGTTCTCTAGCACATCTTGTTGCTCTGGTGGTTCGCTGGCATCTCCTCCCGACTCTGCCCTTCTTCTCCCTGTATCTCTGCTTGGATTTCCTGCCTTGCTATAACCAATAGTATAAAACATATTCACAACATACAGAGGGCTTGTCCCACAGCTTTTTGTTTTATCTCATTTTATTTTGTTATGTTTGGTTGGTATCACTTAGAAACCTGTTCTTTTCTAATGGGAGACAGAAAGGGAGTGGATCAGATAGAAGGGGAAGTGGGGGAGGAACTGGGAGGAGCAGAGGGAGTGGAAACTGGGAGGAGCAGAGGGAGTGGAAACTGTAATCAGGATATGTTGTAAGAGAAAAGAATCTATTTTTAATAAAAGGGGAAAGAGCCTACAAAAGAAAAAAGAAAAGAAAAGGAAGGAAGGAAGAAAGGAAGACAGGTAGCACAAGTTTTATCTCTCCATTTGCTTATGAGCCGACAATGCATTCACTTAACACAGACGAAGCACCTACAACACAAGGCAGGGTATTTGCCAAACAAATGGTGTAGCCACTATACGTGGTAGGATTTCGGAGGCGATCTCCAGATCAATGCCTGGGAAGACATTACCAAAGAATCTAGACTTATGAAAGGAGGGAATTTGGACAAAATAAGAGGTGATGGTACTAGAAGGATAAAGGGGCTCAGAGAACTCAAGCTGGAAAGGGACCTGCCACCTAGGTTGGGGAAGGCTGAGTGATGCTGGCCCTCTGCCCTGTGTTCCAGCCCTCAGAACTATGTTATATTACTCTACACAGCAAAGGGACTGGTGTGCTTATGGATTTTGAGATGGAGGAGATGGTCCTGTATTATCTGGTCCTCAATCTAAGTTCCTTGTAAGAGATGAGCATGAAAAAGGGGGTCGTGTAGAAGCAGAGATTGGAGTTCTGTAGCCACAAGCCAAAGAATGTCTAAAGTGATCAGAGGCTGAGAAATGAGACAGGATTCCCCCTACAGACTAAAATGGTAGCTCAGACTACACACATCTGATTCAGTCTTCTGCCCTCAGAGATGTGAGGGAAACAATTACTGTTCTTGTCAGCTACTGAGTCTGTGGGAATCTGTGACAGCATCCCTAGGAAGCTCACCCATCCACTACCCTTCTCCTGTGTCCCTGCTTTCTTGCTCTACCTCCTTTTCATAGGTAATGCTCTCCCGTCTCCCAGATTCCCTCATTAGACCACCTGCACTCAGCACCCAGCACATCCTATATGTGTGTGACCTTCTCATAGGGCTGTCATGGGATGCCCAATTAAAATGGAAGTTCAGATAAACTACAAGGAATGCATTCATGATCTGGCATATATTTATACTAAAAAGTGGTATGAAATTTGGATTTAATGAGAATCATGTTTTATTGGTTTTTACCTCGCCAAATCTGGTGATAATCATCAGTTGTGATGACAGAGCCTCAGAGTCATAACTTATAAAGAAAATAAATCTATCTTCACAGTTCTGAAGGCTGGAGGGTCAACATTAAGGTGCTGCTATCTGGATATCTGGTTGGGGGCTTTTTGCTATATTATATTATAGCATGGCAGAGGGCACCTGATGGCATGAGCGAGGGAGTGTGTGTGTTCAAGTCTCTTCTTCGTCTTGTAATGATACTCATGTCATCCTACGGGCCCCAGCCTCATGATCCCATCTAACAAACTGCTTCCCAAAAGCCCGATCTCCGAATGCCACTGATGTATGAGTCTATGGCCCACACTCCCCACACACCACACCATAGTATCTGATCATTTTCTTCCTGGCCTTCCACAGTCTGGGAACCCTGCCTGCCTGTTTTCCATGAAGATGACTTCATCTCTGCCCGCTACTTCCTAGTTCTCATCCTCCACAGCAATCCTCTTCAGACCCTTCTTATCAGCACTGGGACAATGTCTGCCATGATGGCCCTCAATGACTTAATCTGTATAACATTTGTAAAGTTGCAGAACAAAAGCATAAGCAACCTTTTATCTTAAAATAAAAAACGGAATTAGAAATTCTAATTTAGGGAATTAGCTCTCTGCTGAGTACTAATTATGTTTTTAATTTACTGTCTTACCAACTGTGATCATAAACCAAAGTGCTGTGGTTAAAGGGCAAGTTTCCAGTCAAATAAATCACAAATTCAAGTCAGCCAGTGAAAACATAGCATGCTCTTTTCTGTTTTTATAGTCCTAGAAAGCAATACATACGGGCTAGCATGCAATAAAGCTGTTATCAGAGTGTGAGAAAATCCCATCTAGTAGTAGTTACATTATTGCTATATCTGCCTGATAAATTCCGATGCCTTCTGAAAGACTGACCGTTTTCCCATCAGAAGTGAGGTACAAAGTAATGTTTACTTTCCCAAAGAGTTGTCACAGCCATTCTTCCCATTCCTTTCTTGAATCATGCTGCTTCATCTGTTATAACTCAGAGAATTACAACCTACGGTCAAGACAAGCCACAGTGATAAATGCGCGGTTGGCTCGTGCGAAAGTCCATACAGCTTTTCTTCGGGAACAAAAGAGCAAAGAGTCACGGTGGGGAGACAGTGAGATGAGTGAGAATGTCCGCAGAGGTAAAGCTGAGGCCTAGAGGGAAATGTAAAACAACTGGATTAAGATTATGGTTGCAAAAGGGGAAACTGAGTCAGGAAGGTTTCAGTGTTCTATGAGCTACCTAAGATTCACTCAGTGGACGAGCTGTGGGTTCTGGAACAAAGGGATGCCTTAAGCACCGTCAGTAAAATGGCAGGTGAACACAACTTACCAAAATCTTGGTAATGTTCTGTATACAAAATATAATGCACTGGGGCTAGAGATGGCTGAACAGTTAGGACTGTGTACGGCTCTCACAGAGGACCTGAGTTCATTTCCTGGCATCCACATCAGCTGGCTCTCACAACTGCTGCAACTCCAGACACCACTGGCTTTCTCAGAACCTTGAATTCATGTGCACATGCTACCTACCCCACACACATATAAACACTAAAATTATATTTATATAATATATTAAAGGTCATTTTTATCATGAGTCTTTTCAAGATGTTATGTAATTGAAGAAAATTCATTAAGTGATAGAGATAAAAATCAGAACCTACCAATCAATGGCCCTGCACTGTTATCTATCTACCCATATAAAATTTTCATCCCCAATAAGACAAGGTGGGCACAAACCAAGAGAATTTAGGAGCGAGAATGGCTGCTGACATGGAGGAAAGGCATGAGGTTTTGGACAACCCCATTAAGGGTCTTTCTCCCCTTGTTTTGGTTTCACAGTTTCAAGACTAGACCTGTGATAATTCAGGAAACCCAATCACTTTATTGCTCTGGTGACCAGGCGTTAAGCTCATACTTTAGAAATGAGGTTTTGCTTGAGTAAAATTGCAACTGAGAATTAATCAGGAGGCTCCTCTTGGGAAAGATGCAGAAAGCAAACCTAGCATTCTGGTTGTCATCCTCAGGCAGAGTTTCCTTTCTAGAGAATTCTCCAGCAGTGGTCTGGGGTCAGAATGTCTCCAGAGGCTGCCTAAGAGGACCTTGAGGGTGGTCCTGGGGATCGTCTCAGTATTGTTTGCCAACATCTACAAACATGAAAGATTGCATTCTCAGACAATTCCTAGCCAGTGAAGAATTTGAAGAAGTGAGAATCATGGCATCATACAGAAAGGGCCTTGAATTTATTTCAAAAGGTGGAAAAAACATTGTAAATCACGGACGACTGTGCTTAGTGACCGGTCTCTTGTGAAAGTCCTCAAAATGAACAGAATCACACCAGCTGTACCACTAGAGTTTATGATGCTGCTGCTTAGAAGACATGGAAAGACCAGCAAGAAAGCTCAGCTGGTAAAAGCCTTGCTGTCCAAGACTGGCGACCTGAGTCTGATTGCCAAGACTGGCTATGCAGGGGAGAAGCAGCTTCTGGAAGTGATCTCCTGACCTTCGTGTGCACACTGTGTAATGTGTGCCCACATTTAAACAACACACACACACACACACACACACACACACAGAGAGAGAGAGAGAGAAAGAGAGAGAGAGAGAGAGAGAGAGAGAGAGAGAGAATAAATTAAACTAAATAACTCCTCAAAGACTTGCAATCCAACTGAGATAACTCTTCCCATTCCAAAATGGGAATTCCAAAATTCCACAGGATCCTTCCCATGGAAGATAATACTTTTAGATAAAATGCATTAACACTTTAAAAACATTAATCCCTCCAAGAGAAATGCCTAGGGATAGAACACAATGTAAAACTTGAAACCATAAACATGCATGTACAAGCTTATGTCAAAGTAGTCTTGGCTATAGGGATTAAAGGCCATCAGCCATGGTTCCTTTGAAAAAGGGCATTAGATACATCAACCAAAACCCAGTGGGAGCTTATGTTCTGAGTGCTTTTAAAGGCATCTCCTTTGAGAAATTAAAACCCAGGTGAAGGTATAAGGTTAGAACTTATGTTCCTCACGTATGCAAAACCCTGAGCCTAGAAATGAGTATGAAAATGGGTCCTAGACATGGAGATGGTTAATTTGACCCATCAACTTGATTTGGACTGAGAGATGACTAGATTAATAAAGCATTCTGGGTGTGTATGAGAACATCCCACAGAGATCAGCATGTAAGACAGCACTGGAGGAAAAAGACCTGTCCTGAGTGTCAGCAGCAGCAGCCAATGGGCTGAGGACTCAGATGGAACCAAGAAGGAAAAATAACCAATCAACATGGAGAAGCTCAATTCCTCTGCTGCCACTACCCATGTCTACATCAGAAGCCATGCCTTCAGCCTTTCCTCCTGGGCTCACACCCACAACTCTCCAGGGGAACTGCAAAGCCCTCAGCCTCAGCCTGGAGCTTCACCATTGGTCCTTCTTGTTCTGAGGCTTCCAGATTGTTGGAACAAGCAGCTGCTGGATTTTTTTTTTCTTTCTAGCCTGCAGACAGCCATTTAAACTTCAATCATGTACTCCAATCCAACAACCCCCCCTTGAAATTACATGTACATTATGTTGTTTATATTCCTCTAGAGAACTCTGACTGATAAAGAGTTGACAGAACCTATGACAACCATGAAAGAAATTAACACAGAATACTTTGGGGGACACCTTTACCACTCAAGGCACACCTAAAATACAATGTACCTGCTAAAGAAATAACAGCAAAAACAAAAACAAAAATACAGAGAAAATAGTCCACTGAAGGAAAGTAAAGAGGCAGGAGAATTAGCACCCAAGAGTCTTGAGATAATTGAAAGTAAGAAATAGTGAAATAAAACTAAAAGACAGCAAAGCAAGTGAGCAAAAAAAAGGAATAGCTTATTGGGAGAAGAAAGAAGGTTTCAGTATGCCAGTACTCATGGCACTACAAAGGCTCTGCTTCATAATGGATCCAGACTGAAACTACAGCAGGAAGGTAGGCTTGAGCACTTTTGGATTGGTTATACTCTGGAGTGAACTACTTGCAAGGATTTCAGAAACTCACTTGTGTGAATCCCACTGAATTAGATAGAAAGCCACTTGACTGGGGCTAGAGGGATGCCTCATTGGTTAGGAGCACTCGCTGCTCTTCCAAAGGACCTGGATTTGAGTCCCAGCACCCACATGGTGACTCACAATCATCTGTAACTCCAGTTCCAAGGGATCCAATGTTCTCTTCTGCCCCCCACCCCACACCCACGTGTTACACAAACATACATGCAGGCAAAAGCCTCATGTACATAAAATAATTAGAAAGCTACTTGGTAGATTTCACTAGATTGCAATGCATAAACTTTTTGCTGTGACTTGAATGAGATGCTCCATCTTAGGTCTCAGGCATTTGAAAAGCTGCTCCCCAGTTGGTGGCTGTTTGAGAGAGGTTAGGAGGTGTGGCCTTGTTGGAGGATGGGCTTGAGGCTGGCCATCCCTAATGCATTCTGCTCGCTGTGTGTGGATCAGAGTGTGAGCTCTTAGCTGCAGCTCCAGGGCCATGCCTGCCTGTGCCTCACCCTGATGGTGATAGACTCTAACCCTCTCTAAGTCTTCAACAAACCCTTCTTCAATAGTTTCCTTGGTCATGATCTTTTATCATAGCAATAGAAAAGCAAAATTCCAGGCCAATGACAGACTGTCTCAGGTGAAAGTCACTTAAGGGGCCAACCCCAGAGCCTCCACAAGCATGTTATGCACATGCACACACACATGAACATGTACATTACTTACATGAATGCATGCACATAAGAGCAAGCCAAAACTAAATGTGGCTCCATGGTTGCACAGTATTTCCTCACGGATATAATACTCAATGGTTCTCAGTACTGTGTATTGGCTTGCTCCTACACTGTTCACTGCTAACAGCCCTGCAACAAATAATTGTGCCCTTTCTCTATGTCTGTAGGCTATGTTTATGACATTTTAAAGTCGAGAGGACAAGGCTCTGTATTTCTAGTACTCAACTGTATTTCATTTACATTCAGTTAAATTTACCGAACATGCACTGTCTGTGAGGTAACTTTCCTCTAGATGCGTGTAGTCGCTTTTTTTCTCTAATTATCAGAGTCATCCCATGAACTATAGAAAATCTGGGGTGTGTGTGTGTGTGTGTGTGTGTGTGTGTGTGTGTGTGTGTGTGTAAAGGAAAAATGAAAAACAACAAGCATCAGAGAATTCCACTATTATTTACATTGTCCCTAACAAGCCATGACAACAAAACAACAATCTGAAGGTTTTCTGGGTACTTAAAATTGTCATGAAGCACTTTACTAGTCAGGTGCAAAGGTGATAGAATGTTGGTTTAGCTCATTAGATGGACAGGATGTATCTGTGCTAAACCAGTAAGGAGAATCAAATGACCACCTTCCCAGACTTGTAGCAGGAATCTTCAAAGTTCTTATTAATAAAATCAAACCTGAGGCGAGTTATTGGGGTCCATGCTGGTAGATCAGAGAGACAGAACAAGCCACAGCTATCTCACCTTGCTGGATCCTCAGCTGGTCTTGTCTCCTCAGACTGGAGGCCTCTGAGTTCTCATCCGGAATGGGCCTCAGCTGAATTACTGCTCAAAAGCCTGAATGCTTAACCAGGCCAAATGCTTAACCAGCCAAAATCTTCTAGTTTCTGGTCCTCACGCCTTATATATCTTCCTGCTTTCTACCACCACTCCCTGGGATTAAAGGCTGGCTTTCTGGGATTAAAGGCGTGAGTCACCATGCTTGGCTATTTCCAATGTGGCCTTGAACTCACAGAGATCCAGAGGGATTTCTATCTCTGGAATGCTAGGATTAAAGGTGTGAGTGCCACCATTTTCTAGCCTTTGTATCTAGTGACTGTCTGTTCTCTGACCCCAGATAAATTTATTAGAGTACACAATATTTTGCGGAACACAATACCACCACACAGACTTGCTTCCAATTCTAATTCTGGGTTTGAGGAAACTTTGTGTCTATATTTGAAAGATGTACTAAATTACCAAGATGCTCAACAAACCAGTGAACACACATCTAAGGCAGCATCTTTATCTAACACTGGCTCTTTATTCCATTTTTAACTAAGAAAACAGCTGTCCTGTGATCAAATAAACCAAATGCATTCTTGAACAAACATTCCCTCTGAGAAAGTGAATTTCTTGCCTCTGAAGAAGCTAAGTTATGTTATGCCTGTGCCCGGGTTAACACTGGCTTCACATCTGTCTTGTGTACATAGATAAAGTACATTGCCTGTCTGTTCGGGTTCTGCAAAATCGGGTAAGATAATGTGATGTACTAAAATTTAGAAACAAAGACAGGGATATAAATAAACCAGGAAAGAGGGAAATCAAAAGCAGTAGGCCCTCCTGTTAACTCTTGGTTTAGCTCTCGCTCTGGTGCAGAACTCCACCAACAGGGCCACTGTTCTAATTTGAACTTGGTAGCTTTGACAGACACCATGACCCAAAGCAATGTGGGGAGGAAAGGGCTTTTTTGGATTATACCTCCTGGTTTCAGCCCATCACTGAGAGACATAAAGGCAGGAACTCAAGCAGGTACAAATGCTGCTTCCTAGCTGGCTCACTCGGGCTCATTCTCAGCCAGCTTTCTTACATAAGCCAGGACCACATGCCCAGGGGTCACACCATCCACAGCAGGCTGGGCCCTCTCACATCAACCCCAGGTCAAGAAAATTCCCCACAGACAAAGCCACAAGCCAATCTGATGGAGGCGATAGCTGCCCTCAGCTGAGACTCCCTTTGCTAACTCTGAGCTGTGTCAAGTTGAGGCACTGTCTGTCGTGTATGTTTGTACCCTGAATAATCTATCCTGGGGGGTGCCATTCACAGAGTCCCGATTGTGAACTGAGCATTTCAATTCAACAGCGCAAAAGACAGCAGTGACTTCAGAAAGCACAAATGACAAAGGCTTATTGTCTGAAGGAAGTCCTTTCTAAAGGAACAAAAGTGGCAGTCGCGTGGACAGTTCGGGGAAATAAAACACTGCTTTGGAGGAGAAACAGCCACATCCAGCACCAGGCCAGGCTGGTGCCATCTCCGAAGTGGTGAAAGTTTATTGTCAAAAGGAAAGCGATGAACGAGGGTCAACAAAGTAATCTGAGAAAGCCCGAAATCACTCCTGCTCAAAACCTAAGTAATTCCCAAACAATACCAATGTGAGGAAGAAGAAACTCAGAAGGAAAACAGGAAAATCCACAAGCTGGTCTTCACTTTTTCTTCAGCTTTCCCTTTGCCTGTCACTTGAGCTTCTAAACTATTGGCCTAAACAAGCCAGTAGAGAATACAAGAAGCCACAAAGGCAGGCCCTGACCTCTTGTCTTCCAGCCTGGACAAGCCTGTAGAAAGTCAGATTTGCTACACCTAAGAATGATGCCTGCCTCTGCCTTCCAGGACTGCTTTCTTCTTTCTCTCTTTCTTTCTTTCTTTCTTTCTTTCTCTCTCTCTCTCTCTCTCTCTCTCTCTCTCTCTCTCTCTCTCTCTCTCTCTCTCTCTCTCTCTCTCCCCCTTCCTTCCTTTCTTCCTTTCTTTCTTTTTTTTTTTTTTTTTTTTGGTTTTTCGAGACAGGGTTTCTCTGGGTAGCTTTGTGCCTTTCTTGGAACTCACAGAGATCCGTCTGCCTCTGCCTCCCGAGTGCTGGGATTAAAGGCGTGCGCCGGCGGCGGCGGCTCAGGACTGGTTTCTTAATGATAGCAGCTTCCCGTCTCTCTTAGCTTTCTTTCTGAGGCCAGTACCATGGATGTTTTCAGAGAGCATGCCCAATTCTCGACCTAATTCATGGCACATGGTATCCGCGGGTGCTTCGTAGTCACTGGATTTTTCCAGTGTTTGCTCTGGTCCCAGGGAGTCTTTCTGCACCTTCAGATGCCACAGAAACTTCCTGAACAGTAACTCAGATGGGACGAGTATGGGCTTGGGAATTTATGCAAATCCAGGTGTTGGATTCCAGCTCTGGGGTCTGAGCAAATGGCACTTTATAAAAATTGCAAAGCAAGTTCACTGGTTAGGCACCAAAGGACGAGAGGCTGGTTCAGTTTGCTCTATAGGGCACTTCTATGTTAAACCAGGAAGTTTTTCCCTCTTCTGAAAAATGACATGAAGAGTGAACGAAGATGATCTGAGTGCCTGGAGCACAAGATCTCAAAGTGCAGGAAGTGTACAGCAGCTACTTACCAACACCGAGCTGGGAGCCAACATGCCCATGACTCTACAGCTGTGTGACCTTGTGCAGACCATTTCAACCCTGGCTCTTGGTTTCTTTATCCCTCACATGAGAGTAATGAGAGCTTCATTTTGTGGAGGAATTATGAGAAGTGGGGGAATTTATAGACAGACAAAGAACTTGAAACACACACACAGTTCTCTGCAAAAATCTTAGCATCATGATGACTAGTTGTGAATTAGCTATTTTACCTCTCATAAATCTGTTGGGAGGCTTACACAAGACAGTCCCAAAAGTACTCAAAAGTTATTGCTATTGCTCCTGGATGCCCAGCAGAACTAGATGGTAAGACCCTATTGCTGAAGACACCACACACTCTGGTCTGAGATTTGGAGAAATCAAGTTGGTACTGGCCAGCAAGCCTTCTCCCTACTGGGCTAGCTTTCCCAGTCCTGGAAGATGGTATGTGGTGCTTTGAAAGAGAATGGCCCCCAAAGGGAGTGGCACTGTTAGGAGGTGTGGCCTTATGGGAAGAAGTGTGTCACTGTGGGGGCGGGCTTGAGGTCTCTTGCTCAGGCTTCCCTGAGTGTGACAGTCAGTTGTCATCTTACTGTCCTGTGGTCCAGCTGTAGCACTCTCAGCTCCAGCACCACATCTGCCTGCACGCCACCATGCTCCCCATCCTGATGATAATGGTCTGCATCTCTGAAACTGTAAGCGCCACCCCAATTAAATGTTTTCCTTCTAAGGGTTCTCGTGGTCGTGGTGTCTCTGCACAGCCATGAAACCCCTAAGACATGGTGGCAGCCAACAACTTTCTGATTGTACTTCAGACCCACTCCACAGGAGGAAATGCAAGCCTGATCCTGTAAATCTTGCCAAGAACCCCTGGTTGGGGAGCTCACAGGCCCCAAAGGTGAACTTACTACTGTTATTTTAAATAGGCATAGTATCAAACTGGCCTCTAAATTCTCATTTCTCTTCCCAGAGATTGGTGCTGCTGTCAGAGTTCATCAGACGCGTTTCTTTGTCCGGTGGAGATTAATGCAGAAACTCACAGCTGGTCCGAGTCCAGATAAGCGTCAGTAGAAAGCTCAGCCATAAGTGGGACATCTCTATCACCATCACCCACCACGGCTCGGGCACTGTAGTAGAAGAGAGGACAGGAGGATTGTAGGAACCAGAGGTTTGAAAGGATCAGAGTGAAACAGCATCTTCTGGCCACAACAGGACCACTGAACTCACAAGAACAGTGTTTGCCTGCACAAGACCTGCATCCACATCCTAACACACAGCAGGGAGGGCCACATGAGCCCCCACCCCTAAACGAGGAGCTACTGACAGCCAACAGCTTATGCGGAAGGGAGAGAGGGTTTGCTTTAAGGGTGTGGCCCCCTGATAGGTGAATCACACTCCAGTGGGAGGCCCCACACCCATGAATAAATGGACAGCAGGAACTGGACTTGAAGGTTTTTTTTAAAAAGAGAAAGAGGGAAGGGACACGAAGTTGGAGGGGTAGGGAGGAAAGAGATGGATGTTCGAGGAGGTGGGAGTGGATCTTGGAGCTGTTAGGGAGAGGAGTTGTAGATGAATATGATAAAAATACATTATATGCTTGTATGAAATTCTCAAATAAAAAATGTATTTTAAAAAATACTTATGTACTCAAAGTTAATACTTTAGTAATTATTCTTACTATGATTGTCAGCGTTTACTATGCTGGGTGGGGGGGGGGGTTGGCATATAGCACCGGCAGAGAATGTACTTTGCATGCAAGAAGCCCTGGGTTTGATCCACAGCACCACCCCAAAAAGGAAAAAGAAAAAATGAACCCAACTGTACCAGATTGTTTTATAGGATATGACAGAGTTCTGCATTTTTCATAACAATGATTTAGTTGTCATAACTAGATGGTAGCAAGAGTTGGCTACAACAGGGATTTTCACATCTACTGACAAAAACCTGAACTGAGAAGGGTTACAATAGCACATTTTTTAAAAAAAAAAAAGTACAAAATTGATTAACCTTTTAAGAAATGTCTCAGTTTACAACTCCCCATCTCTTTGAAATACAAAGTATCTGAGTTTTCACTGTGTGTCCTGTGAGACAGTTAAAGACAATGCATTTATTTCCTTCACAGTGGGTTGGATCAGTTGCCTGGTATACAGCTAAGTTGAATGCTGGTATTTTGGAACAGTATCTGTTGACATGAATATATTTGGCATCACTGGGAATTTAAAACGACAGAGGAGAGGGTGTCAGGATCCTCCAGGCTCTGGATGACACTGTTACTACAGACAAGTGTTGCTAAGACATTATATAAACGTTTTCATTTCCATGCTGACTATGTGGGCAGGTCAGTGTTTGGTTAGTAATGCCAAGGTTAAACTACAGCCCTACAGCCATCCGTAATAAGGTGCACTGGGATGGCTGAAGACAAGAAGCGTGAGAGTCTGGTAAGATATTCAGCAAGCTGTAACTTTTATGTACCTTCTAGCCATCTGATTTTGAGAGTAGCTCTGTGGGGTTTAAAAAAAAATCCCTCACTTTATTTACTTCATCCCCCAGGATGTATTTGGATATTATGGCCAAACTAGAAGATAGTGGTTTACATTTTCAAGCTCGTTTTTGCTTTTGCTCAAATTTTCAAATCTAGAAAATTCCCTGCTGGCTCATTTAAACTAAAAATGTAGAATTTTGGAAACTGCTTGATCTGGGAAGAATATCCATCCGTGGCTCTGGGTCCTTTGGTACAGCATTTTCTTTTTCCAAGAAGTAATACGATGAGGCCCTCAGTGCTGAATGATCAGACTTTGTCACCTTGCCTCGGTTTCATGTTTTCACTGGGCCTTCAGAGGTCAGGAGAGGCATCAGCCATTTCCATACCAATAAAAGCCCAGGGCAGGAGAAGAGAAAGCCAAAACAGAGCTACAAAATTTGTGGTCTATTTAAAATGTATTTAACAACAATTCCAATACACATTCAGCCCAATGTAAGCACTTCCCAGGTGATTAGGGGGATTTATTAGAGTGTATAGTTCAAGAACAAAACAAAACTGACTTACAGGTCACAGCAGACGAAGCCTAATAATGATACACAGAGCTCAAGCTGACAGCTGCTGCCTTCTTTATAAAAACCTGCCCTCTTCTCTAAGGATGACCCGAGTGTACTGAGCCTTTTGTGGCAGTGAACCCCAGGCCTGTGACCCTGGTTGGTTTTATTCACTTGTCTCATTGCTGTGACAAACGGGGCGAAAGCAACTGTAGGAAGGTTTTATTGTGATTTACAGCTCCAGGGGTATATAATGCATCACGGTGGGAAAGTATGACCGCTGGTCACATGTCCACAGTCAGGAAGCAGAGGGTGATTAATGCTGTACTCAGCTTGGTTTTTTTTTTTTTTTTTTTTTTTTTTTTTTTAATGCAGTCTTGGGCCCCAGCCCATGGAATAGGACCACCCACATTCAAAATGAGTCTTCTACCTTGACTAACTTAATCTAAGCCATTCCTCGGGACTCCCATTGAAGGTTTGTCTCTTCAATGGTTCTAGATCCTGTCAAGTTGATAATATTGGCTATCACCAGTGCTCTCATCTTAGGGCATCTGCTCGAATGTCCAGTTTATATATGAAGGTATCGGGGGCCATGGCTATGGAGCAGCCCAAGAGCCTGGGCTGAACTAGCACTCTTTATTTTTCCAGGCCACATACCTTGAGTTTGAGCAATTGTTTTCACTAAAAAAGCCAAAATCAGGGTAGAGTTAGTTGACAGGCCTTCTTGAGGGGTTTGGGGAAGACAAAGGATTTAGCAGAAGGGAAAAGAAAATAGTTAACTATGCAGCTAAAGGAAGTCACAGGTGAGGGACTGTTCCTTAAGAAACTGCTCCTCATATAATGGAGAGATGGCTCAGTGGGTTAAAGTTGACTGAGCCCAATAACCTGAGTTCTTGGATCCCCTTAAACCACATGCTAGGAGAGAACCAACTCCCACTGGGTGCCTTCTGGTCTCCACAGCTGTACTTCAGCATGCATGCCCACTCCCAATAACCCAATACGAAGAATAACAGAGAAGAAAGAAAAAGAGCCCTTCAGTAGCTTAAGAGACCAATAAAAGAGAGGAAGTTGGTCAAAGCTGGGTCCAGAGTCACACCTCCCCATGTATGGCAGTTTTCCAAGCCAGGCAGAGCCCTTGTGGTTTTGTTCTCCATTGACTGAGGAGAGACTGTCCACTTTCCCGGCTGGGCATGCTAAGGCTAAGGCAGGAGGTGGGTGTGGAGAGGAGTGAGCCACAATGAGCAATGGAAACTTAGCTCTTGGCGGTTGGTGCCAGCAAGCTAGAAAGCCCTGAGGACTGGGGGCCTGGGACAAGCCTGGCCCAGGAGAAGGACATAAGGAAAAGGGGGGTCCATCCAGTTGACCTTCAAATGAAGGAAAGCAAAGCTCCATGAGGGATCTCTGTAGAGAACTCACAGAAGGGCCCGAGGATGGCTTAAAATGATGGCTTGTTGGTTCCTTTGGGGAGAAAGATGGCCAAGAGGGAGGGTGGTGGCAGAGAAAATTTAGAACTCGGGTTCTACATTCCAGAAGCCCTTTCTCCCTGACTCTCGTTGGCACTGGTAGGTAGTTTAACTGACTAACAAGGTTACAAATGTCTAATACATCAGTCTGTGCTTCAACACAAGCAATTCACCAGGGCCGTGCCATTGGCTCTTTAGCAACTTCTCCCTTTTCCCAAAAATACATTCTGAAGTCCTTCTTGGAGTGGGAGACGGAGGCTCCTACCGGAACCTGCTGCCTCTTCCGATCCCACCTCTTCCCATCCTCCCAGGCATCGGGGTCCCTGCCCTGCCCTCAGGTGAAGTCCCAAGCTCTGCTATCCTTCCGGTGTCTTCTTCACGCATGAGGATGGCAGCCTCTCACTCTACTCCTGCCTCGGCAGTCTGTGTGTGTGCTGCCCGTAACAAAGGACAGCAAACTCGAGGCCTGAAGAGCTCTGGAGGCTGCAGGCCCAGGGTCAGTGTGTGGCTAGGACTCATTTCTGTGGAGGGCTGTGGAGGAAAGGTCAGTGCCAGCTCCCTGCCCTTGGCTTCTAGATGGCATCTTTTTGGTGTCTTTAAATGGCAAACTTCCTCTTCTCACAGGGACACCACTCCTTTACTGGGTCAGGGCTTGGCTCGCTGATCTTATTTCAACCATTATATCCATAAAGACCTTATTTCCAAGCTGGGCAGACTTCCTTATGCCAGTAATGCCAGTACTGAGGCAGGAGGATGGCAAGTTCCACACCAACCAGGATGACACAGAGGAATTCTGTCTCGAAACAAAAAAACACCACCCCCCATAAAACCCATAAAAATCAGAAAACAAAACAAAATATTTTATCCCCAAATATTCTGAAGTACCAGGGCTCAGGACTTCAACATATATATTTTGAAGGCATGGGATACAATGTAGTCGCACAGCTTAATAGAGAAGACTCCCTGGCATTCCTTATGAAACACGGCCCTATTAACTGTCATGCATTTGTTCATTTATTACTTTTTAAGGTTTCTCTCTACTTAAATATCAACCCCAGAAGGCCAAATTCTCTGTTTTGCTAACTGAAGTATCTCACAGTTCTGAACTTATTGCTTGGAGACTAGCTGGCCCTTGGTGAATATTCATGGATGGATGAAGGCATATTGTGAGATCATTACAAATTACACACACATACACGTGACAGAGGAAAAATGTTTATATTGTTAAGAAAGCAAAAAAGAGAAACTATATAGGTAGCACAGTTTCACTTTTAAGTCATTGAAACATTTTATTAAAGTTTAGAGACGTATGCCATAAAATGCTAATAGCAGGGATCTCTTGGGATGGGGTTTTATTTTTATCTTTAGGTGATTTTTAATTTCTTTACAGATGATAGATATTTTTACTTCTGTAAGAAGCTAAATATAGTAAGTACTATTAATCTTTAATAGACGATATCTTGTCATCACTTTTAATTGGCTATCATCCATTTTCCTTTTCTTTTTCAGTTGAGAATGGTGGGGGACAACATGTGAGTGGTTTCTTGAAGCCCAGTGGCACAGTCAAGATTTGTAGTGTCAGATGTGTTTGTCATACTTGTCCTGATTCTTCTTCAGCAATGGGTGATGCTGGGATCCTCAGGACAAAGGGCACCGCTGTTCTCTGGCCTAGACTGGAATTGGGGTCTTTGGATCGATGGTTTGGAAATATCAGAACAACAGTCAGAAACACATCCAAGGGTGTGCTCATCCCTTTATTTTCTGTCATGCCAGGCAATGTCCAGAATCTCTCACATAGTTCTGGCAGAAGCCTGGCAGGTGCCTGGAAGGGTGGAAGGAAGTGAATGGGAAGCACTTGCCAGAGCATCCAAACTTAAGCAGTACCTTCAAAACTTAATAACCTGGGTACCACCGGGCGGTGGTGGCTCACGCCTTTAATCCCAGCACTCGGGAGGCAGAGGCAGGCGGATCTCTGTGAGTTCGAGGCCAGCCTGGTCTACAAAGTGAGTTCCAGGAAAGGCGCAAAGCTACACAGAGAAACCCTGTCTCAAAAAAATAAAAAAAATAAATAAATTAAAAAAAAAATAACCTGGGTACCAGTTTGAGTCAACCTCATTTTTCTACAGTACCACATACATAACACTTGGCACCTGCGTACCACTCCCGTTGACCCCCTTCTTCCCCCACAATCTTTCTCTCAGTCGTGTCTATTCATTTTGTGTAAATCATCGTCTTTTAAAAAACGCAAGAAACTACCATGAGCAAGATAACAAAAACTTTAATAAAGGTGAGTATTACTGACATATCCTTTGCTTCTGGTTGCATTAATCATTCCAAAAAGCATTATTCCAGCCCACAGCATGAAGGTAAGGGCCCATAACTCACCCAAATCATTACAAATTACTTCTTAATTACCACTAATGGATGGTGAGCCTCAGAACTAGCGTTGCTTACTTTCTGTTTAGCTTTGGTCAAGTACCTGTTATGAAACCAGTTAGAGTGTATATTTTTCTAACCATGTTTATTCCTTTTCTCCATGTAAGACATCCAACACCAATGCTGACTCCTTATGGCTCTCACCTCACTGAGGACTCAGAGGGTCAGATTTTTCCATTTCTTTTATAGAAACAAAATGCCAGCAAAGCATGATTTCTGACTCAAAGGAACACTAAGCAGGGGTGACAGATGTTGCAGGTTTTTCCTGACACTTCTGGAGAAGGGCACAGAGACCTTGCATATCTCGCTGCAAAAACACATAATAGTGAATGACACCATCATTCTACTACATTTATATAATGCGTTTAGCATGTTGCTGGCCCAGGGGAAGTTTGCCTGAGAAACTGACCTATCACTATTACAGGTGACTGTCATGGATATTAGTCTGCACTCAGTGCATGCCCACATGGCAGTTGCTAGTTAGAAGCCACAACGATAATCTCATTTAGGACACTGTGTTCTGCAATGGCTTCTTTCTCTGTAGGAGTCCTCATTTGCTCAAACACAGATCCTAGGTTGCTCTATGGAAAGAATTATCAGAAAAATGTAAGGTTCTTAGTGTGTAAGTCTGAAGGTTTTTTCCTATTACTGTTTTCAGTTTGATTCAATGTGTAAGGAGACATCATAAAATGGAAATAACTGATCACACCTGTGAATCCATACTTTTTCTACCTACTAAAAACCCAAAGGCTGCTGGATTGGTGGCACATATATGTAATCCCAGCACTAGGAAGGCTGAGCAGTGAGGATCACAAGTTTGGCTATACACTAAGACCCTCTCTCAAAACAAACAAACAGACCCCTAAAGTCCACAGGGTCAATGTTTCTCTGGATACTGTACTTACTTAGATCTGGTTCTAATAACTTTAGTTTATCCATTGTCAAGTAGTGAATAAATAAGATCAACAGTGCAGGACCTGGCTTTGAAGGTTTTTTTTTTTTTCCAATAAGGAATGAGGCTGACCATAGCTCCTCTTCTTCCTCTGTAATTTTAGACTGGTGTCTTTACTGGAAACATGAAACATATTGGCATTACACATCTGTGTCATAGGAAATCTGGTCACTCTTGAGAGAACCATGATGTGTCTATTAGCCCCAGATGTCCCAAACTTTGTAAACCTGGTACCTGACATGCAATAAAGAAGCCATCTTGGACATTCCAGCTTCAGAGTCAAGGCATGGAGAGGAACGGAGGATCTAAGCTCTAGTCCAAATGGATACTGCTGGTAAGCCAACTTGGTCATTTCCGTTGCTAAATTGGTCCACTCCAGCTGTATCCTCTGTTTCCTAAGCAGTGATGTGTGACTTGATTCATTTCCTGACCCCAAGTTATGAACTTATCATAAAATGACAGTTGTTTTAAAGAGATGCTACAGAAGACTAGAAGCTAGAAACAGAGGCATGAAAGAAGATACTGAAAAAAATGGCTTTAAATAGTTCTCAACTTCTGATGTTGGTACATGCTATTCAGCTTTTTCATTCATTTATGCACTCACTCAAAAAATGTATTAAGTTAGGTATAGATTTAGCTAAGGCTATGTAAAATGAACAGAAGACTATTCTCAGAATTTGGTTGTCACAGGGCTGTTAGACATGAAAGCAATTACCATACAACGTGAGAGCATATTGCTCTACAGTTTGACTTTGCAGAATAACTCCTTACAAGCAAGAGACAGAACCTGTCTTGAGGGAATGAGAGAAGCACTGTAGAACAAACTGCTCCAGAAAAAAAAACCAGAGAACGAGTATAGGTTGACCAGATGGCCAAGCGGAGCCGCTATCCTGAATTCCTGATTTTGGCTGCAAAGAATATAGGACAGCACTGGATTGGATAATTGAGTTTTTATCACTCCTATAGCTTCAGTCTTCCTCTATTCCTCCTCTGGTTATTTATCGAATAACCAGGATATTTTTTCATGGGAGTAACCTATTCCATCTGTGGGAAAGACATTGAAAGACACAGGTCAGAGGAGAATATTGTCCCTTTCTACCTAAGCACCCAGCAGATGTCCTGTTACTAAATTTGGGGTCACAGTCTACACCTCAAGAAGTCAAGCTTAACCACTCATCCTTGGAAAGCCAATTCAAACAGGCAGGCTCACCCCACAGAGGAGTCTAAGCCAACCTAGGTTGTTGGGGTTTGGGGGTTTCTTTTCTTAAAAAATAAATATGCTTTCCACAGCAAGCATCTGCCAAGATAAGTTCCCTGGCCCCTGCATCCACCCAGATTGCTGTGCCAATGTCTTCTGATAGCATGATTCTAGAGGCGCTTCAGGGAAGGCTTAGTGCTGGGATGATAAAGATTATTTTGACAACAGGGCAATAGAGCCATTATAAGAAAAAGCTCCTGCCCTAAGTCTCGGCTGGGTTTCTGAGAAGAAAAACCTGGCTACAAAGGAGTCAGACTGTTCAGGGCTGTCAAGTGTAATGAAACTCCTCTTCCCCCTCCAGCATTGTCTTTCTAATGTCAGCTTATTTGAAGAGGCTGCTGTCAAAAGGCTTCTGGAAGAACCGGGAGGGAACATGTCAAATCATTACGAGAAAACGTTTTTAATGTCAGAGAAATTTGTTTCACTTGGCCAAAGATTCCCTTTAATAAATAAGTTCAGAGGCTGTAGAAATGGCCCACTAGTTAAGAACACATACTGTTCTAGTAGGGGACCCAAGTTTGGTTCCTAGCACCTGTATCCTAGCAATTCACAATCACCTGTAACTCCAGTTCCAGGGAGTTGACACCTTCTTCTGGCCTTCATAACACCTGCACTTGTGTGTACAAACACCACACACACACACACACACACACACACACACACACACACACACACACACGGTGGTATTGTATTCCCCAAAATATTGTGCACCCAAATAAACTTATCTGGGGTCAGAGACAGAACAGTCACTAGATACAAAGGCTAGAAAATGGTGGCACTCAACACCTTTAATCCTAGCATTCCAGAGGTAGAAATCCCTCTGGATCTCTGTGAGTTCAAGGCGACATTGGAAACAGCCAGGCATGGTGACACACGCCTTTAATCCCAAGAAGAGAACCTTTAATCCCAAGGAGTGATGGCAAAAATAGAAAGGTATATAAGGCATGGAGACCAGAAACTAGAAGCTTTTAGCTGGTTAAGCTTCAGGGTTTGGAGCAGCAGTTCAGCTGAGAGCCACTGGGATGAGGACACAGAAGCTTCCAGTCTGGGGAAACAGGATCAGCTCAGGATCCGGAGAGGTGAGGTGGCTGTGGCTTGTTCTGCTTCTCTGATCTTCCAGCATTCACCCCAATAACTGGCCTCAGGTTTGATTTTATTAATAAGACTCTCTAAGATTCATGCTACACACACACACACACACACACACACACACACACACACACACACACACAAAATTAAAAAATAAAAGTAGGGATGGAGAGATGGTTCAGCAGTTAAGAGTACGTGCTGCTCTTCCAGAGGACTCAGGTTGGATTCCCAACATTTATGAGGCAGCTCACAACTGTCTGTAACTCCAGTCCCAGGGGGTCCAATGCCTTCCTATGGCCCTCAAGAGCACTGCACTATACAGACACAATGCCCATGCACATAAATAAAGTTGAAAATATGAATATAAAGGGGGTTGACATAGCTTAAAGTCCTAAGGTAGCACACAAGAGAAATAAACAGTGAAGCAGATAAATGGAGGGAGGAGATAGTGACAGGAACTGTCCCAACCACAATTGGAACAGTCGTAGCTGCCTTGTTCCAAAATAGATTCCAAGTGAGTTTATTTCCTGGTCAAGTGTAGAGAGTGCCCATCAAACACCTGGGCACAGATCACATATTATGAAAGTCCTTGGAGCGAGGAAGAGGGCTGGTATTTGATTTAGGAAACCCTGAGCACTATTCTGTCCCTACACATCTAAGAAGAGCTACCAATAGGCTGAGAAGGATTTTAGCACCTAGGAAAGTGAAACCATGTTGTGGGATATTTGATCGCACTGTGAAACCCCGAGAGTGTGCTAAGAAAATCAACCTTGGATTAGGGAGCAGAGCCAGTGATTAGTTGACAGGAATTAGTCACAGAGAGTATGGAGGAGCCAGGAATACGGATGAAGAGACACACAGAAAGGAGTAAAGAGGGACTTGGAGATTTGAGGTATTTTTTGGTTTGGGTAGAGTGGAGAGATGCTCTCTTGCTGGGTCTCTGGCCAAAAAGGAAGGCCAGCTGGTTGCTTCTTGGCCCCTGAGAGCTAGCAGGTTTTCACCCCAACATCTGACTCCTGAGTCTTTAGAGGTAAACAGAATGATAGAGACTTAATTAAAAACTACATTTGGCAGCAGTGGCAAGGCCAGTGCCAGTGGGACCAGAAGTCCTGCCAGGCCATGGCCTGAGCATGGTGGCACTGACTGAGGGGCAGGGGGGGGTCTCAGACGGTAGTTAAATATCAGCAGATTCAGGTGCAGCCTCTGTGCCGGAGATAAAATACCAGAAGCGCACAGAACATATGAGATGGAGGAAAGTAGAGACCTAGGAAAGCAAAAGGAAACACTCGGTCTCTCTTTACATGCAAGCTCTCCCTAGAGCTGTCCACATAATATGCCCCAATATTAGGAACTCTATCACAGATGACATTGGGGCCAGAAGTCACCTGTCCAAAGGGCGTCTGTCCTGATGGGATGAACTGACACTCTTTTTCAGAGCACTGTTTCAAATAAATTAGCATTCTCATCTCTACTACAAAAGGAAGGAAGATGGGAGAACGGTTGAGGAACGCACAGACAGTTTATTAAGATGTGCCTGCCGGTACCATCCCATTACTAAATAACCATAATGAATTAATGAATTTAAGAACAAGAGAAGTCAAGTTGTTCTACATCATGCCGAGTGTGATAATCCTTTAACATTTTTGTTTAGACTTTGAGAATATGATGGTAACCATAGATTCTCTACTTAGGAAAAAATATATACATATATCACTTACCCACAAAATCCTACTCTGAGTAATACGTCACACTTTTCACTGCTGAGAACAAACACTGGAGATGAGAACTTAAAAGGAGGTAAGATTAAACCGATGATATGTAAAACTATGCTATATGGATGTCCCTTTTCCTTTCTCTATGCTGTGTGGAATAAAGATACAACAGCTAGAGGCTGTCTCCTCAACTGAACAGGTAATCAGCGAAGATGAACCATGAATTTACTGCAGGCTCATATAAACAAAACCTCAGTTTCTCTTGTAGACTTCAACTTTCACCTAGTAGTTACCACAGAATTACCATTTTGTTTAGTTATATATCACTCTCCCAGTGTTGTGGGATGGTCTCTATGTCAAATGTGTTGCTCTGATTGTTCAATAAATAAAACACTGATTGGCCAGTGGCCAGGCAGGAAGTATAGGCAGGACTAACAGAGAGGAGAATTGAGAAAACAGGAAAGCGGAGGGAGACACTGCCAGCCACCGCCATGACAAGCAGCATGTGAAGATACTGGTAAGTCACGAGCCACATGGCAAGGTATAGATTTATAGAAATGGATTAATTTAAGATGTAAGAACCAAATAGCTAGAAGCCTGAGCCATTAGGCCAAACAGTTTAAATAATATAAGCGTCTGTGTGTTTATTTTATAAGTGGGCTGTCGGACTGCCGTAGCTTGGTGGGACCCGGAGAGAAAACTCTCCAGCCACATCCCAGAAAGACAGGGAATTTTTAATACTTAATGTCTTCTACTATTCCTTGAAAGTTAAATATTTTCAAAGAAATGGTTCACAGGTTTTTTTGCTTGTGCTTTTAATTATTTAATTTCCAAGGCCTTGCATATCTGTTTATGTCTGTTGTTATGTGTAGGCAGTGTCTTGGAACTCGATCTTAGATATCACCTCAAGGTATCAGAAGACATCTAAAAGGGTATGCAGTGATATTTCTAGCAGTTCAGACAATATTTTCACCATAGTACACAGTCACTAGGTCTTATGGAAATGAGGCTTCATTGAACACTCCCATTCCACTGTGGTTTCCCGTGTTTTAATGTATTGTTCAGTTTTTTTTGTCATCAATACTTAACTAAATGCTTCAAACAGAATTAAATTAAAAATTAATCCCCTCTGCTCCCTTGCCTTTTGAAGTAACCTCTTCTTCCTGTTTGAAGGCTAACACTCCCTTGGGTCCTTTTTGTGGTCTTCTATGTGGTAGAGGGTTTGCAAATGCCCACACTTTTTACAAATACATTGTATCTCCTGCATTTCTGTTTACTCTTCCTCAAAAGTTGTTGCTATTTCTTTTAACTGCTTGGACAGAATAACTAATGCCACCTTCCACTTTTGTGATACACCTGTTTAGAGTTGAGCTCCATGGATTTTGCTCAAATATCTCTTCAATTTATCCACATTTGAGGGAAGTGACATTAGTCCTCTATATCTGTGGCTTCTGCCTCCATGGGTTCAGTGAGCAGTGACCTGAAAATATTTTAAATAACTTACATCTCTACTAGGCCCATACATTGTTTCTTGTCATTACTCTATAAATATTACCATATTGCACTTATCTATACAGCACTGACATTAGGTGACTAACTTGGGTGACTTGAAATACATGGGAGAACGCACACAGGTAGGTTCTATGTAAATACCGTGCTATTTCATACCAGGACTTCGCCTTCCTCTAACTGTGGCATCTGGAGGATCCTGAAGCCAATTCTTTGAGGGGCAACGGTGTCTTAGTTAGGGCTATTATTGCTGTGCTAAACACCAAGACTAAAAACAACGTGGGGAGGAAAGGGTTTATTTGGCATACACTTCCACATCACTAGTCATCACTGAAGGAAGTCAGGACAGGAGCTCAAACAGGGAAGGAACCTGGAGGCAGAAGCTGATGCAGAGGCCATGGAGGAGAGCTGCATTCTAGCTAGTTCAACCTGCTTTCTTATTAAACCCAGGACCACCAGCCCAGGGATTGTCCCACCCACAGTGGGCTAGGCCCTCCCCTATCAATCACTAATTTTAAAAAAATGCCTTGCAGGCTTGCCTATAGCCTGATCTTATGGATGCATTTTCTTAATTGAGGTTCCCTCCTCTCAGATGACTTTAGTTTGTGTCAAATTGACATAAAACTAGCCCATACAAAATAATATTTTGTTTTCATTAAGTCTACACATACTTCCCTGTTTCCACAGCTATATTCCAACTGAAACCTAACGGAAAATACGAGTCACAAAGTGAACTTTCCCCAAACTTCTCCACCAGAAATGCCTCCATGTCACATAGGTCTTTTCTCTCCCCTTGCTTCTGCTTCCCAGAGTTTACCTATCCCACATCTGGATCCCAGACATTTCTGCCTTCCTAGGGACATTGTTTCACTCAGTCCCTCTTTCTTCTAAGTTAGAAAATCTGTTATACTCATAAGCTCTTACCCTTCAATATTAAAGTGTATTCATTTTTCCTTTTCTTCCATCTTAAAAAGAGAACTTTTTTGTTGTTTTTGTTCTTTTTTGTTGTTGTTGTTTTTGTTCTTTGAGACAGGTTTTCTTTCTGTAGCCTTGCTGTCTTGGACTAGGCTAACCTCGATCGAACTCATAGTGCTGGGATTAAAGGGGTGCACCACCACTGACCATCGAGAAAATGTCTTTAGTCATACACCCTCTGCCTTCTTCTCCCCTCTCATCCCTCCTGCATCTTTTTTCAAATAAGGTCTCACTATAGAACCCAGGTTAGCCTTGAGCTCATGGTCCTCTCTTAGCCTCACCTCATTCTCTGTTGTGATTTCAATGGGAGATGTTCTGTGTTTGAACCCTTGGTCCCTGGCTGGTGGTGCTGTGTGGGGAAGAGGTGGAACCTTTGGTGTATGTCTAGCTAGCGGAGTGGGTTGTTGGGGGAGGGCCTTGGAAGTGAAACCCCTCTTTCGGCTTCCAGAAACGCTGGGCCTCCTGATGCACGAGAATATGAGAGGTGGCAGGCTGAGAGCTCTGGCCATCACGCCTTCCCCACCATGACAGACTCTACTCTCTAAAGTGTGAGCCAAAATAAATCCTCCATTGCTTGTCAGGCATTTTGTGACAGTGTCAAGAAAAGCCACCGATACACTTTCTCATCTCTTATCTATGTCTTTCCCTACTCCTCACCATCTAACTTGCACACACACACACACACATACACACACACACACACACACACACACACACACACACACAAAACCACCCAGCTGCCATAGCCAACGGCAGCATCCCACTCTGTCCATTAAGGTATCAAAGGATGAGTGGCTGTTCACCGAGAGCTACACAATCAGCTACAGCTCATCTTCGCAGCCTTCCCTAAATACCACCTAAATCCCCTCATTCTCCAAGTTTCCTTCCTTCCCTCCCACAAGACCTCCTTTTAATATACATCTTAAGGTAGCCACTCCGGCACCTATGGCTTCAATTACTTCCTGTGTTTTCTGATTTTTAATACGACCTCTACCGTTGTTTCATTGAACGGGTTTATCTTACTCATTTACTAAAACCATAGATCCACAGATGGAACCAGGAACCCAAAGCAGCATTCTTAGAATGTAAACTGTAGAAAAACGTTCCCCCAATTACTCTTCTTGTTTTAGTGTAAGCGCTATTTTTGAAAGAGTTTAAGTTGGGGTATCACAAGCTGGAGTTAGCTTACAGAGGCTCACATCCAACTTTCGGAGAGATTCATTGCCATACGTCAATTAATGTAGAAAACTATTTTCCTCTCCAGTCTTATGCTTCCTCCTTTAACTGTCTAGGAGGGAGGCGTCAAAAATCTACCTAGTCTCCTAAATCAGAACCTTAGCCTCTTTTTTTTTTTTTGCATTCTACTTTTGTGGCCCCTCCATATCCAACTGCTAAGCACTTCCTATTTCACCTCGTACACGTGTAGAAGTCCATCTCCCCTCAGCCACCACTGTACTTTGTCAAGCCTACCTATCTTTCCCTCCTGTGAGAATGAATATGCTCCCTTCACTGGTCGGTCCTTCATTCCCTTCCTTCTTATTGTCCAGGGTGACCTAGTCACAAATATATCTGATAGTGACTTTCCGATTTCATGTGAGACTTCAACAAACTATTTCCAGTATACCATTCAAACTCTTGACCTCACTGGCTTTCGGGTCAGATAGGTGTGTTTGTACCCCAAGTTCAGCAGTGTGAACTCAGACAGCTAGATGCTCCAAATTTTTGCTTCCCATTTGCCTGAATGCACTGGGAGCTTGGACTTCTGGAACAGAGAGGTTCAGTTGAAGGTTTAGAGAAGGTATTTTTAAAAACCCACGTGAAAAGATTACTCTTAAACTAAACACCACCAAATATTAAGTCTCTGTCACCTTCTCTAAGTGTGACTTCCTTCCACTGGTACTTTGGGATAATCACATTAAGGTGTGGGCTGTGATCTAGATCACCAGGCACCCCGACTATTCTGGCTCCTGCCTGAGCAGTTATGTAACCTTGGGAAAGTTACTTAATTTCTGCATCTCGCACTCCAGCCCTCCCCACAACCCCAGTAAAATCTGGGAGACGTAACAACATTGGATTGCTTTAAACTTAGAGTTAGGGAACTCCGTTGGCATGGTGACCAGGACATGGCGCTTGCTAAATGTTAATTGTCCTCTACCATCTCCATCAATTAGAACTGTGGGTACCCCACCGTGTGGTTCTCAATGTTGTAGGAGAAAACTGCTCTCTGTACTGCTAGTTAAAGAAAGGAAATCTGGGAATGCCTGTCGCGGGATGGGAGAAAACGGGGCGAAATGGGAGCTGCTGGCTCCCAGTTGTTCTGAGCTGGGAGGGACGAGTTTGGTCCTTATTTTACGTACGAGGAAGTTGAAGGGTGACGTGTCCTCGGGCCTCATGCAAGGCACAGTCACAGCTCTTTATTGAGAGTGAGACGAGAGCCCCGGGGTTGCTATGGTTAAGCTGCAAGCGAAAACGTAACACTGGAAAGACGGGAGCATCTAGCTGTATACAACCGGCCAAGTCCGGTGCAACTTACTTTGGGTGAGCAAAGGGAAGCTGTCAGACATGGAGAAGCCCGGCTGCTGACAGAACCAGCGCTCCACCAAGCCTGGCCTTCGGGGCCCGCCTCGAAGCGCAGCCTCGAGCAGCGAACTGCCGCAGCTCACCCCCGAGGACCCCCCTCCGGCCCCCCAGCTGCCCACGATGAATGGAAACCCGAGTCCGCGCCGCGCGGCTTGAGGGATGGGGCGGGGCTTTGTGAGTCACGTGCCTGGGCCGTAGGCGGGCGCGTGGAGGGAAGTCCGAGTCTGATTGGCTGCCCGTCACCAGGTGACCGCGGGACGCGTTCCGGTTGGCAGGAGCCGGCTAGCGGCCTTCAGTCTGGAGGCGGCGACGGAAGGAGGAGGAGCTCCGGCCGCGCTCTCGGCCCGCAGTGGCTGCGTCTCCCAGCGCTTGTCGGGTCCCCACCCCTTTTAAATAAGCCGGGCTGGTCGCCGCCCTCGCAGACTAGTCCGCTGTGGGGAGGCGGCGGCGGCGAGCCGGCGGGGGTGCGGCCGAGGCCGGAGCCCTGCCCCGGGCCGGGCGGCGGGGCGGGCGGGCGGGCGGGCGCGCGGCGGGCGCGGCGGCGAGTGCGGGCGGGCGCAGCCCCGCTCAGCCCGGGGCTGCCGGCGCCGACCGCGCCATTGTTGGGGGAGGGGGCGGGAGCGGAGTCCGGGGCGAGCGGAGGCGCAGGCGGCGGCGGCGGCGGCGGCGGCGGCGGCCGAGCGGAGCGGACGCGCCCCATGGGGAACACGCTGACCTGTTGCGTGTCCCCCAATGCCAGCCCCAAGCTGGGCCGGCGCGCGGGGCCGGCGGAGCCCGACTACGAGTCCGAGGTCTACGAGGCGGCGGCCGGGGACGCGGTGGCGGTAGCGCCGGCGCCCGCTGCGGCCGTGGAGCCCGCCGAGTTGGATTTCGGAGCCGGCGAGGGCCACCACCTGCAGCACATCAGCGACCGAGAGATGCCCGAAGGTGAGGAGGAGGCGGCGGCGGCGGCGTGCGCGTCCGGGCCGCGGCGCACCTCTGGCCTCCACCGTCTCCCAGGGTCCGGTCGGGAGGCGGCCGCTGCCTCGGGGTTCCTTCCTGCCCGGAGTAGGCTGGCGCGGCGGGCCTGGGCAACCGGGGATGAAGGCTGTGACTCGCGTCTCCACCCCTTATTCTTTCTCGGCCGCGTCTGGCCAGTTTCTCTTCCCACCCCCTACGCCCGGTTTCTTGTCCCCTCTTCCCATTCTCTCATCCCGACCTGGGACCCTGCAGCCCGCACCCCTTCCTCTTTGTAATGCTGGGTACCGTCCAGTGGGACTTTATCAGGACTTCATGTGTCTGTATATAAAGTGCCCCCTGTTCTTAATAAAACTCCCAGGACCCTAACCTTGGAATAGCCATCCCGTCTCCCTGTCCTCACTTAGCCAGATGGTACCTAAGGTAAGAACTTAATGGTTCTACTTTCCTGGAACCAGTTAGGTAACTGTATTAGAGCAATCCAGACCCAGCCTATTTGAGGATCTCTTATTTACGTTCAAGTAGAGGTTGCCACAGAAATGTGTATGGTATTAAATAGGATTTTAAAAGTATCTTCAATATAAGTGCTTTATTTTTTCCAATTATAATTGGAACACAGAAAGAAAGGAAATTGGGAAAGGGGGTTTCTGTGAAAGATGTCAGTGTTTTCTTCCAGGGCTACGTTAAAGTCCCCTTTCCCTTCCCCCACAAGGAGTTTACCCTCGGTCTTCTGCTCACTTTAAAGTTCTCATTTTGATAAATACATCGCCACTTTAAAAACTTCATTTACTTTACCTCTTCCGAAGGAAGAGGGGTGGGAGAGATTGTTGGCCAGGCATTTCAAGGGAGTCAAAGGCTAAAATTTAGCCTTAACTTAGTAATGTGAAGGTTTGGGAGTTAGGATGAAGCCCCTACGGGTGTCTGTAGTGTTTATTTCCATGGCTCTTTTTCCCTCCACCTCCTGCCTGGAGAATTTTATTCAGTGCTGAGCATGTTGAAGGAAAAGCCAAGTTCGGTGCACTGAACCACTGGAGGGTGGGATGGGTGGGTGAGGAGGAGGGAGAAGAGGAAGTGCTTGATGCTTTATAATTAGAAATTTGAAAACCTGTGAGTCTAGGGAGAAGTAATACCGCATAACAGGATGGTTCTTGAAGGCTACGAACTTGGAAGACAAAGTATCATCAGTAGGTTAAGCCAGATTGCCCTGTTTGTTTCACTTAAATGCTACAAATGATTCCCTTTCTTTAGAGGAATGTCTTATAACCTTTTAACTTTAGCTGGACCATTGGTGTCTCCATGTTACAATAATTTAAAGCCCATGATCGATACACTTTTGTAACTTTTTGTAATATTTAAATATTATAAAAACACAAAAGTAATTGTATTTTTAAACAGTGGGCTGCTTGCATGCCTATGTGTATGTGTTTTATGAAAACTTCTGTTTTAAAGTAAGCCTCTGGGTTTACAAACCAGTTAGTATGTGGGTAGTATTGAGTGAGAGTCCAAATAAGACCTTTTTATAATTCTTGAGGGATTACAACACGATTTCATGTTTGCTCATTTGTCCCTTCCAAATACAAAGGAAGCCTGTATGCATTCTCACTATTGCTGATGAGGATGCAAAGTTAAGCTATCACTGAAGCTGCTTCTGCATGAACTGTTCTAAAGGACTAACGTGGAGGGGGTGGATGTGCTGGGTTGGACTCTTGAGAATGTATACTCTATTTTAATCTGTACAGTAGAGCTCTTGGTTCTTGGTCCTCCCCTGTTTTAGTGACATTGCAGGTAACTGATGCAAAGGCAACATTTGCTTTAGATCTCATATCTGTCTCATATGTGTTCTTCTCAGTGAAAATGAGTAAAGGGAGAGGAAAAGAATGTGACCTAAATTTACTGATCATGTAAATGGGTCTATTCTGGTAACCATGAGTTGAAACTGAGAATACTGACAGGACATTAAGAAAGGCTGGTGAGAGGTGTGTAAGCACAGAACTATATGATAGGGAATGCTAAGTCAGAGATCTTGAAAAAAAAAAGTTTGTAAGCATAGAATCTGAGCTTCTTAATATTCCCCTTAAAACGTCAGTGTTTCCTCTAAGTTTCATTTTTAGGTCTGCAGGACTAGTTTAAGGGTATAATATCTACTTACCCAGAAAGTACAGGCTCCTAGGCTTGATCCTTAGTGCTGCCAAAACTTTGTAAAATTAAATTCTCTGGCACTCAGTAAAGTGATAAGAAGTGTCAGCAGCATTTGACTAAACACACCAAGTATATACAAACTATACACAAACACGTTGGAAGTTTGCTTTTAATATCTTGATTTCAGAACATTTTACATCAGTTTCCCAGGAAACTGAGAAATAGCTTGAAAGTAGTCTATTTTATAGAGAAGAATTGAATTGTTTTGATTTCTTAGATAAAATCTTGAATAAATGATGCTGTGCTTCATTCTCTTTTGAAACATTTTATAGCATTCCAAGTCACTTCTAGGACTTCCACAGTACATAGATCAGTGTTCCCTAATCCATTGGCTCTAACGCCATGTCTGGTATAATGTATAATGACATCAGTAACACAAAATGGTACTGGGGCTTCTTACATCTCAGCCTTTTATGCAGTTTTCATGTTCTGACTTTAGGAGCTGTGCTTATTGGCTGGGAAAAAGTGTTCTCTCAAGTGACCCTGCCCCTTGGAAGGGGATAGTAGGGAAGGAATTGGCAATATGATGTGGGAGAACCTCCGAATCTTTCCCTTTCTAGTAGCTATTAACCATTTTTTAATGTGTTGGTGAGAGAGAAAGAAAACACAGATAAGCCATTTTTACTAATATTTTGGTATTGTGTCTTCTTGAACCTTTCATATGCCTGTAAATATCACATTTCATTTTATAAAAATGAGACCGTCTGTGTGTGCTGCTTCCTGTTCCTAGAACAATGCTTCTTCATCTCCAGAGCCTGCTCCAGGATGTCTTCCTGGGCCAGTGCTCACTGCTCTATGACATGCTTCTTCTTAACCGCTTAGTGTACCATGGAATAGCTGTAGTGTCTGATACACCTGTCTCTTATGGCTAGACGTCTTTCATGGTAAAATTATACATACTCTCCTAAGAGGAGAACAGATTTTGATGATTGGTGCGGTCTACCTCTGGGTAGAATTCAGATGGTATGTTTAGTCTTACAATTTAGTGCCTTAAGAGGTATCACTGGTGTTAAGGGCATTTAGTTCTTATGCCAGTTTGATGGTAACACTGGCTTTTTACTAGTCATTTACATTCCTGATGGAGATTTTGTGATTTTAGTAAACTGTCTCATGTCTTTAATTCTGAAAAGCCACTGCTCTAGGAGGCCTGTCAGTAGTGTCATTTGCCGATGACAAATCAAGAAACAGCATAGAAATAAGAGAAAACTGAAAGATGCCCGACTGGTTTGAGTACCCTAAACGTGCTTATTGACTATCTTTGAATGGCTAGACAGTATTCCAGATATAGACAGTGATAGAAGAGGTAGTCCCCCCCTAATCCTGATCCTTCTGTTCCAGAGACAGGTGGGACTAGACAGTATGTGAGTCATCAAGAATGTAATGAGCTGGTAGGAAGAAAGTCATAGAGGGTAATGATTGGGAAAGGGACAGTTTCACACTGGGGTGATGAGAGCTAACTATCGTCTTTAAGTAATAGGTGAACTTTCCTAAAAGAGAGAGGAGCAGTGGGGGGGGGGTGAGGAAAGGTGTCCCTGTAGACAGCTCCTTGAGAGCTTTTCATATGGGACCAAACTTGGTGATGACAGAAAGGACGAGACACAGTATGCCACAGTAGAGAGGAAGGATGTCTAGAGAAAGACGATGGACTAGGCCTTTCTGTGCTGAGTTGGCCTTGACAACAATGGGAACTTTGGTTGTGATGGGAAGCCACTGGAGGATTATAGACAGGGGAGCAAGTTCTTTGTGCAAAAGACCATATTAGTGGCTTTGGGAGACTGCACTAGGATACATGCAAGAGACCAGCTGGGAGACTGGGCAGAAATGAGGGCACACCAGTGGTGACTTGAACAAAAGGCAGCATGGCCTAGGGACTAACAGGCTGACTTAAGGAAACGGAGTCAATAAAATAACGAAGATGAATGGACAGGAGACAGACACACGTGAGAGAAATGTGAATGAAAAGTGCTTTTTCTTAACCGCTTAGTGTACCATCGAATAGCTGTAGTATCTGATACACCTGTCTCTTATGGCTAAACATCTTTCCTAGTAAAATTAATTATACATACTCTCCTAAGAGGAGAACAGATTTTGATGATTGGTGTGGTCTACTTCTGGATAGAATTCAGATGGTATGTTTAGTCTTACAATTACCTTCTTTGAGGGTAGGGAACCCAAAAACTTGACAGTATGTTGGTGAGGTTATAAGGAAGGTTATATTGCTGATGGAAATGCAAAATGATTGACTCCATGAAGGGGAATTTGGCAAAATCTAATGACATTGCTAGTTTATTTAATCTAGAAACCCCACTTTAAGGTGTTTATGCCAAAGATGTGCATACCATAATGTGAGACAACATATTTTCAAAGTTCTTGCTGTATTATTTTCATTATGAAGATACTGACAGCTACTCATACGCAGTAAGGGACAGGTAAGATAAACTGGCATGTCCACATGGCTGTACAGTCTTAAGTAAGTCTGAACCTATGGAACCATAAAGTAAACCAGGGCTCTGGCTAGAGCGATCTGCAGGGTATATTTCACATTTGGGGTTGTGGGGTGAGGTGTGGAGGACAGCAAGGAAAATATGTATTTGCTTAATGGCAACATGTGCTTGTTTGCGTTTGCGGGGGTGAAAACTCTGTAATGTGCTGTGTATGTCTTGTATATTTCATTTTATCCTCTCAGTGTTTTGAGCTAGTATAGGAATTGTAGCTGATTGCATATGAGAAGACAGCTACCAGGAAAATATAAATTGTGTTTTCTAAGGTTTTAACAACGAAGACATGGTCGAGCAGGAACATAAATTCCAGTTGTAGAACGTATCAGCCTAGAACTTCCGGAATATGACTCAAAATGGGCTTCTTTGGATGCTGCCGTCTTCTCTTTTCTTCGGAGGCTATTCAGCTTTGATGTTCCAACAGTAACATTGAGGGGTATGCAATGAAGTGGAGATAGTAAATGTGTAACCTAGAAATGGTTTTTAAATTTAATTGAATAAAGTGCTCTCAAGAAGTAGACTAAGGAAGAAAGTTTCAATATATGAATGATCGCAGCCATTGAAGTCTAGATTGAGAATTAAGACAGAGCAAGACTGAGAACTGGTTCAGGGGCAGGGGCAGAAGTGGATGGGGTCATTGGAGGCTAGAGAAGCTGGGCAGCAGTGAGCTCTAGATTGAGGACCCTCAACTGAGGTAAGCTTGCTCGAGACTATCAAGTAATAATTACTTAATGATGCAAAATGTGGGCTCAGGGATAGATTCATCTGGGAATGCAGTTGTGAATCTTGGAATGTTTGTATTCAAAGCCATAAAACTAGTGCAGTATATGTTAAGGGGTGATGGAGCATGTCAGTAAGTGGACTGAGTCTTTAGACAGGTACCCAGAAACTGCTGACATACTCTATTTAATTGTGCTGTATGGAGATTGCTATGTTGAAATCAAATCCCCGCCCCCATGTGCTATTTCTATCTGCCAATTTATTGGTCATTGCCTTCTTTAATATTTTGATAAGGAAAATTTTGTGATGGGTTGATTGTGTAATATTAACATTTTAGCCTTCAGCAATGCATTTAGTTATTCTAGGTTGAGTGTTTTTTAATATTTTTGATGTGTAATTAAGGTGGCTCATACAACTTATCGAATCTTGGTCTGGAGGAAAAACAGTTTATTTGCCTACCATTGCTTTCAAATTAAATTGCAACTTTAATTGATAATTAAAAAATGGTGGCTCTTACAATTTCAATTAATAATCCTTGTCTTGAGATATTTGTCCTAGTTGAAAAAAATATATAAAATTAAATTAAATTATAAAATTAAAAAATGAAGCAAACAAACAAAAAAAAAAAAAAAGAAAAGAAAACACTCCTAGAAGTTTCTTTGTGAAGGATGTGTCTTTGTATATGTGTGTGTGCATGTTCATAAGGGTGTGTGACAGTCAGGGAAAGGGTGCTCTTCCTCGGTCCTGCTCCTTCTATTTAAGACAGTCTAGACTGATCTCTGCCGAGTCAGGGGTCTGCCTGTCTCTGCCTCTCTATCTCTAGGATCACAGATGCAGTGTTCCATGTCGGCTGTTTACCTGGGTGCTGGGGATCCCACCTCAGGTCCTCTCCCTGAGCTGTCTCACCAGCTCCTCTTACAGGTTTCTAAAGAAACTCACATAGAAGATGCATTGGTGTGTTCTCATTTTCCTAAATCCTTAGGTGTGTGCAGAATGTGTGTGTATGGATCCTAATGTTTTGGTTCATAGTTAGTTATATTGCCTCTTTCTATAAGAGTGAATAGAGTAATATGACTTATCAGCATCCCCATAGGCTCTAGGAAAACAGTTAATAGGGAATACAGAAATAATACAGTTTGTCTATAGGGTCACTGTCGGCTGGCTGAAGTTTCCAGTCTATAAAAAAATAGCAACATGTGGTATTTATAGTAAGTGGAAAGTGCACACTACATGGCAGACTTCGGCAGCTGTGTAACATTTATATTTTCTGAAAACAGCGTTTTATGTTTTCACATGCACACACAGACACACAGACAGGATCCCCACATGCATGCATGCCCTCAGGGCACAAATACACAAACTCATACCTATGGAGCATCACCACCAAATCTCACACCACCCTTACCAACCAAGACTTGCACCACCACAGCCTCTGTTTCAGGTCCCTTTCTGCTGTTTCAGTGGTCTCTCCCTACCTAAACTTAGTGCCTATGCAAGTTGACATTGAAGCCCTGTCATATATCATTCCTATAGGCTTTACATAAGTGATTAAAAAAACTTATCAAAGTGGAACTATTATAATACTATGGGAGAGTGGCCAATCTGTAGTCAAATATATGCAAATTAGAGCCGTAATATTCCTCATTCACAAACATCAGGAATCTTTTTAAGAATCTAAAGCTAAGGTGGAAATGAAAGCTGACATAATTGGTAGTGTTATACCAGTGTGCCTTTACTTCTTTAGAAAGCTGTGTAGTATTGTATACTGAGCCATGAAAATTACCCAACTGTCAGATAAAAGGCATTATTTAACAATACAGCGTACTAAAAAAAAAAAGTACTGTGTACTTATGAAAGCAGAGTGTTGTGTCTGAAGCCCCAGTACTAGATTGACTAAGCTAGAATGAGAATAACACTTGCCGTATCATTATACATTATTCAACAGTAAATATGTTGAGGGTGGGGATGTTTTCCTTTAATACAGCACAAGTTGTGAGCTGCAAAGAGGTTTTGTTGTTGTTTGTTTTCTTGTGGTTCAGTGCCCAGGGCCTTGGTGGCAGGTATCCAACCACTGAGATACACTGTTTTTTAACTAACTTTTTAAAGAAATTCGTAAGAAACATAACTGAAAGATTATTATTGTGAGTATATCTATTGGTTTTTTAATGAAGCATTACTTAAGCTTTTGCTAATTTCTGTTGTTGAGGAAGACTTTCATCCATCTCATTTTTAGTGTGATCCATCTTACTGATGAACTTTGTTGTTTACAATTATCCATCAATGGAAATCTATCTCAAAATCAATGTGTGTATGCGAGGAGTCCAGAGGGAGGTAAACTAGGTTTCGCTTGACCTGTGAATTGTATGATCTCAGAACACATTTTGATTCTGCTCCCCTCTGTTCGTCTCTGCTGGAAGGCTTTCCTGCAGTGAACCACTGCATCTCTTAACTAGCTAATGCTCCTACAGCCTTTCTCCTCGGGCTTTTGAGAAGTCTTGAGAGTTGTGACTGATTGGCCATCCCTGGGACATATACCCACTTCAAAACTTTTTCTCCAAGACATGTTGTCATTGATCTTATCACAACCTTGGAGTTTGCCTTTAGGTCCCTAATAGTACATCTTGACTTGGCTTTTTTTTTTTTTTTTTTTTTTTTTTAATTTATTTTATGTGGATGTGTAGCTAGAGTTTTCCTGCCTTGCCCACAGTCAGGACAAATCTTTGTCACCCGCCAGTCCCACAGCCGCTCAGATCCAACCAAGTAAACACGGAGACTTATATTGCTTTATAAACTGTATGGCCGTGGCAGGCTTCTTGCTAACTGCTCTTATAGCTTAAATTAGCCCATTTCTATAAATCTATACCCTGCCACGCGGCTCGTGGCCTACCGGCATCTTCACATGTGACTTGTACTGGCGGGCAGCCGGCAGTGACTCCTGCCTTCCTGTTCTTTTATTTCTCCTCTCTTGTTAGTCCCGCCTATACTTCCTGCCTAGCCACAGCCAATCAGTGTTTTATTTATTGATCAATCATAGCAACTTGACATACAGACCATCCCCCAGCACAGCCAAGTGCAGATCACCTGCACTCAGGCCCGTGGTCCTAATCATCCTCTATGAGGACCTGGTGGGTAAAGCTACGAGGAACCCAAGAACGGGCTCCCACAGGACATACAGAACATCCCACAGCACTCCCCCCCCCTTTTTTTTTTTTTTTAAAAAAAAGGAAGGTTTTAACCTTAACTAAGTAAAATTACATATAATTTGGGAATTTGGGTGTAACTTCTCTTACTACTTCCTGCTGGAGGGGTGGGGCGCTGTATCTTATGAGGATACAAAGAAAATTTTAGGATTATGGAATAGTCCATGAGGCTGTATTGTGTACCTGAGTGTATGTGCACATATGTGTATCTCAGGAGGCCAAAAAAGGATGTTAAATCTCCCGAAGTTGTTGTTACAGGCCATTGTGAGCCACCCCACATGAGTGCTGAGAACCAAACCTAGGTCTTTTCAAGAACAGATGCTCTGAACTGCTGAGCATCTCCCAGCCCCTCGGTGTGCGTGTATGTTTTAACTTAGTCCTCTTGAATTTCAATACTTCATTTTCTTGTACTTGTGAAATTCCTTGGGTTTTTTTCCAGGTCTGAAGATGGAGTGCAGGGAAGCACTCTGCTGACTGAGCTGTCTATAACTTCAGCCCCATCTACTGTAATTAAACTTTATCATGGCCCAGGGACTGCTACATAATGTGACTATTTCTCTAAACTTTTTAATAGTATCATCTGCAGATTACATTTGAATGCAAATGGCGATCTGTTTTCTTTTTAGAAGGAAGTAGTCTCTTCAGAAAAGAGCTTTAGATTAGAAACACAAGCTCCCTGCCTGTCCCTCCATGCACACATGGCTTTGTTTTCCACATAGCTAACTTTATGTCACACTTAAAGATGTCAGAAAACCTTAAAAATAATTTTGTGTGGGGGTATCTTTCAGAATAGTTTTTTTCAGCCGGTGCACACCTGTAATCTTAGCCCTCTTAAGGCTGAGGCAGAAAGATCCAAGAGTTCAAGGCCAACCTAAACTATACATAGTGAGGTACTATCTCTCAATAAATAATGTAAAAATAAAATAAAGTAAGTGATTCAAATTCCTGTTAGACTGGGAGTCCTGAATTGTGTTCATGTAAGACTGTGCTTGTTTCTCGGAGGAAGGAAACGGAGTTCTACGTATAGACGCTCGGGAATGCTGAGGTAGACGGCAGTATTGCTGGATGGGGGCTTGTAGAGTTCTGTTTTGTTACTGGTGTGTGCGCACAAGTGCGGGTGCCGGAGGGGGCCAGAAGAGAGCATCAGGTGCCCTGGAACTGGAGTGACAGGCAGCTGTGAGCCACCTCAGGTGGGTGCTAGGAGCCGAACACAGACCCTCCAAAGAACAGTATGCTAACTGCTGGACCAACTCTCCAGCCCAGTAGAGTGGAATATGTCAAGTGTGTATTCTGTAAAAGCCAAGGGGGTAGTGGGTGCACTGTGATTCACCACTAAACCCCCTTTTCAAAGAGGAGAGTACTGGCTGGCAAGGTTTGGGAAATGTTGCCATACTATTTCTCTGCCTGGATCTTGTTCCAGTTCTGACAAGAATGGTTAAGTGACTTTGAGATGAGCATTACTTAGGAATGTCATAGTTTTTGTTTTTCCCTTTCTCATTATAACTTCCTTATCCCATGTGATGGCAAAGTGTTCATTGTGGTTAGTTGAGAGTCTGTCTTGTGCTGGACAATGTAGCACATGCCTTTAATACCAGCACTTGGGAGGCAGAGGCAGAAGCAGAGGCAGGCAGATGTCTGTGAAATCAAGGATAGCCTGGTCTACAGAGTGAGTTCCAGGATATCGAGGGCTACACAGAGAAACCCTGTCTCGGAAAAACAAAAACAAAATAAATAAAAGAAAAAGAAAGCCTGTCTTGTGTCCTTAGTTAAATAGAAGATTATCTCATCTTGCTCTCAAAGTAGACTTCAGCAAGAAATGAGTGATTGCAATCTTGGAAATTGAAGCTAAAAGTTAAAAATCAGTTTGTATTCATGGAGGTTATGTGGATTAGGCCTTTGAATTTTTGTGTAGCCCTAAATCTGCATGATGGATTGCTCCCACATAAACAGCGAACTAAACAAGTTCTCTTATCTATTGAAGTTAGAACTAAGTGGTTACAGAATGTTTATTAAAACCAGTTGTCTTTGCAGTAGCATATTTGATATATTGAGCATGTATGTTAGATAAGTAGGGGTGAAGGGCATGTATATGATTCTATTAAAGTGTCATAAGATTACTTAGGTATACATTTAAAGAGTTGAAGCCATAGCTGTTAAATTCTACCTGAATGAAGAGATGCTGCAGTTTTCAAGTAGAATTTTTGTTGTTGCCTTTATTTTCCTCATGTTCCTGTCTAAAAACCCTTCTCTAAAAGTTAGAAGTGTTAATCACGCCTGTGTTTCTCCTGAAACAATCATATCTTTCTCTTTCCTTCTGTAGATTTAGCTTTGGAATCAAACCCTTCTGACCACCCCAGGGCAAGCACAATTTTCCTCAGCAAATCTCAGACGGATGGTAAGAAACTTTTTTTCCCACTGAGGAAAGCCTGAAAACCACTTATATTCAGTATGATACATTACTGAAAATATTTCATGGAATTTGTATATTGACTTAAACTTCTCATCTACTTATCTTTGATATGTGATGATATGTTTGCTTTAATATTACTCTTTTAGGGAGAGCATGTAGATTTTGTATACACATCCCCACCTTGTTGGCTGATTTGGAAGTGACATGGATTTACAGCTGTCTGCCTCTTTCCTTTTCCTTAATCCAGTAGTGTGTTTTAAAGATGAATGATAGAATTTAGGGTTCTGTTAGATTTTTAGGTGAACCACCAAAACAAGTGTGTTGTATATGGTCATTTTGACCTTACTTCATATAGTGCTGCCCACCCAGTAAGCCTGTGTCACACCCAGATTTATGTGACTCAAAATTTTCAGGCTTTAAAAAAAAAAAGAAAGAAAAGAAAATTTTCATGCTATTTAAAACCTCTTCATTTTGTTGCAACAAAACTCAGAGCAAACATACCCTAATATTTCCTAGGTTTGCTAGTATGTGAATTTTCGGTTGAGAGTCTGAACTATGGAATTTTTCTGTACTGTTTTATGTATTGTTTGGTTAACGTCTTTCCCATTTTTTTCTAAAAAAGTTAAGTAACTTTCTGTTGATTATAACAGTGTGAATATAAGAAGTGAGGATTCTACAGTAATACTGGGAATAATGCAATAATGCAGTCCAGTTTTAAAAAGGGGAGTGGTGGTACTTCTAGCCTGCATTTTCATAGTTTGTGTCTATTTTGCCCATCTTGAGCTATGCCCCCCCCCCCAAGCTGAGGACCTAACCCCCAGGGCCTTGCGCTTGCTAGGCCAAGTGCTCTACCACTGAGCTAAATCCCCAACCCCTTGTCTTGAGCTATTGATTCTGGTTAGTACTGCTGTATCTCTTTATGTGCTGTGGGCTTTTCTTATATAAAGGGTGAGGAAGCAATAAGAAAAGTTATCTTAGCCGAGAGGTGGCAGTGCACACCTTTAATCCCAGCACTCTTAAGGCGGAGACAGGTGGATCTCTGTGAGTTCGAGGACAGCCTGGTCTACAGAGCCAGTTCCAGGACAGCCAGGGCAACACAGAGAAACACTGAAAAAACAAAAGAAAAAGAAAAGCTATCTGTGCCCCTCTCTTATTAGTGGGAAGGAATATGTGTCTAGAGTGCAGTCTAGTGCTCACAGAGGAGACAGGGTGGGGAAATAGTGTGGCCAAGTCTCTTTCTGGAATTTATATGCTGTAGAGGTCGTGTTCAGTTAGGTTAGCACATGCATTGAAATGCTCATTAAGCTAGGCTTAGTATGTGGATATATAACATAATTTTTATTAGCCGAATCTCTCACCTGCCCTCATTTATTTTGTCATTTCTTTTGTATATGAAAATTCTTGTTTGTGCCTACTACATTATATGATAGCTAAAAAAGGAAAATTTAGGTTTTAGATTTACTTCATGGAGTTTATTTTGGCAATTTTGTTTCGTTAGAAACTATTTTTTAAAGTAGAACTGAATTTTATCTTACTTTGCATGTTGGTAACCCATCAGAGAAGTAGCAACTACTTTTATTTTTCTGTGGCATTTGTATCAGAATTGATCAGTTAATTTTTTTTATTCTTAGTGCGTGAAAAGAGGAAGAGCAACCATTTAAACCATGTAAGTAAATAGTTGGAAACTTAAGAAATTCGTAGTTTGAATTAAAAGTATGTTTGCAGTAACGTCTAGAAAATATAGTGGGAATGCAGTGCTGTTAGTGTAGACTGTTTTTGCACATTTTCCAAAATTCTTTTCTCAAATAATAAATTTACTTATGGAAGTCTGACATAATACTATTTTTTAAAACAGGATTCTGACATTTTTATTTACTTATAGTTATATAACATGGTTATAACATAGAGACATGCTTGGATTTTTTTCCTTTTTTATTCTGATTTCTCTTAAGATTTGCTTATTATTTATGTGTATGTGTATGTGCCTGCAAGAGTTTATGTGTATTTATGGGTCCAGGTGCCTTCAGAGGCTGGAAGAGGGAATCAGATCCTGGAACTGGAGTTAAAGGGAGTTGTGAGCCGCCTGAGGTGAGTGCTGGGAACTGAACTGAGTCTGGACAGGAGCAGTTAAGAGCGCACTGAACCATCTCTCCAGTGCCTTAGTCTAATTTGTAATTGAAGTAACAAACCATTCATTTTGGTACTGTCTGCTGATTTCCCATCATAATAGGTGGAAGTTGTTCTCCATTGTGACCATTATTTCTCTCTTGAATTTCCTCAACACACATACTATTTTTGTGAAATCATAAGTCAGTATTTTTGTTATGACTGTGCACATCGTTAACTGCTGGGTCATATTACTCCTCTTTCCACACCTTAATTCTTTCTCTGTAGTTTTGAATCTGGATTCTCTAGGCCCTCTAGGTGACTCCCTTTTCCTAGCTCACATTAGCTTACACAGCCAAATACAGTGTGCAGCCTTGGCTGGTCTCTTGGCTTCCCGGTCTTGCTTTTGGTGTAGAGTTCATTTCCAGACCATTTGCACTTGCCTGTTTCTTAGCAGACATCCTTTTTACCCCAAACATTGTCACATTTGTCACATGCCTGTCAAAATTACTCCCATCTACTAGAGTACATGCATTCTGGTTTTCTCCTGCAGGCCCTGCACAGCCTTTGCTGTCCTAGTGCAGTGAGGCTGGATTTGGCTTGGGCCTCTTCCTTATTTTTCCTGGGATATGGCTTTGAAGTTACGGGGGTCTCACATGACTGCTCTCTTGTGTTGGTTCCTCCATGGCCTCGATTCTCTGTTTCTCTGTCTTCTTACACTGTACTGGACCCCTTCTCTTGGGAAGGGACACAGTATTTGTAGTGACCTGGCCTGGAGAATTCCTCCTATACATGGAGTTCTAGGTTGGAACTAATTTCCATAGTCCTTAGGATACTTTTCTGTGACAGTCTCAAGTACATAGTGGTTTTGTTTATTTTATTTTATTTTATGGTCCTGGGGATTGAACTCAGCTCTTCACACATGCTAGGCAGGTGTCCCTGGGCTGTATCCCCAAGGTATAGTGCTGCCATTAAAAATTTGTTACCTTAGCTGGGCGGTGGTGGCGCACGCCTTTAATCCCAGCACTCGGGAGGCAGAGCCAGGTGGATCTCTGTGAGTTCGAGGCCAGCCTGGGCTACCAAGTGAGTTCCAGGAAAGGCGCAAAGCTACACAGAGAAACCCTGTCTCGAAAAACCAAAAAAAAAAAAAAAAAAAAAAATTGTTACCTTGGAAGCTTACAGTGTGTAACACATTTCACACAGTATACCCCTTTGCCAAACATCTTTATTTGTGAATGTTCATTGCAATGAGTCTTTGGTCTGGTTCGAACCCTCTGACTTCTGCTGCACTAGCAATGCTGGGCCCTCACTGGGACTCCTCTTGGATGTCCTGCCATTGTCCTGTATCATGGAGATTCTGCAGCTTTGGGTCTGCAGGACCAGCCCTTCATACACTCCTGCAGATCCAAGGCAAGATTTTTTCTTTTGTTTTGGAAGTGAAGTTTCCAGGGCGGAGGGCAGATGCGGAGGGACAGCGAAATGAATGGATTTGGGGTATATGATATGAAATTCACAAGGAATCGATAAAAAAGTTTTTAAAAATCTATTGCTGTTGTATGATATAGAGACATTCCCCTTTCTGGAGGCTTTAAGTACTTACTGTCCAGGATTCTGAAATGTTATGATATGATTTGTTATGGACCTTTTAATTTTATTCAGAGCCAGTAGGTCTGCAAACAGTTTCTTCTGAGTTTTTTTTTTTTTTTTTTTTCTTGTGTTTCTTGTGCTACCTTTTTTTTATATTTTTGTTACTCAGATGCTGGACCTCTAGGCTAGAGTTTCAGTACACCTGTCTACCTTCTCTCTCTCCCTCACTTTCTAGTCTGTCTTTTTGTTCTTGGTGAGTCCTTTGCTTTGTGTTTCAACCCTTCCCAGGTTTTCCCTGAGTCCTCATTTGCTACTGAAGTTTTAGCATTCCTATTAATTCCCGTTTCCTCATCTTCACCTGCCTTGCTGGAGGCCTCCCTCCACTGTGTGGCTGGCTCTTGGCCTTCTGTGACTGGAAGTAACATATACTCTTAACTGAAGGGTCGCATTGCAAGGATTTGGAGGCCAAGCTACCTTGGGGGGCCCCAGTATCTCTTTCTGGGGCCCCAATCTACAGGGCAGTTGAGTTTCTTCAGAGAAGGCTGTCTCAAATTTCTTCCTGGGAATTACAAGTTTGCTTGCTTTCTAAAAACTGGCAGCGTGAGGCAGTTCTGCTCCTCCTCAGTGCACTCTTCTGCCCTTGCATCTCCAAGACTGGTCTCTCTAAACTGTCAGCGTCAGCCGCTCTACAGAGAAGTCTATGTAAGATGGGACCAGGCGGACCAGCTGACTTTGGCTTCTGGTTCATGTTTTAGCTCACCTCCCAACGCGCTGTGACTCTGGGTTCTGAGTCTGCTCATACTCCTGTACCATTAGGTCTCCATAGGCACCACTGTTGTGCTGCCATGCCATCTCTTTTGGTGTTTGAGACCAAACTTGGAAATCAGATGTAGGTTCACTGGTCCAGTGGGCTATCCTGATCCTTCTGTCTCCGTCTCTGGAGTGTTGGGGTTGTAGGCATGCACCACCACACCATAGTTTAATTTTTTATCTTCTAAAGTATTAAAAATCCTCTGTCAGTCTTGTTTCCTGCATCTTGATAGAAACTTTTATTCCTTTAATTCAAGTGAAATGTCAAAGAAGTAAGTTTGTGGTCATTCCATGGTGTTTAAATGAATTTAGCATCCATGTTTGGAGGCTGGGAAGACGGCTCAATGGTTAAGAGGGCTTCCTGCTCTTCCAGAGGACCCGAGTTTGGTTTTCTGCACCAACATGGTGGCTCACAACAACCCACAGCTTCAGTTCTGGAGGCTCTAAGGGTCTCTTGTGACCTCTGCAGGCACCAAGTATGCACATGGTACGCATGCATGCATGTGCTGACCGAAAAACAAACATGGTATTCTTTGTCTCTATTTTAGGAACCACCTGTTAGTAGTGGGCTTTGCTGCCTTTTTTAAAACATTTGTAGGCTTAGGTTTATTAGTATAGTTTATGGAGGTTACAAGCCAGCAAAGGTAAGGTTAAGCACAGCTGGAAGTTACTAAGTTTTTAAACAACATCAGGAGAAAGTTCCCTTTGGCAGCCGTGTTGGAGGCCTTGCTCAGAGATTCACTTCTGCCCTTGTCCAGTTTCCAGACGGACACGTTGGAGTAGCTGGACACAAGTGCTGTGTATTGGTTAGTGGCGAGATTGTGTGTTAAGTTTTCTCCCTGGACACCGGGAGTGTGTCCTGAAGGGGGCAGCAGTGGTGAGTAGATGTGGCTGCTGTTGGGAGCTGACTAGATGAATAGACTCTGTGAACTGACAGGAGCAGTGTTTGGTGTTGCTAGCCAGTGAGTCACTGATTGGCTAAATGAACACTTAGGGGCTAGAAGACTGTACCTATTAAATCTTTTACTATTTCCAAAGACAAGCCAGTATACACGCACAATTAGAAACCATGTATATGGAGGAAAATGGGAGGAAGTGTCACCAGAAGGTTTATATTTTATTTCCACTTCATTTTAATTCCCGTCTAAGTTTCTTTGTCAAAATTGATTTTGTTACCATGTATAAGCTCTATTATTCCTTAATACAAGTTGCACTTCCTTAATTTGAAATCCATGATGTTCCAGAATCTGAAATCTGAAACGTTTTGAGTGCCAACCTAATACCTTAAGTGGAAAATTCCAAAGCTGACCCCACGTGATGAAGTAGCAGGCAAAAACTGACAGAATTACCTTTAGACTGTTTGTGTAAGTGAGGAACACAGACAAAAGTGTCTGTGCTGAGACGTGGGTCCTATCCCCAGGAGATAAATGTATGTATGTGTGTATATGAATATTCTAAAGCCCACTGTCTTGGTTAGGGTTTCTATGGCTGTGATGAAATACCATGAGTAAAAGCAGCTTGGGTAGGAAAGGGTTTGTTTTGCTTATTCTTTCCCATCACAGTCCATCATCATGGAGGGAAGTCAGAGCAGGAATTGGCGGGAGGGGGAGGGCAGGAACTACTGCAGGAGACCATGAAGAAGTGCTACTTACTGCCTAGCTCTCCATGGCTTGCTTAGCCTGCTTTCTTACAGCACCCAGAGGTGACACCACCCATGGTGAGCCAGACCCGCCCTCATCCATCATCAGTCAAGAAAATGACTATAGTCATTGCCCATAGGCCAGTCTAAAGGCAGCATTTTTTCAGTTGAGGTTTCCTCTTCCAAAACGACTCTAGCTTGTGTCAAGTTCACAAAACACTAGCCAGCACTCCTACAGTATTTTCTATCCCAAGATATTTTGATTTGAGATCCTCAGCCTGTAATAGTGACCCTAAAAGGTATCTTCTACCAGAATAAAAGCATTTCAATGAAACTCAGTTTCATTTTTCATGTTGTATTTGTCTTTTGGGCATATAAAAGTATATAGTTTAACATCCAGATAATGAAAAGTACTCATGTTAACTGAGTAGCTTAAGAAACATCACAGCTTTAGATATAATTAGAACACTTATAGTTTAAAAAAATTAACCTTTCAAATAGTACTTTTGAAAAAACATAACATCTGGGGTATTTTGATAGGGAGCAAATGACTTCGGTGTGAAACACATAGAACCTGTTTTATCTACCACGTAGGTATTTCTGATTGTGAGCATCTAGCAGTTTTTACATGCTCTGCCCTTTCAACTTGTCTTCTGCCTACCCCATTTTTCATGTGTTTATGAGAAAGTACTGATGGGCAAAGCGATAGTATGATAGAAATCATTAATGATAGGAGGAAAGGAAGGCGCATCTGAATTAGTGGTTTTGTGTTTCTTAAGAATGCTGTTATTGGTATTTTGTTTTAAAGAATGTTGCTGTTGATTTTTATTCAGTGACGCTATTTGACCATGGACCACATGGGTCTTAATACTTTAGGCTGTTTCATTGTCTGATATTGCTGTATTCTTGCAGTCTTTGCCAATGAATGGATACTTCTAAAGTGTTTTAAAGATAGTTGAGAGGGCTCAAAAAGTTAATGTCTTCTTTCCAGTGACACTGTAGAAAGTTCGTCACTAGTTTATATCTGTAGTAAGATTCATCTCCCAATTTATAGTTAATTTTTCAGTTCTAGAGTTGAACCCAGGGCCAGCATACTAGTCAAGTGCTCTACCAATGAGCTACATCTCCAGCCTTAAAATTCTTAACTAATAATTCTTCAAATATTTGAACTCCATAAGCTGTTAAGATTGTGTGCTCAGCATTTGGTGGTAGGGGTGTTTCGAGTCCTTTTCTGGAGAAGCTTAGATTTGTCTGAGGGAGATATCCTGCAGGCAGTTTAGGAGTACCCAAAGAGAAACCTTCTGTGGTGTGGTTGTTGGCAGAGATGTGCTGTGAAGTAGATGGGGTTCAAGGACAAAGAGGGAGAAAAAGGTATCCACTGCAGGGAGCAGCCGGAAGGTGTTGCCATGTGTGCTAAATAACTAGGGGAAACAACACTTGAGGATTTCATTTCAGGAACATAATGGCACTGCACTTGCACATGAAATGAAAGTTAATGTCCCAAAGCTGCCTTTGCCTTCTGTTTTCAGATGAGAGGAAATGTTAGCGCTTAAGGGAAGGGACCCAGAGAAACCGGCCTGTGGCAGGCCAGCAGCCAGCCACACCAACTCTGACTTGAGAACACTGTGAGCCCACAAGATACTTTGGTGTGTGCCTTGTGTTTACTGTACGAAGACGCTCTTGTGCCAGTATTCAAGGCATTGTGTTTTATTAAAGTATTGTGTAGAAGTAGAAAGCTGCTTTTGTTTAAGAGAGAATACTGAAACCTTACTTAAAACTTTTTATAACGTTTATAAAGGAAATTGATAATAGAAACTTGCCAGGTTTGATGTATAGGTACCATACCAAGAGCTGCATTTTATAGCCCACTCCTCCAACATGATCTGTGGACATTCAAAGCTTCCAGTGGGTTCCCTGCAGAGCCACACATGCTGTTAGACTGAGGCAGTTCATAGACTGTACAAATACCTTAATGCTTTATCATTTGACATTTTAACCAAGGGAAAAGAACACATTTTATAGGTTTAACTTACTGTGACATTCTCTTCTATTTCCCTTCCCCTTCAGGTATCTCCAGGGCAGCTTACTAAAAAGTATAGCTCATGCTCAACAATATTTCTAGATGACAGCACAGTCAGCCAGCCTAACCTTAGAACCACAATAAAATGGTGAGTACACTAGGCTGCCGAGCGAGCGAGCGAGCGAGCGAGCGCTGAGCCACAGAGCCTCTGCTAGAAGCATCCCAGCCAGTTTGGTCATCTCAAGTCATTTGATTATCCTGTTAAGCACCCACTTCAAGACATTGGGGTCAATTAGATACTGAGTTTTAAGGGACTAAATGTAAATTTTCAATTTCCATTTTATCTTAAACTCCATGGTGGAAAGGAGAGCCAGTTAGCAAATAAGAAATTCCAGGAAAAGTGTGCCTCTATTGGGTGCATTTATACTGTGAAAGTACTGTTGAATATAATAGATGTTTCTAGATCAATTAGTTTTCTACCAGTTACAGGCCTAAGACAATGCTTACTGCTTTGTAAACTACTCTTTGAATGAACAGTTTGTCCTCTACTGGCACCATAGTACACGAGCAGCCTCGTACATAAATTATAGTTGAAAATAACGTTTGAAATACCCTAAGATGAGCTCAGGTCTATAACAGTGACGACAAAAAAAAAAAAAAAGCTTCCCCACTACATTGGCGTTGTCCAATAAGTGTTCCTTTTTTGTTTGTAAAGTTTTTTTTTTTTTTGTTTTTTTAAACGTAGTTTGGGAAATGCTTGTTTGAAGTGTTAATACCTTTATTCCTAATTTTACTCCTTAGTCTAAATAGTAATCAGCTTATACATTAATTTTGTTTCTAATAGCTTTTTAATTTTTTTTGGCCAAGTATCAGTAATTTCCTCATTTAAAAACTAAGTTCTCATTCATCATAATATATCTTTCTTCTCATACTTACAACAGCAGTTGAGATTAAATTGTGTTTTAGCAAAAACTTCACGCCAGTTCTCACAGGCCTGAGTGTGTCATCTGTCAGGTGATCACCGAGTGCTGGTATTTAGAACAGCCTCAGTCGATGAGAAAAAAGATCACTGAAGTTTCTTTAGAGCCCTCAGATCATTTTGAACTCAAATGATTCTGATTTTTCTATATATAATTCAGTACATATTTTCAAAGAGTAACCTTGGTCAAACAAATAGGTTTCATGCCCCTCCCCCAACCCAGTGTAACCTAATTTTTAGGAATCCACTTTTGAAAGGATAGTTTGAATTTGCCTTCTTTAATTAAATTTTAAAAATAAATACATTTACTTGGTGAAATAAACATTTACCAAGAAAATTAGCGTAAATTGACTTTTAGGAAAGGTTTTGAAAAATGTTTATCATAGGCAATAATGCATGACTTTCAAGGAGATAAGAAGCCATTTTGACTCATACAACTTTTTCCAGTATACATGCCTGCAAGTGAACACGGCAACTCATATCTGTAATCCCAGCAGCTGGGAGGCTGAGGTGGTAGGATCCAGGAGTTCCAGATCATCCTCAGCTACATAGCAAGTTAAGGGCCAACCTCAGCTACGTGAGACCTTGTCTCTAAGAAAAGAAAAATACATGTCTGTGAGCACATGCATTTTTCTCATTTTTGCCTTTTTCCTCAATTCATTGATGCTGTCGGGCGTCTTTAAGAAAGGAGATGCATGTGAGGCATTGATTACGTTGTCAAAAAGCGTCCGGGCAAGTCCTTTGATCTTAGCCATAGCCCCTTGCCAAACTTTGTGGCACACTGGACTCACTCTGGAACTTCAGAAATAACCTTTGAGACCCAAGTCTTGCCCAGTGCCAATTGCTCAGACTGCGGTGTAGGCAGTGTGGGAACCACTACTTAATGAGAAGACAGAACTGCGCTTGCCTATGTGCTGGGGCCTTAGCTGCGTCAGTTCTAAACGTGGGTTCCCTCCCTTTTCCGTAAATGTGGTTGTTGTATGAACTGTCACGAAAATCTTAGTGGTCCTTTTCAGAACCAGTTTTTTTGTGTGTGATTTTAAAATCAGTCTGAGGGTAAAACTGAAGCACTGTAGAAGTATCCATCTTTGATGCCAATAATGTTACAAAATCCAAATTTTTAAATTTAAAATATGTACAACTACTTCTAAAATTCAGATTTGCCTTCCCTCAAATATTTGAGTTTCATTTTAGCTGTCAGGGCAGACGACAAAAGAGCAGTTCGTTCCCTAGTCACGTCACTGGCGGTGAACTCAGGAGTCAGGTCGTGTCGAAAGGGTTGTGGCTGCTCCGGCCGCTTCACTTGACTGATTTGGAAATCCTGCCGTCGACGCTGCTGCGCTGTGCTGTGCGGTCAGCCCTGCTCGCTTCAGGAGAGCAGAACTGTCAGCAGAACTCAGTTTCCTTAGTAATCCCACCGAAGCGATTTTAAATGCTTCTCTTCAGTGTGCAGAACTTCTCATTGCTTGCATACGTCATTTTCAATCCTAAGCAGAAATCCCTACTGTTTGCAATGTAAACATATGTACAATACTACCACCTGCGCAGGACAGAAGGTTCTGTAGGGAGGAGGGCAAATGGCAGGAGTGATGTGTAAGCATCTGCACGTATCAGAATCAGCAGACGCATGCCCGTTGTCCAGGTGTGGAAGGATTCAGAGTGCTAGGAAGTGTCCTTTATGGTACTGGTCCAACTGAGGTCTCAGGGCTTCTGGGAAGGTCAACCCTGCTTAAAAATGATAAAATGAATTGCTTCAAATAATTTTTTTTCCTTCCACAGTGTGACCTTAGCAATATATTACCACATAAAGAACAGGTGAGCTTCTTAAAACCTGCCTTACTATTCTAACAACCTCGCATAATACCAAATATAGTATTAAGATGTAACCGTAGACATCGGATGTTGTAAAGTGCTTTTATTACAATATTGAAATGAATCTTTTATTAGAGTTTCTTGTTCTTAAGACCCTTTAAAGGCTCTCTAGTTATTGAAGGCTCTAAAAAAATATGGCCTTATTAAATTGATACTTGCTGGTTTATATATATTAAAATTAAAAATATACATTGTAACCAGCACAGGATTTTTCAAGCTTGATTCTACTAATTTTTTTAATGTCTTGTTGTGGTATCTGCATGCATTGTAGGATGTTTAACAATGTTACAGTTATCCACTCTCATTGTGACAATCAAAAATCACACCATCTTGTTAACATATTTTTGAAAAATGACTTTTTCTGCATCAAAAAATTAAGAAAACATCTCATTTGCATTTTTACAAATCTCTTTAATGTATAACTTTGTAGAAAGACAAGTAGATTTTCATGTTTCTCTGTCTTCACTTTAAATTTGTTTTAAAGAAGCTAGAAAGGGACTGGAGAGATGGCTCAGAGGTTAAGAGCACTGGCTGCTTTTCCAGAGGACCTGCGTTCAATTCCCAGCACCCACATGGCAGCTCACAACTGTAACTCCAGTTCCAGGGAATCTGACACCTTCACACCAGTGCACATAAAATAAAGTTAAATATATTATTATTTTAAAAAAGAAGCTAGAAGTCAGTCCTCACTCATAAACACTTGAGGGGAAGTTATTTTTAAAGCTTTCAGACTTTTTGATACTCTGTAGTATTACACTAAAGCTCCATAAGGATGTCTTATTGTAATAGAATTTTATATTTCTCAGTGATCTTTTACATTATACTGATTGAGCTACATCTTGTATAGTAAATGAATCTTTAGTACATAGTTCTGTGATACATCCTGTCATCTGGAAAAATCATGATTCCCCTTTCTTTATAATGTTAAAAACTCATTTTTGTTTTCAGTGCTTAGCAAAAAGTGTGAGCGCTGGAAAGCTGTGTCAGGCTTACATCAGAAGGCACAAGTTCCCAATCTTGGCTTTTAAAAAGCTTGACAGCTTGAATTTTATCATGACAGATTATATTTTCCCCAAAGTGACAGGCCCACTACATTCAATTTTGAGAGTATTTGTAGTTACACATAAAAATGATACTCTGTAATAAGGAGCTGGTGGAGTTCACAGGTAAATCACAAGTGCTACATGTGATCATTCCATGTCCTCATTCAGAACATTAAAAAGAAGGGTCAGGATTAGTGATTAGTTGTCCTGTGTCATCAGAGGCCTGAAAGCTCAGCAGCAGTTTGAGAAACAGAATGGCGGTGGAGAAGGTCACGGGACAGTGCTGCAGAGAGAGCCGTGGTTTCTCTGGGAACGGAGTGTGCGCACATGCGCTTTACAGTTGAAGTGCACAGCGGGGCGAAGCGGGCAGTGCTTTAATAAGACGGACAGTTTGGGGCGCGGGCCTCTGCTAGGCGTGGGACTCTCCCTCCGGTCCACAACCGCAGAGAAGCAGTGCTGAAGTAAGGGTTCATTTGTTTGATGAGCCTTTCAGTAAAAAACTGATGTTTTAAAAGAAAAGGCCGTATGAATTTGAATCCATACTGTCTATAAGAAGCAAGTGCATGATTTAAAAAAACATAGTGCAAAGAACTAAAGAGAGGCAGAAACGTGTGAAATTTCAGTTTGGTTCATCTTCGTCCAAGTTCCCAGCTGACTGCTGATGTGGTTACCGGCACTGCCTGTGGAGGGTGTCCGGCTTCCCGGCCCCCCTCACGGGTGGAGATGCTGCGGTACTGAACAGAAAGAGGTTTGGGGACAAATCCGGGAATCGTAAACTGTTTGCATTGGTAAAGAAAGGCTGGGCTTCCCTTTCAGTCCCCCTACATCACAGTTGTTAACTTAGATACTAACAGCCTGTGTTACCTGTTAAACTTTATAGAGATGCAAATAGATCCCTGGACATTTTTGATGAGCGATCACATCCACTCACAGTAAGTGCCTGTTTGCTTTGTTTTTAAGTTGTATTTCCCTTTCCTAGAGCTGAGTTTATTCCATGCCTGCTTGTTTTGTGATTGATTACGAGGAGAAAGTTGCTTCTAGCTTGAGTATGGAGCATTGATTCATGGCTGTGATCGAGTAATAACAGCTTTGCTGCTGTGTCAGGTTCTGAGCTAAGGGAAGTAAATGGATTGTCTAAATAGTAGAAAATGCAGCTTTCAACAGATCATCTTCAGTAACATCAAACAGCATCAATAGTTGAAGGAAATCCAACAAATATGTAAAGTCTCTCAAGAATATTAGGGAACTTTAAATCAGTTAAAATGGCATAAGCCAGGTGTGGTTTGGGTATACCTGTAATCTCCATACCTTGAAGGCTGAAGCAGGATAGTGATTTGGAGTGTAGCCTGTGCAATATAAATAAGACCCTGACTTGAAAAACAATCAAACAATCAAAGAGAGAACCTATAAAAACTTAAGAAGCCACTTCCTCAAGCATATGTTGACCACTCTTGATACTTAAGAGGCATACATGGCTGGTGACTGTTGTGTGGTCAATTTAGTGTTAAGAGCCTATGGTTATAGGAAACTTAAACTTTGAAAAAAAAAAAAAAAACACTTTTTTTTTTTTTAAATTGGGGCAAGTATGACCCCTGTGATACTTTAGGATTAGTAAGGTTTCAGCATAAAAAGAATTGGGAGAGTCTATGGAAGAGTATAAAATTCCTGAGCTTCTGCTTGTGTGTCCCTTTAATAAGTGATGGGTGGGTGCTTAACAGTGGGTACATCTTCAATATGTGTTAGGTGATTTCATTATTCTGCCAACATCATAGAGTACTTAATCTAAGATGGCTACGGTATTATTTGTTGATATTTATGGAACTGATAATGTATACTTGGTCCATCAATGTCATTCATTCATGCCAATTGACTATAAGATCCCACACTTTATATTGAAAAAAAGCTGAAAGTCACTGGGCATGATGACACACACTTTCAATTCCAGAACTCAGGAGGAAGAGGCAGGTGGATATCTATAAATTCGAGGCCAGCCTGATTTACATAGTGTCTTCCAAGACAGCTAGGGCTACAAAGTGAACCCTGCCTCAAAACAAGCATACAAACAAAAAATAAAATAGAGTCAGGCTGTGGGGCGAATGCCTTTAATCCCAGCACTCGGGAGACAGAGGCAGGCGGATCTCTGTGAATTCGAGGCCAGCCTGGTCTACAGAGCGAGTTCCAGGAAAGGCGCAAAACTACACAGAGAAGCCCTGTCTCGAAAAAAACAAAGCAAAAATAAAAAATGAAATAATAAACTAAGTCATACCACCCAGGCCAAAAAGATGGCTCAGCAGGTAACAGCACTTGCTGCTAAGCGTGAGAACCCGTGTCTGCCCCCCAGTGTGGTGGAGGGAAAGGACCAACTCCTAACGTTGTCCTCTGACCTCATGTGTGCACCACACTGCATGCCCGTACATACATATACAAATGCACACAGAAAATGCTTAAACGGCAGCCATGGTACCCAGTTGAAATTATCTCGAACATGTAGCACAATGTGGACACTGCTATCTTAAGAATACTTGAAATTTTCCTTCAGTCAATATTTACATTGTTGTTTTGTTTTTTTCTCTTTCAGAGAGAGAAAGTTCCAGAGGAATACTTTAGGCATGACCCTGAACACAAATTTATTTACAGATTTGTTCGAACACTTTTTAGTGCTGCACAGCTGACAGCGGAATGTGCAATAGTGACGTTGGTAAGCTAGTCCTTTCTTAGCAAACTTTCTTAGGAAGTTTGTACCCAGATATGTCTAACCCCTGAAAGTATCATAAGAACTTTAGTAAGAGGAACCTTCCCAAGGAATGCAAAGACACAGATTTGAATTTAACAGTCATTATGGTTTAAAATGTTGCCATTGCTTTTATTATCACAAAACAATTACCATTAAAGGCAGTTAGAGAAAGTTCCCCTTCATACCTCATTGCACACACAGGGCATGATAATGGGGCTGGAATGGGAAGCAGTAACAGACCCAAGTGGTTCACGGAAACCAGTTCAGTGCAGTTTAAGGTACATGCCAGGCTGTGTCCCCAGATGCTTCTGCTGTGTGTTGTGATTGATCCCTGCCCAGTTTTCTTGTTCTTGGATGATGGCTGCCATTCCACCTCTGCTGATTACTTGTGTCTGCCTATGAAGCTGCCTGGGATTGTAGGACCAGTAGTTCTTAGAAAGGCTTTGTGAACTTGCTGAGCTACAGGTGTGTCCTTACCTTTCTGTCATCCATTCAGAAGGCCTGTAGATGAGACCATCATTTTGAGTAATGGATGCTGTTCAAGTGGTTGGGATTTTACTGCCCCAGTAGCAAATGCACAGTGAAAAGTCAAGTATCTGGCCTTGAGGAGAGAGTCCTTAGATTAGTACTACTCCTCCGGCATCCACTTGGACTCTGCAGAGGAGCTAGGTGCTGTGTGCATGGGTAGAGTCCCCAGTGGGCACTTCTGCTGTGGAGGCAGGTAATGCAGGATGGAGACTGGGATGTAAACAAGGAACTACCATTCCTGGAAGAACAAAGTGGCTTTGCCTGGTCCTTTGAATATACAGGACTGCAGACTGGATTTGAGTCAGGGGTAAAGAATTAAAAGTGTTTGTTGAAATGCAATAAAAGAAGACAGCCCTCACAGCTCTACCATCAGTGTTTGGGAAATGACTATAGAGGAGGAGGCCGAGCACGCAAGGAGGAACTCCAGGAATGAGCAATAGAAGTTGAAAGAAGAACATTCCCACCATGGCAAATGCTGTAAGAGGCTACAAGCATGCACTCTGGACAGCTGGGCTACACCATGGTTGTAACAACCGGGGCAGAGAAGAGAGCAGATGGGACAAAGTCTTGGCTTACGCATGTATATTCTAATGAAGACGATCACAGGTATTTTTGCAGGTATTTCAGATAGTTGTTACATGCCATGGAAACTGAACATGGTAAAGGGCTCCTAAGTGACCGGAGAGCTTTCTGTTTTAGATTGGAGGAGCAGAAGACCTCCTTAGAGACGTGGCATCGGAACAATGGTCTAACTGCAAAGAGGAAGCCAAGGAGCGTAGGTATTTCAGGCAGTGGATGTGATGCAGGGACATTCTATGTGCTCAAGGAAAGCAGGGTGCCGTGTGGTAGGAGTTGAGGACTAAGGGAGTTAAGGGAAAGGAGATGCCAGGGACAGTCCCACAAGGAAATGGGTTCCACATTGTCTAGTTTCTTTTGGTAAGTCTTCAGCAAGGGGGAAATGATCTTAATTTAGGAGGCTTTCCTGACTGGAGAAGTAGACTGTAATTGGAGGTCAGAATAGAGGCCAGCAGAGTGTTAGGCTACCATACAGGCAAGCAGTGAAAAATGGCCCAGGATAGAAAGTTTTCAGATTACCATTGAAGACAGCAAGAACAGGTATTGCTTGCAGATTAGAATGGGATAACATAGAATTTGGGCTTCTATGACTAGGCATTGGAGAGTTGGAGTAAAAACATACTTGGTTGTGAGTGAAGGATTGATGAGCCTGGCAAGAGCTGTTTGAGAATAGTGATAGCAGCCAGAGGCACAACAAACGCGTGTGCGCTAAGAAGTGGGCTGGAGGTGAGCTGGCATGTGCATGATCTGGTGAGCTTGAGAAGCAGCACTTGGGGTTGTGAGAAGTGACGTCAGAGCAGTCTAAATAATCATATTGAACTAAATCTCTGGCAGAGGGAAAGTCTTTTTTAAAAAAGCCATTTTGGGAGGAGTGCTGTGCACGGTCGTGTGGGGTTGGCCATCACATAGAACGTCTTGTCCCCACTGACACAGGAGGACATGTGGTAGCCTGAGTGACAGCACCTAACATACTGTCAGGAAAGGACAACCAAGGTGTGCAGTGCTCCGTGGCTCCCTGACTGCCTCTGAAGAACGGGGACTCTGAGAGAGACTCGCTCCTCGGATACTTGGCAGTGCCGAGGATGCGGCTGGGAGTGTAGTCTCACTGAGAATGAATGTGTGATATTTGGTGGACAGCATTAGTCTAAGGGCCTGAAAACAGTGACTGACTGTTCAAGTTGTTTCCCTTCTCATGTTGATAGAAAGCACTTACATACCATTTGAGAGGTACCTTCCACGTCAGAGCTCAGCACCTAGTCTCTGTCAACTGGAGATCACAGAGACTTGGTGGGAGCTTTTCTTGTCATCCTCCAAACAGTACTGTTGGCCTCACTCATCTAGAGGTGACTTAAAGCATATGAGGCTGAGCATGGTGACCCATCCATGTAATCGTAGCACTTGGGAGACTGAAGCAGGAGGGTCGCAAGTTCAGGGCCCGTCTGAGCTACATAGTGATACCCTGTCTCACAAAGCAAGGAAGGAGATGTTATATGCAAATACTGCCAGATGTGTGTGTCTGTGTCTGTGTCTGTCTGTCTGTCTGTCTTAAGCATCCTTGATCCTAAAACCAGTCTCCCTTGGATACCAAGGAACAACCGATATCTCTCTGAAGAGAGACTTTTGAAGTAACAATTCCCAGCTTCCTTTACAATCTTCACTCAACTAACCTCACCCAGTTGCTTATAGCAAAGGCATTTGATTTGTCTAAGGTCATCCGTGAGAGTGTCTCCCTAACCCCCTGCCCGGTTTAAGAGTCCAGGGATAGACTGGCAGCTCTGTTTCCACCCTAAAGCCAAGCGAACTACAGATTATATAAAAGAAAACGGCTTCTTGGAAGTGACGATAGAGAGGGGAAGATGAAGTGTGAGGGAGCACCCTTGGGTGCAGGCGCTTCCTGAGAAAGGCACTGTGCTTGTGGTGCTGTCTGCCCAGTAGCCACTGGGAGGCTCTCTTGTCCTCGTTACTGTGAACTGGAAGACGTAAATGTGCTCAGGGTGACTTGGTTTTAGACGTTTGCTCCTGGCATGTCTGTAAAATCATGTAAAATAACATGTTTCCTGACAGCCTGAGTCCACGCTGGGCCTGTCTGCTGCTCCGCAGGTGTGAAGACTGTGCCATCCTCAGGACGCCCGCCCGTCACTGAGGGGCAGGCCTTGCAGAGCAGCCTGACCCTTGCCCTGGTCTCTGTAGCGCTCCCGTCAGACAGAGAGGAGTCACTCATACTCAGCGCTTACCCAAACCAAGTCAAAGACCAGCGCTCTACTTTTGCAGGTCTACTTGGAGAGACTTCTAACTTACGCTGAGATTGACATTTGTCCCACCAACTGGAAGAGAATTGTGTTGGGAGCCATCCTTCTTGCCTCCAAGGTTTGGGATGATCAGGCCGTGTGGAATGTGGACTACTGCCAGATTCTCAAGGACATTACAGTCGAGGACATGTGAGTTCTGAGGTTTCGGTGAACTTCCTAACCATTTGTCTAGTACTCCAATTTGCTCCCATAAGCTTTACATAAAATTTAAAGAGTGTTTTTAAAGACTGTTTTGAACAGCCAATGGAAATAGACATAAACCTACATTCTTTCTATCCAGCTGTATAACTGTTCGTATCTTCTGTCATTAATTGGTAGGTGTTGATGTAGTATTTATAACAATGTGTTGGATAAATTTTTCTTGTGGCTTTGGCGTCCTTTGCAAGGACAGCATAGCACAGTATATATTTTGCTGCTTTTTAAAATCCACCAGTTCTGCTCCCCTTTTAAGGGGTACATGCCTGGCTTTTGAAATGTGTCTGTCTGCCAGTGTTCATGTCTTAGAGCCTCTGAACTTCTTCGAGGTTTGAGCTTTAGCCTGAGTCTTTGATTGTGTATTTACTTCTGTTGGTCCTACACCTTTTTTTTTTTTTTTTTTAAATCTGAGCATCTAGAACAGAAACTATGAGGTACAAAAGTAAAAAGAGGATGTTCCTGCCTCCTCTCCATGTGGAGTGTTTGTTTTTAGAAATTGGTCTGATGGGCTAGAAATCTCAGGCTTCCACTCAGGCAGGCAGTCCCAGAAGCAGCTCGGGGGCTTGCTTCACCAGGTAAAGGGCACACTCTGCACTGTCCTGTCCTACTCTGCCAGCCCCAAGCTGCCAAGAGCACAGCCTCAGTGATGGCCACCAGCATGGTGCTGGAACACACCGAAGGCTTCCAGTCCAGTACTCAGGCTGGGAAGAGCAGGCCTGTGACCTCTGCAAGAGGAGCACCAGAGGTTTCCTGCAGACTTGACAGCGTCCACTTGACAGTGGAGATAGATGTCCGTGGGTAGCACATAAGATAGCGTGGTGACGAAGAAACCCTTGGTTATGTTGATTATCATAGGAAGATCAATACATAATGAGGGTAATAGAAGTTACCCATTCCTGTAGTTAGGACTGTCCCTCAGAACCACCACACTGTTCGTAACTGAAGTGACTAAGGGACCACTGTTGGCAGCAACTGGAGTGTCTGGTGGAAGTGACCACTTTGATTGTGGCACTGGTAGCCACCTGACCAAAGGATATGACAAAATTTGAAACAGATGGACATAATGTACTTTTGGAAGTTACCAAGGCCAGAGTGACTTTGATTACTTTGTCAATCGTACAAACTGGCTCCTGGAAAAAACAAAATGTGTAATCATATATACTGTAAACGGCAGCTGAAAATATTTAATACTTAAACTCAGCTGCCAGGGGCTCTAGTTTAGTTGTAAGATCAGAAAAGGTGCAGAAAGGTATTTGAGTTTCCCGGACACGACCCCACTGCAGGGCAGTGGTGACAGTCTGGTACTCTTTGCCACCCCTTTGTTCTGAGCAGAGGAACACCAGGAGCCGTGTTCCCAACAGTCGCCTTGTGTTTATGGTCCTGGAGAACTGAAGAGCATGGCAGGTTAACATGCATTTTGTCTCCTTCCCCTGCTGTGGGTGATTTGGAGTGCCCTTATTATTTTTCCATCTAAATTAAAAGTTAAAAATCAGTATCTGTCAGATTTCCCTTAAAACTTTCCACTATGTATGTGTCTTGTTAGGACATATTTCTGTTCAAAAGAATAAGTTAACTAGGCAGCTGCTGCTCAGAAAATGTACTGTGCCGATAAATAGTGTGCATTCAGCCATGTGAAAAAACAACAACAAAAACCCAGAAGGTGCATATTCTGTTGGCATAATGCTTTTCTTCAGTGATTAAACCTCTATTAATAGCCGTGTTAATCCCGTGAAGGACTGTGTTTCAACACAGTTAAAATGTATTAGCGGAGAAAATATAAAAGGGACAGAGAAGTACAATTGTTCCTGTAGCAAATTAAGTCTTGATTACCTGATTATTAAAACATTATCTGATTTACATTTCTATAGGCTTATTGCCATATGAACAGGAAATTAATTTTGGAAGTAGACTGCTTAGCTTTAATTTTAGCAGATGAGAAAACCATATTTTACCTACTTTCTATATAGAATGTCAAACACTTTTTGAGGCAGTGAAGAAAATATTAAAAATTTAAAACTAAGAAACCAAGTAAGTATGTTCTAAGACAAGCCTCTGTCGTGTTTGCTTAAGTATTTATAATTTTTCTGTAATTTCTGCAGGGATTATGACTGGTCAGGTTTACTCTAATTTTGTGGGGGTTCAGCAAGGTCAGTATGGTCACATAGCACAGAGGGGCTCCTTGTCCACATTTCCCACCGTATTGAGCTCCCCGTGTGCACATTCTGTCCTGGCTGGGACAGCAAATGCTGAGTGTCCTGGGGGCTTTATTTCCAGCACAAGAACCGATTTCTTGGTACAGTGCTCCACCAGGTGTAGTGTACTCAAGTGGGTTTGGGGTAGCCAAGACATCTGTCTTTGATCTCTGCTTTCCAGAGTTTCCGATGAGTACCTGACTGTCACAGTGACAGTTTGTCACCTTAGTGTAATATTAAGGGGAGCAGAAACTTGCATTGTGCCCTTTGACATAGCCTCGTGCTGGGGCCAGGGGAAGGGATTTCCTTTCCCATCCAGTGTGGCTTATTTATTTTTTTATTTATTTATTTGAGATGAATCCTTGTTGCTCAAGAGTTTTCCCCCTCCGAGATAATAGCGCGGCTCTCGATGGATCCATTTGTTGCCGTGGTGATGCGCCCACTCCTTTTGTTGGCGCGTCTCTACTTCAATAAGCCCCTTCCTGTTATCAGCCTGGGGAAATGTCTGCAAGTTCTTCAGAGCTAATAAACAGCATACATCACCCCTTTCATCTGCTCACTAGAGCGGGCCTGCGAGTGAGCGTGGAGGACGGCCGCACAGCTGCACTAATGGAACTCTGAAGAATGAGCCTGCAAGTCAGCAGCACAAGTGCAGGAGAGGGCCGTAACCTTTCCCCTCGGCCCAGACGCAGTGCTGGGATGCAGAGAGGACCACGGATGCTCGCCCTTGTTTGATTGAGCATTAGGATGTTAGTCCAGCTGGTAGCCTTCATGGGTTCCAAAACAGAATTTAGAGCTATTCTAGAAACTCTGAATGATAGTTGTGAAGATAGCCCAGTTGACTAAAATTGTCCTGTGTGGGTTTTGCTGTGTTCCTCCTCCCCAGGAATGAGATGGAAAGGCATTTCTTGGAGCTGCTCCAGTTTAATATTAACGTTCCTGCCAGTGTTTATGCCAAATACTACTTTGACCTTCGCTCCTTAGCAGATGACAACAACCTGAATTTTCTGTTTGCTCCTCTCAGCAAAGAAAGAGCGCAGAACCTAGAGGTAAGGCTGCATTCACTAAGTGGGGTTTGCTGCAGACCCGGCCAACATCTGTGAAGACAATGAAAAGCTTTTAAATTAGCACAGTGGAGAGGTTATTATCTCTCTGGCATCATATTTCCTGGTCCTTTTGTGTTTCTATAAGTATCTACATTATATAGAGAGGTAGATACTGCCTCCTGTGATCACAATTCAGTCTTTTTAACCAAATGAAATGTAGTTATAATAGTTTCCCTATTGAAGCTTTGCATTCCCACATAATCATATGTAGATAAGTTCTTGAAATTATATTCTTAATTATTCCTACTTATATATCACAACTCTGCTGCACTTCACTCGGTTGACAAATTGTCAGTTAGATACCATGAGTTTATTAGCATTAGTGGCTAAACTGAGAGACCTATGTTTAGGATGCAAAATGCAAGTGTATTTCTCATACTAGATACAGGAACTACATAGTGTTTTCATAAAAGTGGTAACAGGCACCAGGGAGGTGGTTCAGAGGCTTGAGAGTGGATCCAAGTTCAAATACCAGTGGTGACACCTAGTGTCTCTCAACTGTCTATAACTCCAGCTGTAGGGGATCAAGCACCTTCAGACATCCGTGGGTAGCCCTCCCCTATACACATATATACATAAATGTTTTTAAAACACTGAAAGTGGTAACTTAAATAAGGCAAAGTAATATTTAGGGGGGCTCAGAGGTTAAGAGCACCGGCTGCTCTTCCAGAGGTCCTGAGTTCAATTCCCAGCAACCACGTGGTGGCTCACAATCATCTGTAACGAGATCTGGTGCCCTCTCCTGGTTTGCAGGCTTATATGCAGGTACAACGTGTATACATAATAAATAAATAAGTCTTTAAAAAGAAAGTAATATTTATGGCTTAAAATTTTTAGTAACTGTCACAGTGATTCACATACTTTAGGATGGAATTTCCTTAAGTACCTTGATAATTTAGAATGTTTTTCTACTGTTAATGTGCTAGTGAAATAGTCATTAGACTCCTACCATCAACTATAACACTGGTCAACTTTTGTTAGACCATTGGAACTGAGTAAACACTAATTGTTTTGGCACGGGTGTGTGCTCATGTTTAGGAAACAGTTATTATACAAGTAACATGATACTGATGTAAAAAAGCCTGTCACAACATCTCCATCTTTGAGAACTCAGTTGGTATGTGTGTGGTATGTGCATGTGTGTGGTGGCCAGAGGCTGACATAGGTGTCTTCCTCAGTCACTCTCCACTTATATTCTACAGTAGGGTGTCTCATTGAACCTGGAGCTCATCAGGTTGTTGGATGGTCACTGAGACTCCTTTTACCACTTGGTAGCACTGGGATTACAGGCCTGTGCCACCACACCTGGCACATGCCAAGGAATCCAGTCTCCAGTTCTTAATGCATGCACAGCCAGCATTTTACCTGCAGAACCATGTCTCCAGCCCGAGGAACCAGGCTTTTAAGCAACTTAAGTTGCCAGTTTGCAGGCATTGAGTCCTGACCCTGAAAAGATTAGGAAACTAACAGGAAGTAGCATCCCCAAGGCGTAGCACTGTAGACCTTCATCCTCAGATAGCCCAAGTGGCTGCATTTGTTTAGAATCTAAAGGATGGCTCAGTATACCAGTAAGTCTCCATGGAGGTAGTTTGTGTTGCTTTTGTTTGTTTGTTTGTTTTGTTTGCCTTTAGGTTGCATTCTTTTTAAACCTCTGTGTTGTTTGATTGCTTTTCCTAGGCCATTTCAAGGTTGTGTGAAGACAAATACAAAGACTTGTGTAGAGCTGCTATGAGAAGATCCTTAAGCGCTGATAATTTCATTGGTATTCAGCGCTCGAACGCCATCCTTTCTTAAGAGAGAGACATGAGGAGTGGGAACACCAAGGACTCCTCATTGACAAAGACTGGAGAAATAGCACCTCTCCTGGTCAGAGACCAGCATAGGTGGGACTCCCCGAATGGAAAGACCTCAAATTCACGAGACTCTGGACAGTGACTGCTGACTCCATAGGAAAGAATGGGACCTTGTCAAAACAACCACTCTCTGTCCTTTGTAATGTAAACCGTTACAAAAACCACTCCAAAGCAAAGCTCTGACCACACACAGATATTGCTTACCATGTAGGCCAATGGCTGTGAAATATGTGAGGTTTTTAAATTGTTTCAATTTTTAGACTTTCGTTTGAGACAGGGTCTTATGTAGCCTGGGCTGGCCTCAAACTCAATATATGACTGAGGCTGGCCTTGAACTCCAGAATCTTCCTGCCTCTACCTCCCAAGTGCTGGGATTACCACGCCTGGCTCAGATTTTTAGACTTTAAAGACACTAACCATATAACTTTGGTTTTTCTTGCCCCACCCACCCCCTCCAACTGCTGCATATGCTTTTAGAATTGATTCAGTATTACCATTAAAACATGAGACTCCTTCCCATTTTTGTGGTGCTGGGAATCAAACTGAGGACTTAGCATGTGCTTGGTGAGCACTTGACCACTGAGCTACACTCCTCAGCCCCAAGCATGGGATACTTAACACTCATGAAACCACCTAGGAGCACGTTGTAGCATCGTTGGGTATTAAAAGCTCTCCTACTGTGTCATCAAGCTGCTAGTCATTATTGGCAATCAGTTTAAATTACCAAAAAGCTGCAGGCTGACACTCGCCATTCATATTCTCTGCAAGCACTGCTTGCTGGCATTTTGGTCTGTTTGGAGCCATAAAGAGAAAGTATCAGTTGTTGCCGACTTCTGTTGGGTCCACGCTGCATTTCCTGTGAACTATTAATGGTGCTTCTCATTTTCTGATGGTTTTTCTCATTGTTAAACAAGTGTATTAAAAGATATTTTCATAATGCCAAACAACATAGTGGTCTAGTGATCATGAGCAAAAAGCAAAAACACAAGGTGTCCCCCAAATTAGTGATGCTTCTTTACACTTAGTGGTCCGTGTCTGGGCTCTCTGGGGATACTGCAGCAGAAGTAGAAAAGCCACAGGCCTTCACAAAAACGTCATTTGAAAGTTTTAATTTTACCAGTGTGAAATAATTAAGCTTCTAATTATTTTTTTGTTTCTCTTGAAGATTGCAAACAGTGAACCAAAAAATTAAACTAAAGCTTGATATTTCAATTTGGGGGATTAAGTTGACGGCTATACAATGTATAGTGCTCATTAAGTTATTACTTACACTTTCTAGATGATAAGTTCTGCACTTCTTGGGGTTCTGCTTGAGCCAGTTTGCAAGTATGGAAGCTCTCATACAGATACTTTGCACAGATGGTTAACACACTGTCAGCTTGAAGTATTTGGGGGCTTTACCAGGTTAGATTCAATTGAGAAATTGTTAACTCTAACATTGAACAGTTTAAAAAAAATGTACAGATGAATGGCTTGAAAAAAGGCATTTGATTGCTGGGTTACGGTTTTGAAACTGCCATCCAAGGATAGTACACTTTAAACATGTGCCTTAGATTATGGAGCGATATTATGAATGAGAAGCTGCTGTTCCTACAGTATATTCTTGCAGAGCTTGAATCCTGTCCGAAACAGCATTTTGCTAGTCATTAAAACACTTTGTAGCTTTCTCTGCGCAGTTACTGGCTCTAGGGCTGCGGTTCATCTTTTCAGCAGATACTGAAGAAGGATATGTCTAGCATACACGCAAAGAGGCAGTGCGGAGATATGATTAGGAATGTAAAACAGCTGATTAATCCTAGGTAATAATAGAAAGGATTTGGTGTAATTTCAAGGATACTGGTGCGATCTGCTGCATATTTTCAACATGCAACTGGGTTAACGCTGAGGAGTTTCATATGTTAAACAAGACATGTGGGCAAGTCTGCTAGCAACGTCTAAGTGCTTGCGTGTATCTCTCTGTTGACAGAAGGCTGCAAATGGTGTCACCGTACACTGCAATGTATTAGAAGCAGATTGCGAAAGTATTGAACTGGTCTTCTGCTGGTTCAAGTGCAGTTTCCAAAAAGTGCGATGACTAGTACGCAAATTTTAAGAAGAAAGTGAGTTGATGAAAAGCTGTTATCTAAATCGTGACTCATCGCTGCGCATTATAATTTACTTTTATTTTTCAGTTTTGAAGTCATGATCGTTCAAGCGATAGAATCAAGTTCCTGTCAAGGATATTGACTTTGCTTAGCTGAATTGCAGGCATGGGTGACTAAAATACTGTAACGCTGTATAGGGAGTGAATGTCTATGCGCACAGGGATTAATCAGGGATCGTGGGAGAATACTGAGACTCAAGACTCCTCAGCCCTCCACTTTCTGCTCCTGAGTGAGTTCCCTGGATGTAAGCAATGGTTGATTAAAGTAGTGGGGCTACATGGCCTGCGGCAGTGATTAATGTTTAATTTGCTTAAACGTATTGTTATCTGATTCAAGATTGTTTGAGAGGGTCAGATCGTTGTAATTAAGTTCAGCGGTAGAATGCGTCAAATGTCCTTTGGGTGCGTGTTGGCACATATGTGCAAATACTGGGAACTAGTGTGAAGGGAGGGGGAAACCATTCATGATAAGGATCAGATAAGAGGAGTGAGCCATCAGTGGTGGTGGGCAGGCATGGGACGTGTGATGTCAAGATGGTGGCGCTAGCGGGTATGGGATCGTGATGCGCTGGAGTCGAGAAGGCGGGCAGAGGAGCGAACCTTGTATCTCTCATGTAGAAGACCAGGATGTTACGAGTGCCCAACACCTTTCAGACCTTGCTTCTGTAAATAAATATACACGGTCCTAGACTCGGCACAAGACGTGTTGCAGTTAATACCAGACTTTGCATCTTCTATGTAGAAATGCTGACTGTGTGAGTTCAAGTTCAAGACAATGATTGTTGACATGTTGATGCTTTAGAATTGACGAGTAAGCTGAGAATCTGGCTTTTTCTGCCTTGACAAGAATGTATGTACAGTAATGAATCTGATAGCATAGTCTTTAGACATGTATTAGAGCAATTGGAAAAAATCACAAGTGTTGTCCTAGGATTCTTCTCGAGTCGAGGAGATATGTCATCTAAGAACGCATTGCTGGATTAACAAATATCAGGGTCGGGTTCGATTCAACATAATAGCAATCTTTTACTGTGGTTCTTAAAACGCTCACTGTGCGGGGTAATCAAATTCATGATCATGGTGACTTAACCATAGAGCCGTGTTGGCAAGGGACTATTGATTCTCTGTCTGAGTAGGATGCTACTATGTAGCTTAGACAGGAATAGCTGACAGGTTGATCCTGTGAACATGTAATCTGTGCTTTGGCTAGAAGTGGGACCGTGTAGACTGAGAATGGCTCCCTTGGTGCTTGACATATGAATGTGAGATTTGTCATTGTGGATAGTTAATAGGCATCAACGAGAACTATTAATTTCAAACTATTACATGGTCAGATTTGTATTTTTTTTTGCTCAGAGAGGATGGTCTTAAGCACCTGTGCTCATGTGGAGGTTCTGCATCCCAGAAACCTGGATAGTAAGCACAATGGCCTCTTACTCCAGCGAGATCTGCATGCTCCGACTCAGACGCACTGTGCAACGTTTTTTTTTTTAAGAATTGGCTCTTCTATGAGATGCTACTGTTTGAGTTAAGTTTAGCATGATTGTTTACAGAATCTGATGTTTTAGACGTTGGCACCACGAGTAAAGAATTGGTTTCTTGCTTTGACACTAGAATGTAGAGTTCATTGTGTCATGGATGGCCTAAAGGTCACTGATTAGGACATTCTGTCAAATGAGGCTGGCCTTAGAGCTTGAGTGCTATTAGCATCTTCTAGCTTCTGCCCGAAAATTAAAACACGATCGTGTGAAAAGATGAGGTCTGAGATTGAACAGTGTTCTGATCCCATGATGAAGCTATAGCCTATTTGTCTATGGCGTTAATTAGATCTGCTGTGATGATAATTGCCTTTTGTTTTTTTTTTTTTGCATTATACAAAAAAGATAGGTCTGAATGCAGGTTTGATCCCAGTGAACTACCATTCTTGCAGGCTGAAAAGTGGCTGCTGCTTAGTAATTCCCTGTGTTTATCGTTAGATTTCTTTGACTGGATCAGTTTCCAACCCAGCCCACCCTTTCACATTTCCTGGTGTTGTTGTTTTTTATTCAATTACAGAACTTTGGTTTTATCACAGCTCAGCTTGGTTTAGTTTCTTCTATCCCTAAACACAGTATCCCTTGGTTCAAAGACGCCAGTCAGTCGGTATTACAACACAGGTATCAGGTTAGACTGTTTTCATAAGCTAAGCTATGCAGGCTAGCTAAAACCTTTCATAACCCAGTCTATCCTCCAGCCAGGTTTAAAACAACTGGTTTGCCTGCCTGGTCCTTCACCCACAAGCTGCATTCTCAAGATAGCACTATTTGGAAAGAAAGCACTCCGCAGAGAACTATCCCAAGGTAAAGTGCTAGTTTCTATGTAAACTGTGTACCTAGTGTGGGTCAACAAGTCCAGCATAAGATCACCTCCAGTCTAACTGCCAGCCACTTTAACCTGGCTGGAGGCTCGGCACCGTGCCCGCCAATGCCACGGTGGATAGAACAGGGCTGTTTCCCCTGGTATCTAAGAGTAGCCTTGGATTCTTGGGCTCTTTTCACTCCACCATTGTAGGTGGGTGTGCCAGAAAGGGGACGTGTACTTACTGTGAAATAAACGTCAGCAGTCTCACCTTGTGGTTGGCGATCTTCGGGGTGCAGGAAGGGATGTGAAGTGGTATCGAAGAGGAACCCTGACTCCAGTGGAAAGTTAACATTCTTTTAGAAGGGAGAAGTTCAGGTAGTCTTTAAAGGTTTTAAAACACCCAGCCATGTAACGGCAGTAAAAATTGGGCAATTGCGGTGTGACTAGGGAAATTCATAGTCCCAGAACCTATGAGCCACTGGAGTATGACGGCTTAAACACCCTGCTGCTCCATTTCCTTAACCTTCAAGTCTGCAAACCACCTGAAGTGCCAGTGGTTACTCTCTAGGACAACTAATTCCCCCAAAGGCTGAGATGCTTTGTGCTCCGCCCCCTCCCCCACCCCACCCCCCACACTCCCTACCCGGCTCAAGCCCCTGAGGGCCTGTTGGAGTAGGACCATTCCCAACTTTGTCACCTGTAATCTTTCTGGCTAAGGTCCAACTTGGCACGCTTCGTGTTGGTTACCATAAAAGCCCTCCACTGGCGCCAGGTCCGAGGAAATGCAGGCTTTCAGCGGCTCCCAGGCGAACTGGCTCCTTAGCTCGCCTGTGCCGGCCCACCCACCTTCCCCAGAGCAGCTGCCTCCAGCTCCTCCGTGCTTAGCAATTCCGTGGCTGACAGTGCAGTCATTGAAATATCACACTGTGTCTCGATAGGGTCACCAAACCAGCTACCTCTCATCAGCTGAAAGTCCAAAGTCAACAATGAGCCTTCTCTAAAAGCAATATGGTTATCATGAACTCTGGATCCCAGAGCACTAGTGTGAAGTCTGATGACGTCTAGAGTTCACAGTAAAGGGCCAGCATTGACTTCTTAGTTGTAACATGTACCATGGTTTAAGACATTAACACATATTTGATCCCAGCAATTGAAGCAGAGGCAGGTGGATCTCTGTGAGTTTGAGGCCAGTCTGTGGACTACCATAGTTCCAGGACAGCTGTCTCTACATAGAGAGACCTTGTCTCAAAACAAAAACAAAAGATTATTAGCATTAGGGGAAATGGGTAAGGGGCAAACAAGGACTCAGTTATTCATGCAATTCTTTTAAATGAGTAATTTTAGATTTACATAAAATTACTCCCAGGTTTAAATATCTTTATAAAAAACAAAACCCACTGAAGGTCCTAGGGCTAACTTAATCTCCGGTCCTGGGGCTGAGACTGGAATGCATTTCCCAGGAAGAGCCCCAGTTGATTCTTATGCAAACAGCCAGTGGGAGCTGTTCTCTCCATTCCTCTCCATCCTGCACCAGGAACAGTGGCAGACTCCTAGCTTTACTTACCTTTCCCTGATTTAACCTTTGAAATCTTCTGAACCCCTAAACGTAAGTACTATTCTTCTCTCTTCACACATGAGAAATCTGAAACACAGGTTAAGTGTCCTGGATCTGGGCCTATAAGTAGTGGGGCTGGGATTTGAACCAACAATCAACCTGTATCCTCAATCCACACACACACACAACCACTCTCCCTCTAAGCATGGCTTCCATCTTGACAAACTAAAGAACTCTGTAAATTGAGTCATTAAAAAAAAAAAAAAAAGAAATGGTGTTATTGCCAATGATTTTAGGGGTCCCACCTTTCCTCCAACCTTTTAAGGACCCTCTGCTCCAGCTTCTGATTACTCTTTCTCCACTGGGTGAAAGTGAGCCAGGAGAAAACAAGGTGGAGACATACTAGAGTCTTGTACATGCATGTGAATTGTAGTTACTCTTCAGCAGATGCTGCTCTATGTTTCTCAGACTGCCTCTCTCTCCCCGACATATACTGAAGTCCGTGGCAATCACACTGACACTGGGTTAAATGGCCATTATTATATTTCTGTCCTATACATCTAAAGCCTTAAGTACCCATCTTTCCCTCACATTTTCCTACAAGGCCTGAGAGTATCGCTGGTGAACACCATGAGATGTTCCCTTAGGGACTTACTGAATTTTGTCAAGGCAGGAACCCACATGTAGAAGCTAGCCCAGCAATAAGCGTTCCGACGCCCAGTCAAATTATCTGGGGATGGGGAAGGGAACTGGGTGTCATTCTCTCTTGGCTCCTGACTTGAAGTACTTTGAGCTCAACACCTGCCCCTCAACCAGACACACAGAGCATGCAGCTTATCGAATAGGCACAGTGCACCCGTGTGATCAAACGGAACACAGTCAGACCATGTCTCTGTTCTTCACGGAGTGCCCTTCTTCAAGTGAATAGTGAAGCAAACAGCAGTGTCGGCGAGAGAAACCCAGGAAGCACGCACGGGTGAGGAAAACGTGTTCCTCTTGTGGTTGCCATTTGGTCGATGATACTGATGAAAATTCGGTTGCTTATACTCTAAGGATATCTGAGACATCTGACAATCAAGTTAGGATCTGCATCTCAGATACTCTTAGAAACCAGTGCATTTCTCCATAAATAGGAGAAAAAGACTCTACAGCGTTATTATATTTTCTTCACCATTGCTTTAATGCATTTTAAAAAGTTATCTACATGAATTGGGAACAAAGAAACAAAAATAGACATTTCTTTGTTTTTCATAAATAACTAATCTCCATATTTGATAAAAATCTTAAACCATTATTTTACTTTCCCACAAATATAATACAAAAAAATTCCAAAATAATAAGGTCAACAAGTTAAGGATCTTGAGACTAACATAACCACATATAATTGCTGTTGTACTGACTTCCAGGCACAAAACAAAACAAAACCTCTCTTCAGAATACTCTGGGTTTCCTTTTGCTAGTGTTATGGATTCAGAATTTTAATCATTGCCAGTCAAGCTGATTGTCTACAAATAAAATATTGCTGGCTCTGACTTGTGAGTGCTAGATTTGGCATGACAGTGACGATTCTTACTGCATGGGATGGATAGGCACTATACATGTATGCAAATCATACACAGCACTGAATGCCCTGGACCCCAACTACTCACTCGGTATGTGCCTCATCTGGCTCAGTAATAAATTCACCTGCACCAACCCGTATCAAAAGTCACTAAATCTCTCTCTCATATACATATACATATATATAATATATATATTACGTATATACATACCCACAAAACATACATACTATACATAGTTTGTAACAACATGAATTAATATTGTCTTCAAATGATGTACCACAGACAGACATTATTATCCTGGATTAAAAAAAAAAAAAAATAAAACACCCTGCAACTGTCATTGAGCTACCAGAAGCTTCTGAGAGTCTGAACAGGGTTGGTTACATCCTGCCTCCCCTTCACCCTTCTTTGATGTCTTGATAATTTTTCTTTCTGAGCTGTCTTCCCCAAGCCAGGCCGTTTCTTTCCCAGGATCACTTGATTGGACTTCGGAGACAAGAAAGGGACACAGGGAGGCAGCAGGCAATTCTTAGCGGCCACGGTACCTCACACCTGCCTAGATTTGTGATGTGCTCAGTCCTGTTGGCCACATTCGGGTGTTAGAAAGCACTTATTCAAAGCTTTGTCCCTCCCACCCGCCTTGGTCTTTCTGTAGAGCACAAAAGTGGAAGGAGCTTCCTTAGCGGGCACAGCAGTTCATTAAAATATACAACTGTGCCCCCTAGCTCTGGGGTTCCCATTCTACGCTCGCCGGTGCAGGTCACGGATGCTGTTATTAAAGTTGGGTGTATGATCCATGACGTTTTCTCTTGGCAGCCGGTGTCAAGATTAGTGCTGCCCTGGCCCAGGAGGGAACAGCCTAATGAATACCAACTTAGAACAAGTGCCATCGGCGACACGTTAGTTAAGCTTGGACATGCGCACAATTACACACGAGGCATGACACCCAGGCCCTGGCCACTGGCGATGGTCACATGAAAATATGACAAAAGGGTCGCAAGAATAAACCAATAAGGCACCAAGGAAAATGATTCTCATCCAATTCAGACAACTTCAAAGTGTGAGGGAAATAATATTTTTAAATAATAAAAAAAATTTTTTTAAAAAATCAAACCAAACCAACCATCCTAACATTTGGCCATTGGAGGTCCCATGTCTTTCTTTAGACTACCTAAATCCTCCCCCTCTGACCTGGGAAGCATCAGGAGGCTCCAAGAGGTGAGAGAGGTGGCCAGAGCGTGCACACTGGAGCTGCGGCCCGGCCAAGTCCTCCCCAGGGACACAAAGCTGGCGGGGCAGAAGTTGCTAACTGCCCCACAGCTTTTCCTGTCATTTCATTGATTGTTATCACAACAGAAATGCAAAGCAGAGGGAAATGTGTGGTGGGAAGAGGGGGTGACCACCCGTACAGGCAGCTTCCCGCTCCCCTCCCCTAGGGCTGGCCAGAGACGGATGTGAGGAAGGCTTCAGGGAGGCAGGTGGGCTCTCTCTTTGTCTCCTGAGGGAAGGAGAGAAGAAAGGAGGAGGAGGGCAAGGATGAGAACAGAAACAAAGAGAGATCTGAGGCTTCTTCCAAACCTACGTAGTCCACCGCCTTGGCATCCATCTGTTTCAACTTTCCTATTTTTCAAAGGGAATTAATTGCTCTTTTTCCACCTTGGCATGTTGCTAAGACGGAAAAAAAAATCATTTTTTTATGAATTAAATCACTTTCCTCCACTTCATCCCACAACGTTTAGACACACTGTACATCTTTTCTAGATTCCTCCACAGTTTTCTTTGTGAAGAAGGAACAACGCAAACTCGGGCTGCAGATCCCGGAAAGATGTGCTGCTAAACAAGCCAAGAGGTCGAGGGGCTAAGAAAAGGGCCTCATTTGAAAAGACAGGAAAAGTGGTACTGAGGAGACAGGGGTCTATTGAGCTTCCCGGAAGAGGTTTCTGAATAGAGACTAAGACTGACAGAGTTCTACAGCTAGGTGTGCGTGCCAGGAGTTTTGTGGAAGCCACCGAAGTTTCCATTTCAATTCAAGCATCCGTGAGTAAAGGTAGCGCATTTTGCACACGTGAACAGCTTCTGAGCAACCCGAAGACTTAAGTCTTAAGCATTTCTCTTTCTCTCTCTCTCTCTCTCTCTCTCTCTCTCTCTCTCTCTCTCTCTCTCTCTCTCTCTCTCTCTCTCTCTCTCTCTCTCTCTCCTCCCTGCCTAGACTCCAGCTGTTTTTCTAGGGAAGCTTTGTGAAGTTTTCACGGCTTGGCCATTTGAGCTCTGCCTTCTGTGGGGACGAAACTTCTGTGGGGGTCACTTGCTGGCTGATGCACATTTCCCAGTAATGGCCCTCACACTCTTAGTGAATGAATACAGATTAGGAAAGCAAACAGACTTTTCTAATAGCAGAGAAACTGGGGGTGGGGGGGCTGTCGGTCACGATACAGGCTTTCTCAGAAGAGCAGGAAGAGAGAGCAAGGGGGGGTCCCTCGCCCCCACAGTAGCATTACACTGCCCCATAGTACAAAGCTTACGGTATGGGTCTTTTTTTTTTTTTTTTTTTTTTTTTCAGCGACTGCCAGGGCAGTGTGACTGCTCTGGGACTATCTGGCATTAACCTAGCCCCGAGTTCAGGGACGCTTGTTTTCCTTCCTTGGAGCCAATGTTTGCTCTCAGGTAACCAGCCTCCCTCCCCAGCTGCGGCGCTCCATTGGCGGGTGGGTGTGGCTTCTAATCACCGCTCCCCAGGAGGACTCAGAAAAGCAAGAAAGCCTGTTTAACATGATAAAGGAGGTGGGGTGGGAGGAGCAGATAAGAAGCAATGGGAATTTACTTTAATTACTGGAAGCATATCCGTTTTTTGTCCTTTAAGAGAGAGCCCCCTTCAGCAAGGATTCCTAAGTACTTCCAGAAGACAGAAATGGGTTTACTTTTACTGAAATTTGTAGCACAAGTACATTTAAAAATAGTAATAAGGGATCCCTGGAGCTTATTAAGAACCACCCATTCCTCCCTCCCTGGCCCGAAGCTCAGCACCTCACCGGTTCAGAACTCATTCAATCCATCGCTAGCCCTCTGGCTCTCACTCACTATGGCAAACGTGTGTGTCCGGCTCCACAATGCCACCTCTACCATTCAAGGCGTGACGCTGGCTCTCAGGAATGAATGAAATGACCCAATGCTTGTGAGCAAGGTTAAGGAGGCTCCCAAAATCTTTAGCTTCCCCAACCTTGTCACTTGGGGATGGGTCCTAACCATCATGCTCCATTCCCCGGGAGGACTTGAGGGGCCTATACACAGAACTAGCAGGTGGCCTCTGGCCTCTCAGTGTCCTGGACATTTTAAGCAGTGGAAGGAAAAACTAACTGGGAAAAAAAAAAAGGACAATCCACACCTTCCCAGTCACAGCAGCCTGTCACTGTTCACATTTTTTTAAAAAAAGAAAGAAAAAGACACACGTATAGGAAATATATTTTCCTAATTTAGACCACACAGTCCAAAGAAACCTGAACCAAGGGTAACCTCCTTACAATGCCGGCTTGAGGGTTGTGAAGTCCCCAAAGCAAAGGTAAATTTTGTTGCCAAAATGCAACAAAGTTAAAAAAAAAAATTAAAATACATATAAATTAAAAACAGGGTTCTTCTAAAGAAGGCAGTAAGAAATGCAAACTAGAATAACACCGCACGTGAGCCGAGCCCCCCGGCAGAAGACGGCGGGACAGGTCCTCTCTTGAACCCGACCCCTTCCCCTCTCCAAGCCGCCCAGGGAGGGGGCATCAGCACCAAGAAGGTAAACGGAAGTGACCTTCCCAAAGCTACCCAGCCCAACAACGCCCTCCTTCCACTCCAGCACTGTCCCTGGGGCCTCGGCCTCCAGGCCTCCTAGACATGCGACAGGGACACTTGCTTGTGGTAGGCGGCGGCGGCGGCGGCGGCGGGGCCCGGCGGCCCGGTCCTGCCGGTGAGCGCGGCGCTGGCCTCCGCATAGTCCCCTGCGGCCATTGCGCCCCCGCTCTTGTGGCCCCGCCCTGAGCTGCAGCAGCAGCGGCTGGTGAAGCGCCGCCAAGACTCCAGGGTCTTGCCGGACCAGATCCAGACTCCCGACGTGATGCCCACCACCAGGCACATGAAGTACTTGAGCATGAGCACCCAGTACTCAGGTTTGGCACGGGGCTGACCAGCGTCGGGTCCCGGGCACGAGCAGGTGAGGGCCGCCTCCCAGCTCTCCCGGTAGTGCTGCTCATACAGGTAGCAGGCCACCACAATGCTGGCTGGCACCGTGTAGAGCAGGGTGAAGATGCCGATGCGGATCATGAGCTTCTCCAGCTTGTCTGTCTTAGTGCCACCCTGCTTGATGACGCTCCGGATGCGGAAGAGCGACACGAAGCCCGCCAGCAGGAAGAGCGTGCCCACCAGCAGGTAGAGCACCAGCGGGCCCAAGACGAAGCCACGCAGTGAGTTCAGGTTTTGGTTGCCCACATAGCAGATGCCGGCCACCGGGTCACCGTCCACCGAGCTTAGTGCCAACGCTGTAATGGACTTGACGCTGGGGATGAGCCAGGCAGCAAGATGGAAGTACTGGGCATAGCCCGCAATGGCTTCGTTGCCCCACTTCATGCCAGCCGCCAAGAACCAGGTGAGCGACAGGATGACCCACCAGATGGAGCTGGCCATGCCAAAGAAGTAGACCAGGAGGAAGACAACCGTGCAGAGGGCAGGGCCAGTAGTCTCATAGTGGATGTGGCTGTGCTCGCGGCTGCAGGCGACGCTGGCATGGCCCACGACCAGGCGCACCAGGAATCCCAGGGACACACACAGGTAGCACGCAGACAAGAAGATGATGGGGCGCTCAGGGTAGCGGAATCGTTCCATGTCGATGAGGAAGGTGGCAACGGTGGTGGATGTGGAGATAAAGCACAGCACAGACCACAGGCCAATCCAGAAGGTGGCGAACGTGCGCTCGTCGGGGCTGAAGGACGGCTGGTAGCAGGGCACTGCACAGTTGGGCACCTGGCCGGTGCGCACCTTGTTGTAGAGAGGGTGGGACTCCTTCAGGATGGGCACGAAGGGGTCACGGCAAGTGCATACAGATGGACCTCCCGAGGGACACTCACCCCCGGAAGATGGCGCCCCTGGTGGGCCTGGGAGGGTGGGCTTTGCCGGGAAGGACTTGGGGGACAAGGTGGTGGCTTCGCTTCGGTTATAATCCATGCACAGAACCTCGGCGTCGCCACCCAGCACAGGGAGACGGTCGCAGCTCATGCGCTCCGGCCAGGCGAAGCCGTACTGGCGCATGAGAGGCGAGCAGCCGGCCTTGGCGCGCTCGCACACGGAGCGGCACGGTGGCAGCGGCTTGTGGTAGTCGGGCAAGCAGATGGGTGTGTACATGGAGCACAGGAAGAAGCGCAGGTCCGGTGAGCAGTGGATCTCCACCAGCGGCCAGAATTGGTGCACCTCCAGGCCTGCCTCGTCCTGCGTGTCGTGGTTGAACTGGTTGGGCATGTGCGTCAGGTTGTAGCCTATGCCTCGGCACATGGGCACCGTGATTTCCTGGCACACCGGAGCCTTGGAGGCGGCCGCTGCCCGGCCCACCAGCTGCGCCAGCAGCAGCAGCAGCAGCGAGGGCGGCGCGGACGGGTCGGGCCGAGCCATCGCCCCCTTCTCCCCCTGGCCTCTTGCTGCCCGCGAGGGTCAGCGCTGACCGACGAATCCGCAGCCGGGGCTTCCCTCTCCGGAATCTTGAGTGTGACGCCCGGGCTGGCAACCTGTTGGTTTCTTTTTCTCTTAAAGAAATCCGTCCAAAGATAAAACTGCTTCGGGAAGGCGCTGCCTCCGCCGGCAGCGCTCCACGCCAGATAGGGCTGGAGAGACGATTAGGGCTCAGATCCCAAGGACAGAACTCTAAAAAGAGAAGGTAGGGGGAGAAGAAAAATCGCAACCACTCCTCTCAGGGCAGCGCCAACCACTCGGTCTCCGTACGCGGTCACCAATCTCTAGATTAACTCCTTTCCTCGCCCCCCACCTCCTGGAACCAAACTTCAGACTCTCCCCCCCCCATCCCACTCCCCGCGCCCGCCTCCCTTTCCTGGCCCGGCCCTGCAGGCTGTGCCTGGGGCCAGAGAGCTCAGTCGCCGAGAAAGGGGCAGAGGAACCGGGAGAACTGGGATGAGCGGAATACGCGGGCTCTCACCTCCGAGGATCCTGCTGGGCGGCAGATGTCTGCAGCCAGCCGGGCTCCTCCGTCCCGCGACTCCGAATCCGGCCAGAGCTGGAAAAGTTTTTAAGGACAAGCTAGGTACCTGTGGCGGCGGCGACACATGGCAGCAGGTGGGGGCGCGTTTCAGAGCGCAGGGTGCCCCTCGAGCACGGTCGGCGCGGGCCGGGCAGGAGCCTTCTCTTCCTTCGGGGCCCCCTGCATGATTCGGGCGGAGCAGGGCAGGGACAGGCCGTGCCTTCCACCGGTGTCCCGGGGTCCGGACGAAGGACCAGGGCTCCGGGCAGCACTTGGGCTGGAAGGCGGAGGGGTGCGGCGGCCGGAGGTGGACCCCGCCACCTCACAGCACAGCGAGAAGCCGGCACTGGCCGGGCCGGGACTGCATGGTCCGCGCCCGCCGCCGCCGCGTCCCGCCAGCCGCTCGCCGCCTCCCCTGCAGGGGGCTCCGCGCTCCAGCCGACTCCGGGGGGCGGTGGCGGCGGCGGCGCTCTCGGGACGCGCCCCACTCGGCTCCTCCCCCGAGCTCTCGCACTCTTTCGCCCACCTCCAGGGAGCTCCGAGCGAGCGGTGCGCGACGGCGGTGGCGGAGTCACGGCCGCAGGCTGAACTGGCCCTCTCCCGCCCCGCCCGGGTCACCTGCCTCTAATGCCCGCCGGAGGCCCCGCCCCGGGCCCCGCCCCGCCCCGCCCCGCCCGGAGCTGGGCCCTCCCACCGCGCGCTCCGTGCGGCCCCGCCCCCCGCCCATCCGCCCGGGCCTCCCCCCCCTCCCGAGCGCCCCGAGGCCCCGCCCGGAGCGAGCCGCGGAGGAGCGTCGACCAATAGCGAGCCGGGAAGCGACGGGGGAGGGCGTGGTCAATGCTAATGAGGCCGCCTGGAGAAGCCGGGCGGGAAACGTGGTCCTAAGTCCTTCTGGAGTCCTTCTTCTCTGCGGCTGCCCGCCGGGATCGGACTCGCTTTCCTGAAAGGTTCTGGTTTCCGAACGCCTGCTCCCCGGGCCTCCACCGGGCCACCCCCCCTCTCCAGCTAAGCGCCCTTATCGAGGTCCGGCGCTTTTAAACAAGCGGAACTCAGAGGTCACGTTCAGCCGTGCCACCTGTCTCCCTTCTGACCGGACAGACGCGCCAGTGCTTCACGAGCAACCGCGTGTTTGCTCATCGCTTACACCTTGGTACGCGATCTGGATTCCCGTAAGGGTTCTAAGGCCAGGACGCCTCAGAACTTGACCTGCACAGCCGAGCTAGCAAGACCGCAGAGAGTCTGACAAAGCTTGTGCCCCTCCCTGTGCGAGCTCCTGGTACACAGTAGGCGTTCCGGTGGCAAACCTGGAATCTGAAACCAGAAGTTGGACGTTCACAGTCTTAACCACTACCCCCACCCTCCTCCCTTGGAAATACCGATATCGCCCAGGCTTTGCGCTTTCGTAAATGCAACAAAAATCTTACTGTTGTGACAAGAGAGTGAATTTCTCTCCGTTTTGGAAGTCACTAGAAATGCTAGTCCTCAGCAGTCTAAGGTACTAAGTCGCCGGCTGGGACAGAATATGGCTCAGGGTGCTGGGTCACCCGGGCTGACGGCCGCGCACTCTGGCCAGGTTGGGACCCCTCCGGGGAGGGGGGGCATCCCGGACTGCGAGAGAACCTGCTGCGTGCAGTCACCGCAGGGACACACAGTGGCGCTCTCCCGATGAGCTAGTATGCTGCAAGTTTTAAATGTCCCACAAATGCCGCTTTTCTACGTGCTCTAATTAGGTTGGGAGACTGAGGTGTTCAGCATACTTGGAATTCACTCGCACTCTTATGAAGAGGCTTTTAAATTGTATACTGCTCCTCCCCCTCCCCTTCTTCTGTTGGGAAAAAAATTCGAAATAGGGAGAGGGCCTAAGGATACTTGAAAGACTTGGGACTGGCCTCAGAGGTTGAGGTCTGTTGGGTCTTCCTGTCATTTTCTGTGCCATTTGTACGGGCGGAAAAGCCACCTTCTGTATATCAACAGGCTTTGTGGACGCTAATGAAACTGTGTGTTTTAATCTCAGTCACAAAGTTTAAAAAGGAATAAACCGTCTCTTCATGGACACCACGGCTATTAATAAATGTTTAAAATGTGAGTTGCTCCGCTCTCTACAGAATTCTATAGGTGTTCATATTTAATCTCTTTTGTTCTTAGTAACTGCTTGGCACTCAAGATCTACAAACATCCTAGGCTTGGAATTCGTGGAGGGTGAAAAACTATGCCACAGCCGTCAGAAAAGGGAAGGAATCCTGGGTGGAAAATATGTACAGCCTGCCAACATGCCAAGGGAGGCCTCTACACTTTATGTGTTGTGTATGTTGCTGGGATGGACAAGTGTTGGCTAATAATAAAAAGTATTTTGAAGTTGGAGAATGTGAACCACTCACGCTGGAATGGAGCCAGAATACTCGTGGATGTTACACTTGGTTCTGACTAGAATTTTACCATCCATTGCTCTGTCGGCCTCGCTTCTTAACCAATATTAAAAACCTGACTTTTGCTTGAAGATCCCAACTAATAACTGCAGCAATGGAAGGAAACATTGGCTGGGTGTGGCACGGACCTTTAAATCCAGCACTCTAGAGGTACAGCGGGAGGACCTTGAGTTTGAGGACAACCTGGTCTACACTGGCAGTCTGTGTCCAAAAACCAAACAAAACAAAAAAGTGACAAAATAAGCGTGTATACCTTTTTGTATTATTTTAAATTAGCCTTTCCTCGTGTATTTCTTTAAAGATTATTTTAAAATATGCTGACTGGGGCTGGAGCAACGGCTCAACAGTGAAGAACATTGTCTGCCCCCCCCCATCAACACCTGAGGCAGATAGGAGAGTTGTCCCCATTACTCATAGGTTATTTGGTGGCATGGGCGGGGGCGGGGTGGTGGAGATATCATCCACCCTCAGGTGGGAGACCTGGCTCTGAGGTCATCAGAGTAGGGAGCTGTTCCTGTCAGCTTGCAGCACTTGGGGGGGGGGGAGTGGCCCCTACACTAGCCTGGGCAGCACACTAGAGCTGGCCCCTGAAGGTGTGGGTATGGCAGACCCGACCCTGAGGGCTTGCAAGCCTGAGAGCTGAGAACTGGCCCCGCCCCTTGCTTATCGCTGCTAGGGGTGAGTCAGGGCAAGGCCGGAAAACTCACCCTGGTCATGGAGACAGAGGAGAGCTGGAGGACTGACCAGCCCTACAACTCCCCAGGCCCAGAACCAGGGTTAAGTGTTGGCCCACCCCGCATGCACCTCATAAGTGATCTGCTGGAGTGGGGGGGGGGGGCGTCCTGCAGACCCAGGGCTACAGGAGCCCCACGGCACAGGGCAGCAACAGGATGTCCAGGGAGAGTCGCAGTGAGGACCCAGTATCGATAATGCAGCAGAGATCAGGCGCCTAGAACCGAACCAATAATTCTTTGCGATGAAGGCCTGAATATGAAGATGTATGGATAAAGGGGTTTACTGCGTGACTCACTGTGTCACACTGCAGCTTCCATAACGAGACTTTTCTCTTTTTTCCCCCTTTTTTATCTTAAATTTTATTTTTGTTTTATTGGGGGTGGGGAGGTCGCAGGAGCAGAGGGCAGATGAGTGGGACATGAAAAACACAAAGAATAAATAAAAAATAAAGTTATTTTAAAAAAAAGAGCATTGTCAGTCAGGCGGTGGTGGCGCACGCCTTTAGTCCCAGCACTCGGGAGGCAGAGGCAGACGGATCTTTGTGAATTCGAGGCCATCCTGGTCTACAGGGTAAGTACGCAAAGCTACACGGAGAAACGCTGTCTCGGAAAAAAAAAGAAGAAGAAGAAATCAATACTTTTACACTTCATGATTATTACAGTTAATAACAATATATATAATTATAAATTGCTGAGAATAGATTTTAAGTGTTCTTACTACACCTTCGCGCACGCGCGTGCGCACACACGATAAGCAGGTGGGCTGGAAATGTAGCTCAATTGGTTGCCTAGCAAACAAAAAGACATAGGTTCAGTCCCTAATACCACCTAAAACTAGGCATAGTGCTCATGCCTATAATCCCAGCACTCAGAGGAGGAGCCAGGAAGATCCAAAGCCAAAGGTCGTCTATCTTTTCCTGCTATAAGTTAGAGGCCAGCCTGGGATATGTGAAACCTTATCTTAAAAAAAAAAAAAAGATAAGCTTGTGTTACATATGCTAAAACTGCTTGATTTTTACCATCCCAGAAGCTATAGATATATCCAAACAACACATTTTAGTCATAAATATATATGATTTTTATTTCCCAGTTTCAAGATTACTTTAGGGGCTAGAGAGATTACTCAGTCAGTCATAAAGTACCTGCCCTGCAAACAAAGGACTTCAGTTCAGCTCTCCAACACCCACTAAAAGCTGGGTGTGGAGAATACCTATAACCCCAGTGCTGGGGATTCCCTTGCCTTGTGGACTGGCCAGTCTAGTCACATTGGCGAGCTCCAGTTTCAGTGAGAGACCCTGTCTCAAAATCAAGATGGAAAACAGTAGAGGAAGACACTCAGCTCTGGTCTCTGGCCTCCCAACATGCAGACATACGTGAGTATAAGCCCACACACATGAATGTATACACACAATAAACACATAATCTAATTAAAACTTAATTTTTAAAATTGATTTTCCTCTCGGTTCCCCTGTATTATACAGAGAACTAGACCACATATTTTCAAAAGATCCAGTGTGTGTATGTTGGTACTGGGGTTTGAACCCAAGGCTTGCAGATCTAAGCAAAGTGACCTATCACTGATAAATACTCTACCAGCCCATACAAATATTTTAAACATAGTCGTATTTGTTATTAGTGCTGTAGGTGTGTGTCCTGGTGCAATTATACCAGGGTGCGCCGGGCACCTTTAATCCCAGCACTTGGGAGGCAGAGCCAGGCAGATCTCTGTGAGTTCAAGGCCAGCCTGGGCTACCAAGTGAGTTCCAGGAAAGGCGCTAAGCTACACAGAGAAACCCTGTCTCAAAAAACAAAACAAAAAAAAAAAAATTATACCAGGGTGCTTACATGGCAGTCAGAGCTCTCCTACCCAGGGTTCCTGGGATCCCACTCAGGTTAGCAGGTCTGCATGGCAAGCTCTTTGCCTGCTGAACCATCCTACCTGTCCAAAGATACAATGTTGCTGTCGTTTTCATTGTTTTGTTTTTTGAAACAGTGTCGCGTTATATATCCCTGGCTGACCTGGAACTTGGTCTTTAGACCACACTAGCCTTAAAATCACAGAGATTCACCTGCCTCTGCCTCTGGAGTGCTGGGATTAAAGGCATGCGCCACCATGCCCACCTCCAAAGATAAAATTTTTAAGTACTTAGGACTCTACCAACTTGTCCCTCCATAAAGCCACTTAAACAAACATCACACTTCTGATAACTTCCATATTAGACATATTTTTACAGAGTCAACTTTATGACATTCAACTTAAATTATTGTTCAAGTTATGGTTATGGATTGCTGAAAATTTGGAGGACAAGGCTACTTATCTCATTTAAAAATATATGGCATTCCATAAATTTAAAAAGTACTAGTTTGCCAGACATGGTGGTGCACAGCACACTTTTAATCCCAGCACTTTGGAGGCAGAGGCAGAGGCAGATAGATCTCTGTGAGTTCCAAACCAACCCGGTCTACAGAGTGAGTTCCAGGACAGCCAGGGCTGTTACACAGAGAAGCTCGGTCTCAAACCCCGCCCACCCGCCCGCCCCCAAACATTAGTTTTATATCTTATCATGGGGAAGCGTTATGCATTTTGAATCACAGTCTCTTTATGCTTTTCACAAATGCATTATTCTCAATGCTATGGGACTGGGTGAGCAGTTAGCCTTTGTATACTATTTATTTACTTCTTGGCTATTTGTTTGCTTGTTTGCTTGCTTTTGAGACAGTCTAACCCTGAAGTCTAGAGGATCCTCCTGCCTCCATCTCTTGAGTGCTGAGGTTACAGATCATGCCACCATGCCAGGTTCTCTGTATACGATTAAATAGATAGATAACTGAGATGGGAATGGTGCGCTAACTACACGCACTTTCCACAGTCTATTCCACAGCTTCGCAGACTGAACGAATGAGTAGCAGCTGCGGTGAGTTACCTTCTGAACTTGACCCCCCGCTTTGCCAAATACAGCGTGAGCCCAAATTTTTGGCTCTGCCCTTACTCACCTTGCACTATTGGGCAACTCACTGGCCGACTCCCAGTCCTCCTTCAGGTCTGTAAGAAAGAGTGCGAAATACTTAACTATCCAATAGAGTTGGCATTAGAAGTTAAACAAATTTGTAGGGTGAAGGGATGGGAACCATGTTGAGTACCAAAAAAGTCTACACACTTTCATGACTGTCGCTAGCTTTTTCTGAGGTTCGTTCCCCATTCCTGTTTCCCCCAGTTTTCTGGGGGTGTTTGCACTTTTACTCCTGAGCACACACCAGCTGTCACCAGTTATCTTTGGCACTTAGTACTAAATCGAATGCCAAAGCAGGGCTCGTCACTTGCCCCGACCAAAGGGCATACAGCTGGCATCCTCAGTCACCTGTGTGGCGTGGGTGCTGGCACAAGCCAGCCAGCCACAGCCAACCTGGCGCTCCCGGGCATCCCCAGCCAAGCTCCTCACATGTCCGCAGCATCTTCGTTCAATCCTCTTCCCAGCCGCTTTCCGATGAGAAACCCCGAGACCAAGCAGAGGAGCCACGTGAGCCACGTTCCGGGGTTGGTAATGAAAATGTCTTCCGCACATGCAAGCCCAGTAATCCCACTCTAATCTTCCGTCCTCTCCCCTCCCACACCACAGGGAAGATTATAAAAGGGCGAAAAACAGCTTTCCTGTTCTCCCCAAGGTTGGGGAGTATTAATCTTTCCCACATTGATCAACAGCTCTCAGTTGCAAGGTACGATCACCCAGGGACCTTTAAGAACCCCCTCAACCTTGGGCCCTATGGAACCGGGATTTCTGGTTGAGGGCCGTAGATACTGTTTTCAGGGTTCTTTTGTTGCTGGTTGATTTTTTGATTCTCTGGGTAATTCTCATTTTCATCTAGGGCTAAGAACCACTGGGAAAAAAACAGTTTTTGTTTTTTTGTTTTTTTTCAGTACAGCTACAAACTTGAGCCCCATAGGCCTTCTGTAAAAAGGTATTCATCACATCAGTGTGTAAAATGGAACTGTCAGAACAAGAAATAAACACATTTAGGCTACTTGAAGGGGAGTCTGCATGGACTACCAGGAACACCTAACTCAATAGAACAGTGGTAAAATGCAGGACCAGTAACTCCAATTAACCAGCTCTAATAACAGCAATGGGTGAGAATCAAGCGCTTCCCATATACGTATCACGATAACAGTTTTACATATGGAATTTCTTTTCCCCAAGAATTCTGGAAGATTAGATATTATTATCCCCACTTTGAAGATGAAGAAGCGGTGGTTCCGATGAGCTATGTGACTCGCAGAGGGGCTGTCTATCTTCCTATTTGGATTTCCCTGACCTCAAGGCTTACGTGCCCATCAATTGCAAGCTTGGCGGTGAGCTGGGAGCCTAGCCACGACAGGTCATGAGCAGGGGCCCCAGAACCAGGAGCTGGTAAATCTCGTAATTATTGATCCCCTTGGTTCAGTGGAGCCCCTTCAGTTCTGCTGGGGTTTCTTCTCATGGAGGTGAAAAGAGGGGGGAGCAGAGGATGCCGGATTCATCTAGAACCCAGTTGAAATCTGGATGCAATTTAGCGCTTGGGTTTAGCGGACTAGACGTGAGGGAGAGTATTCCTTATGCTAGATTTCAGAACTTGATTGTTAAAATTTTCTTGAATTGACCAGCTCATGCATTTATAAACTATAGATATTTCACACCCCATTGCCCTCTCCAACATCCTCCCCCCCTCCATGATGAAACGGTGGTGGGCCTAATCTTGGATAGGCCTTGTGTAGATAACCACAGGTGCAGGGAGTTCATGTATGAAAATGACCAGAAGACATTTTTCTGCTACACATTCCCCATCCTCTGGCTCTTACATTCTCTCTGCCCACTTACCAGTGACCAGAGCCTAAGTCTTGGCACTAAACCGGGTTCTGATTCAAGGCTGTGGATTCCCAAACTAGCACCCTAAAACAAAAAAGCCAAGAGCAATGATGTGAACCCAGCGCTTGTCAAGAACTTAGAAAGACACGGTCTGACAAAGCAGGGCATTGTGGGAGTTTAAAGGGGGCACTGAGTCAAGCTGATCGTGGCTCAGGGATAGGACCCAGGCTTGTTTGAAAGGCTGAATATGAGTTGGATAACTCATCGGGGTCCAGTACAGGGAACAGAAACCACGTTGAGTATTTTGAGCAGAGAAATATTTAGTTCTAAGACTCAAGCAAGGGCTTATGCAACTGTGGGAAGGACTGGAGAGATGGAAATCAGGCGGCTGCCCAGGGTGTATTGAGTTCAGGGGCTGACCACAGCAATCACAATCCAGAAATCACGCTGTTGCTTCTGCGGCTGCCTCCCACCCCCTCAGAACTGATGGTTTGCCATTGGGAAGAGATATCAAGTCCAGCACCAGGAGCTGCGTTTTATTGTTGACTCCCCTAACCTCATTTGCCTGCAATGACAGTGGGAAGCTTCTGCTTTGCCTCTGCCTGTCAAATCCCATTGAAGACATTTGGATGGCTTCAACGTGTATTTCAGATCCACACCCTAGCTGCAAGTGAGTCTAGGAAGAAGTATCTTTTTTGTTTGTTTCCAGTCTCTTCAACTAGATCACTAGAAGGATAGGATAGAGGTCAGAAGAGTCATTCTTTGATGTCTGCCAAAGAGTAAAAATGTCCTAGAAAGAAGAATCAGGCCAGACCAAGGACCCAGAACCAGAAGGAACCTGTCTCAAGTGGTGAGCAGCTACAAGTGACCAGGACATCATGGAGCAGCTGTTTATCTGAGGTACCCTCAAGTCTAATCAGAAGGTTTTTTTTCTTTTTTTATATATACTATATCCATATGTACACCCTGTACATGACACTTCTTTACTGATACTGTGTTTGTTTTGTTAACTGACTAGTGATGTAGAAGAACAAGGGAGAGAAACTGACAGTAAAGGCATTAGGCAATATTTTATCCACAAGACAACTTGGGCCGATCTTCAATTTATATTGCCTTGAAAGTGTATCTGGGAACTGGGTAGCTTTTTCCCTCCTCCTGGGGGTGGAATCCAAGGCCTTCGTGCATATTAGGCAAATGTTCATCACCAGGGAGGGTCTATGGTCTTACCACCTCTTAAACGTCCTACTTATTGGTAGCATAGCATTTCCACATGAACTTGGGAGAGGAAAAGCACCAAACAGAAGCAGAATCTTACCTTTCTCCCGGCTTATTGTCGAATACACCATTGCAGCTCAGCCCTCTTTACTTCTTCACTATAGAACCCTGGTCGGTTTCTAATATTTTTTTATACCCTCCTTGACGCTTCATACCATGTACCTGAGAGAATGTAGGAAATCTAGTCCAAGCCATGGGTTAGAACACATGACCACATGGCTTTCCTTCTTCCGGGGATTAGAACTATGCATGCATGAGAGCTGTAATATTGGCCGAGAAAGGAGAGGATGAGTAGGGAGTCAGTCATGAAGGGGCTCATGGTAAAGGTTTAACTCAGAAGAAGAAACAGTTGTCCCTCTTGTGGACAGTGATTTGTCTACGTGAGATACATGCAGTGTGGGTGGTTGCATCCTGGGGGTGTGTCCCGTAGCCACACAAGAACTAAGCTGCTAGTGAGGTGGCTCAGTGAGAACATTACTTGGTACACTAGCATGGGGCCTGAGTTCAGTTCCCCAGACCCACATAGAAAGCTGTGTGTGGCATTGTATACCTGTAATTCAAGACTGGCCGCTGGAGACAGGCTGATCCGGCAGCTTGTAGTCAGCCAGTCGAACCAAACGATGAGTTCCCAGTTCAAAGAGAGAGCCTGTCTTCGTAAATAAGTGAGAGAACAGAAGAGGAAGTTGGCAGTGGGGAACATGCCATGTTGACCTCTGGCCTCCCCACACACCTGCACACACACACACACAAAGCTAAGCTGACACACTAAGGAAGGTGTTGCACAAATCCTAATTGGTCTTATAATAAAAACCCAGAGCCACATATTGGGGTAAATGATGAAAGATCAGAGGAAACAAGCCACAGCCACTTCTCACCTCGCCAACTCCTCAGCTGAGAGGGGTCGATCCTGTCTCCATGAATCCTCAGACTGAACGCCCCTAAGTCCTCAGGTGAAAGGGTGCCAAACTCCTTTCTCCTCCTGCCTTATATTCCTTTCTCTGCCCAGCCATATCACTTCCTGTCTCAATCTTCCTAATGCTGGGATTAAAGGTGTGTGACTCCCAAGTACTGGGATTAAAGGTGTGTGCCACCGCTGCCTGGCTCTGTTTCTCTTTTAGACTGGATTGATCTCATGTAGTCCAGGGTGGCCTTGAACTCACAGAGATCCAAACTGGATCTCTGCCTCCTAAATGCTAGGATTAAAGATGTGTGCCACCACTGCCTGGCCTCTATGTTTAATCTAGTGGCTGGCTCTGTCCTCTGATCTTCAGGCAAATTTTGTTTGTTGGAGTACACACAAAATATCACCAAAGGAAGAATGACTTGAGGCTGCCCGACTCAGAACTTCTGGTCAGATGCTATGATCCATCACTTCATTTTCAACCCTGTAGAGCTGTATTTTCAGCCACTTGCAACCAAGAGCATCCCAGCTGCCCCACACAGCCTGCATACTTGAGATGAGACTGTGCCTACTTACCCTTGCCGATTGGAAGGAAGCCTTTGGAGGAGACTTAGCAACAGGAATTTATTCTCATTGTCTTTTCAATCAGCAAAACTGTTATCCACCCTTCCAAAGCCTTCACCACCCACTTAAACATCTCTGTCAAGCTGAGTTGTCACTGCCTGTGGGGAGACAGTCCTCCCACTGCTATTCCATGAAGAGCATCTACTCCTTGGATCTACCAACTAGTATTTGCTGAGCACCTGTTATATCCTTGGTACTTGTCAGGCACTGGACCTGGGCAGGTGAATGCGGGTTCCAGACCAGCTGGAAAACAAAATAGATGAATGGATAGAATGACTCCTTTAAAAAAGAGTGGGGAGGGAGAACGGTCCTGTGTATGATGGTTACTCTTGATTGGATTGAGGCACACCCAGGAGATAAGTCAGCATAGGTCTCGCCTTCCTGTGAGAACATCTCCAGAAAGGGTTAGCTAAAGGAGAAGACCTATACTGAAGGAATCAGGTCATAGGCTGGGAGTTGGGAAGGACTCAAGCAGAAGGAGGAACCCTGCTGGTAGGAGCATCCTCTCTCATCCCCTCTTGCTCTTCCCTCCCTCCCTCCCGTCATCTCTTAGCCTTGCCCTCTGCTCTCTAGCTCCCTGAGCCGAGCGGCCCTGCCTGGTCACCCCCTTGCACAGTGATGTTCTGCCTCCCACACCCCCAGAAACAGCACAGTCAACTGGCCATGGACGGCAATCTCTGATACTGTATGGCAAATAAATCTTGCTTCTTTAAACTCTTTGTCCCAGATATTTGTCTCAGCAGCAGCAAACAAACAAACAGACAAAAAACACCTGACTCCTGACTTCTGGTAGTATGCAGAAGGGAAGGGTCACATGACCACCCTGTGATTCGTTTCACAGTAAAAGTGATCCTTCGTTCATCTTTCGGTTTTCTCTACTGGATTGTGTGTTCTTAGGGGTCTCATATTCCCAGCTCCTTCCCTAGACAACTATATTTTCTATATTTTCCAAAGATGTGTAAAAAACAGTACCCGCTTCCTTTGCTCTTCTGCAATGTAATATTGCCATCCCACAGGGAAGAAGGAGGGAGGGAGGCCTTGGGACACAATTCTGGGGTGTGTGCATGCATGTATGCATGCGTGGGTGCGTGCATGGGTGTGTGTGTGTGTGTTTGTGTGTGCACGAGATGCTTCCTGCTGTTAGAATGTGGAGGACTTGATATCATAGGATTTCCACAGACGGTTCATAAACGACTATGTGGCTTCTACCTGGTTCCCGGAGAACCAATTTTCTTGAAATGATGAAGGGAGAGAAGGAATGAGGGAGAATGTTCCTGCTAGCAGCTTTCTTCCTTCTGTTCCCTCAATGAAACCGATGTAGGTGGTGCCGTTGATGGTACCAGATGAGTGAGAAACTTCTTATCATCACATGTCTGGGAACATGGGTAAAGGAGCTCCGGGGAGATTCCAGTGCCCGTTTCAAACCACCTCAGCCAGTTAAACCTTCCCAGTAGAGGCTTCAGATATTGTTGAGCGGAGATGAGAGTCATGTCTACCCCCTCTTCAAATCCCTGAGCTGCTGTGTCTGGAGCGTAATTAAATGCATGTTGTTTTACGCGGCTGGCCTGGCGTGCTTTGTCACACCGTGGTGGTAATTGGAATACCCCAAATCTGCCTTCCTATGAAGTCTTAGATGCTCCAGAGACTTTTATTTTTTCCTTTTTACCTGGCCCAGTTGGCGATCAACTGTGGCACTGAAGTTCCAGAACTTTCATCCCTGGCACTTTCATCCTGTTGAATATCCCCGTTGATGATATGCATGGGAAATGTCTAATCTTTTAAAACACAAATCTTCGCCATTGATCTTCATATCCCGCTGCAGTGGGTTCCCCGGGTCAATTGTGTGCAGTGGGGGGAGAAAGGATTTCCTTTTATCCATTTTAAACGTGTCTCCTTTTCATCTCATCTTGTCCTCTTGTTCTTCCCCAAGTAAAGCCATTTCCATTTGGTGGGGACCTAGACACAGAGGACTGAGTTGAGACAATAATTCTCCTTTGAGCTTGTCACCCAGAAGGCCTCGGGCGCGCTGGGACATGGAGCGGTGGATTTTAGCTGGTGACTTCAAGGTGAGGGAACACTTGGTTCTAATTAGTCACAGTTTTAGTTCCAAGCTTTACAACAATATAAAAAAAAAATGGGTGCCCAATTCTGCAAGAGGTGATGGGTGTCTTGTTGTAGGGCTGGTGTTGGAGCATCATCTCACAGTGGGAAGACCCTTGGGGGTAAGCCAGGGGCAACCTGGATTCATGTCTCAGCCAGTGAGCCAGCTGTGTGCCCTTGGGACAGAGCAGTCAACCTCTCTGGGGCTCGTTTTTGTCAGCTAGGCAAGGGAAAGATCATAGCAGAGAATCCTATAGGCCCTTCAGCCTCTGCCATCCTGTGGCTTCCGGTTGCCAGTCATTGAGAAACACCCTCCATAGGAATTCCTGGAAAGAAGCAGGAGGTGGCTGAAGAGGGTGGCCGAGAAGAACACCCATTTTCTGTTTCCCAAGCAGAATCCCAACTAGGCTTCCTGTTACCAAGCAATGGATTCTGCTGGGACTAGCAAGGGACAGTCTGGCAGTCAGAGTACTCTGCTTCCTGAGGCTGGCCTCCACGTTCCTTCTGCTCCTGCCTCAGTAGGCCGATCAGTTCCCGTGGTCGGTCTTACCACTTCATCGTTGGGAGTTTGGCTGGGTACCACTTCACACCAAGTAACGCGAATAAGCAGAGGAGGTGAGAACCTGTGAGACACAGTCACCTCATCGAGGAAAAAGGGATATCATCCCTGAGAGCAACGCCCCCAGGCACTCACCACGTGAGTCTCCAGTAATCTAAACTCAGCCCCATCCTTTTCTCCCCACACAAGAACAACTAGGCATAGTAGGGCTAAGAAAAAGCATTTCTGCCCTGCTTGGTCTGGAGGCGTCTTCGCCGCCCCTACTACCCCACCTACCACGCCATTCTCTGCTTCCTTTCTGGTTTTATTTGTTTGTTTTCCGGGTGCTGGGCACTGGACTGAGGGTCTCACGCATACTAGGTAAGTTGTGTGCCATTGAGCTACACTCCTAGCCCTGTTTTTCTCTGTTCAGTTTTGAGGCACAGTCTCTCTACGTTGCCCAAGCAGGCCTTGAACTTGGAATCCTCCTGCCTCAGCCGGAGTAGCTGGAGTTACCAACCTGCACCAGCAGTCGTAGTTACAGTGTGATTCTTAGACCCTCGTGGGTTCTGACACACACCCTTTGCTCTTTGTCTTGCTTTTGTATGATTTTTCACTTTCCAGTGTCAAGCAGAGACCATGCCTCTCCTCTCTGATCCCAGAGTCCCTCACACCCACTACTACTGGAGGGCTGCCGTGAACGAGGAACCGTGGTTTTTCACTGGTGGGTTGGCAAACGCTGTCAATAATAACACATGACACCACAAGGCTCCACAGAAACCTACTTATAAGATGAATGGAAGCAGAAGTCGGGGATGCAGGGTGAACTGTTTGATTGCTTAGGTTATTTGGGCAAAATAAGAAACAAATGTGGCTCCTTTCTCAGGAAGACGCTGTCTCCCTGGCTGCCTCTGACACTCAATGATTACAGCTGTAAAGGAGAACCTGGGTACTAACCACACTGTGCTCCACTCTATGCTTGCTGTTCACATTCTAGCTAAGGGATGGCTTTGAAGGCTTCCTACCTTCAAACGTTTTGCCTACATTTGGCTACAGGGTACCATTTCTTGTCGCCCAAAGGCACTCTAATGATACCTTCCTATTCAACTAACGGGGAAAGATAATTGGTCAAAGTAACGTGTCAACAGTAGACAGCACTTTTTGTTTCGCTTGAATAAAGCAGTTTTATATTTAGCAAAAAAATGAAGCAGTCAGGACAGGCTCTTCTACACTTCCTCTTTCCTCTGCTGTTTCCTTGATTAGCACCCTATATTAATCAGCATGGTACTTTAGTTACAATTAACAAACCAATATTGGTATTCCATTACTGCAGTAAAGTCCATAGTTAGTATTAGTGATCTCTCTTGGTGTTTTATAGTTCTAAAGGTTTGGACAATATGTAATATCGTATACCCATCATTATAGCATCATACAGAATAGTTTAACTGTCCTTTAAAAGGGCACCTATGCTGCATTTATTAACCCCTACTTGCCTCAAAACCCTCATAACCACCAGTCATCCTACCAACTTTATAGTTTTATCTTTTCACATAATCGAAGTCATGTTGTAGGAGGAGTTTCTCATTGGGACCATGGGCTCCCAAATAACCACACAGAGACTCATTATTAATTATAAATGATCAAGCCGATAGCTTAGGCTTGTTACTAACCAGCTCTTACATTTTGAATTAACCCATGTCTATTCCTTTACTTGGTGCCACGTGGCTCATGGCTTGTTACCTAATTTTGTACATGTCCTGCTTCCTCTATGTCTGGCTGGCGACTCTGGAGACTCTGCCCTTCTTCTCCCAGCATCCTCCTAGTCTGGCTCTCCTGCCCAATCTCTTCCTGGCCAGCTATGGGCCAGTCAGCTCTTGATTAACCAATGAGAGTAATACGTGTTTGCAGCGTACAATGATTGTTCCACAGCATCCTGTAGGCAAAATCATACTGTACATTCTCTTTTCCCATTTACTTCTTCCATTTGACAACATATATTTAGGGTTCCACCATATCTTTTAGGGCCTTATACATAGCTCATATTTTTACCACTGAATCATATTGCCACAAATGGACAAACGAAGTTTACTCATCTGCTCACCTCAAATTTAGAGGCAAAGGACATTTCTCCATTGCCTCTAAATTTGGCAGTAAGGAATAAAGCTGCTGGAAACATCCATGCGTGTGTTTCTGTGTAGACCCATTCTCCATTTAGTGACCATTGGGTCATTCATTAAAGGAGTGTGGTTACTTTCCTAAACCTTCTAAGCCCCTTCCAAAGTGACCGTACCAGCGTGTGTTGCTGCCAGCAGTGAGTGACGGTTCCTGCACTCCTTGTCTTTAGCAGCGATTGGGGTGGTTGGTCAGTGTTTGGGATTTCAGCCAGCCTAAGGGGGTGTAATGGTATCCCATTGTTTGGGTTTGCAATTTCCCACCGACAGGTGATGGAGAGCAAGTTTTCCTCTGTTTATTTTCTGTCTTCTCTGTTACACTGTTGGAATTCTTTGTGTATTTGCATATAAGGCCTTTATCAGATATGCATCCTGTGAGTATCTTTTTGCAGTTGTGGACTCTCTCTTCACTTTTGAAAGAATTCATTTTATTTTATGTGCATGGGCATTCTGCCCACATGTATGTCTGTGTACTGTGTGCATTCCCGGTGCCCATGGGGGCCAGGAAAGGGTGTTAGCTCCTTTAGAACTAGAGATGCACATGGTAGTGAGCTGGACTGGCCTGGGACTCACAGAGACCCGCTTGTCTCTACCTCCCAAGTGTTGAGATTTAAGGCATGCACTACCATACCCAGCCCTCAGACCTGACTTCTGTGAGGTTCCTTTTGCTGTGTTTTGTTTTTTAATTGAAGATAGATTTTTTTCTCATATAATATATCCTGATTGTGTTTTCCTTTCCTCCATTTTTCCCAGTTTCTCCCCACTTCCCACTTCCCCTCCTATCCAGATTTGTTTTCCTTTCTGTCTCTCATTAGAAAATAAACAGGCTTCTAAGAGAATATAGTAATATTATAATATAATATAATTAATATAATATAATGGTAAAACAAAAATTAACAGATCAGAATTGGACAAGGCAAACAGAAGGAAAAGAGCCCAGGAGAGAAGGCACAGGAAATAGAGACCCACTCATTTGTACACACTCAGCAATCCCATAGTAATACTAAACTGGAAGCTGTAATATGTACTCAGAGGACCTGGTGCAGACCCGTGCAGGCCCTGTGCTTGCTGCCCTTGGAGGCTCCTTCTAAATTGGCAGCTTTACACATGATGCCTTGTTTATAGACCTTTGATCTATGGGAGGAATATCTCTACCAACATAAGCATGAGTCCTGGGTGACAGTTAGGAATTCTCTGAGGTCATTTGAATGGTCAGCTATAAGTGATTGTGCCAGATCCTGAACCCAGATTCCCTGGGCTCCTGATCACCTTTGGAAAGAAATCCCAGGCTGGTCCTTCTAACTCCTGGCTCCAGGGCTGTCCCCTGTGAGTCCAGATCCAGGCTCTGAGACTGAAGCCTGAGCCCTCTGGGGCGGGGAAGAAGGGTGGAAACTCCTCCGCCACAGCTGCACGTGGGGTTATCTGAGTAGTTTCACAGAAACATTGTTGCCAGCCAGGTTCCCACCCCAAAAGATTTGGATTTAATTGGTCTTCCGTGCAACTTCAACCAAAGGATTTATGTCTGTTTTTTTTAATGGAAGTATATTATACATGTAGGAACGTGCACATACCCTAAGTATGCATCTGGATGAAGTTTTACAGATGCAAGGTAGCTGTGTAACACTACCCAGCTCAATAATTAGGACTTCACTAACAACCACAGAAGCAGGAATCCCTCTTGCCTTAGTTACTTGGGTATATGCATATATGTATGTACACACATACACACACACACACACACACACACACACACACACACACACACTGACTTTTAACAACATATGCCCATGGATATGGGGGCATAAGGATTTTTTAAAGTCCCCTCAATTCTGTTTTGTTTTTTTGAGGCAGGGACTCACCTTTAAATAAGCTGGAACTCACTATGTAGCCCAGGCTGGCCTCAAACTTGCAATCCTCCTTCCTCAGCCTCTGGAGTGCTGTGATTACAGGGATGTGCCACCCTATCTAGGTAAGTCCTCCAATTCTAATGTATGCTGTGGGATGTTCTGTATGTCCTGTGGGGGCCCGTTCTTGGGTTCCTAGTAGCTTTACCCAGCAGGTCCGCATAGAGGATGATTAGGGCCACGGGCCTGAGTGCAGGTGTCTGAGATGGTCTGCACTTGGCTGTGCTGTGGGATGGTCTGTATGTCAAGTTGCTCTGATTGGTCAATAAATAAAACACTGATTGACCTGTAGCTAGGCAGGAAGTATAGGCGGGACTAACAGGAGAAATAAAAGAACAGGAAGGCAGAGGGAGTCACTGCCAGCCACCACCCTGACAAGCAGCATGAAAAGATGCCGGTAAGCCACGAGCCACGAGCCACATGGCAGGGTATAGATTTGTGGGAATGGATTAATTTAAGCTATAAGAACAGTTAGCAAGAAGCCTGCCACGGCCATACAGTTTGTAAGCAATATAAGTCTCCGTGTTTACTTAGTTGGATCTGAGCGGCTGTGGGACTGGCGAGTGACAAAGATTTGTCCTGACTGTGGGCAAGGCAGGAAAACTCTAGCTACAAATGTACATCTAAAACCAAGAGCCATTGTTGTGCTGGTTCATGGTAAGGATAAGTAAGATGAACTCAGCTAAATGTACATACAGAAGTCAACCAAAATAAGCTGAGTAAGGGGAAACCCAAGCTATACTTACGCTCCAGCTCAGGCTGCTACTTCCCCTCTTACAGGCAGAAATCTTACTTCCCATCAGCAAGTCAACAGGATGGAAATGGTGGTTGTTTTAAACATGATCCTTCCTTTCAACAGCTTGCCTTTTCTCAGTACTCACCTCTTAATGAAAAAAAAGAAAATAACAACAAAAAAAAAAAATAACAACCTGCCATCCAAGCGTTGCTGAAATGACGTTTGTGGATAATAACTCCACACCGAGGGAGAGCCTTTTATGTGCCAAGCCCTCCCTAAATCCTCCATGCATTATCTCAGCCGATCCTCACAACACCCAATAATAACAGCCTCTCCCATTTTCCCCCATTTTACAGATGAGGAAACCCGGGCATAAAGAAGTAGCTTGCTGGAGGGTATGTTGTGAGTAACTGGCAACGCTTAACTTGCAGAGATCCGGCCTCCTGTAACTCCATTGTGGTTTTAAGTGCTGGTGCCAACTTGCCTCTGCTGTTACACAGTTGGACAAAGATAAATGCCACGCGGATTTCATTCCTCCAGAGTCCAGGGTAGTGGGCTGGGATACTAGGTCCAGAAAACCCACAGGAGCACCTCGGGATGCTGGAATAGACTTTGGGTCTTACCACACTATTTTACACATAAAGAAACAGGACAAAGAAGACAGTGGGAAGAACTGAGTGTGGAACTTCCCAACGTAGCCCAACTTCCCAATGTAGCCCCTCTTCCCAGTGGGGTCGTCGTCGTCGTCATGGGGCCACCAGGGTCTTTCCTCACTTCCTCTCACCCTCGGGCTCATACATGAGCTCGTGCATGGCCTTGTCAGTCTGTGTTGGTGGCCAGTTGTCATTATTTCACATTCCCAGAATATGAAGAGGTGAATACTGTTGTGCTCACATCACCGTATGCAACCTTCTCCTCGGCTCAGAAGCTAAGCTTGGGCAGAAATCGGAGCGTCACCGAGGTGTATTAGAAATGCTTCTTTCTCTCCAGCTTCCTGGGTTTGTTTGGTGTGTTTGGATTTCAGGTCATGTGCGATCGGCCTCCCAGCATATTTGTTCTGGCAACAGAAGTGGCGGGGTGTGGCAAAGAAGTCTGCCTGCAAAGTTTTCACTGAAGCCTTGATGTCATATGCCAAAGTCTTCTGTCTTGAGCACTTCCGAAAATGTCAAGCTGTGGCTTTGCCGCATTTCCTGTGAGATTTTTGTATGTATGCCTTCTATTTAGTTATTCGTCCTGCAGTGCTGAACCCAGGGACTCTCACGTGCTATGACGTCAGCCCCCCTGACACTATTTTAGAGTATCCTGGTTCATCTCTCCCTCACCTACGATATTTATTCACTCTTCAGTTAGCCAGGTCCCCTCGTCCTTCTTGGCTGGGTCTACCTTAGTCTTTTTGGTTTTGAGCTGCCTCTGAGCTGGAGTACCAGGTCTATTGCTCTCTAATTTCTTCTTCTCTTTTTTTTCCCCCAGAGCAATTTTTCCAGTATAAATTACACCCTCAATTACTCTTCTCTCGCTAGAGCAGTGGATCACATTCTAAGAAGCTGTGAGGGTGGGGGGACCTGGGGCGTGAGCCAGAGCCGGCGAGGTGTGAGCCTGTGCTGGCATGTCAACCTTCTGTTTACCTTAGGAGGCAGGCCAAGGTGGAGCCTTTGTGCTCAAGTCCCCGGCGAGGGTAGCCCCTTCTCTGCCCGGTCTGGTTTGTACGGCTTGCTTAGATCCCTAAACGAGAGAACACCGGACTTTGGAGAGGCTGTCTTTCAAGGCGAGGGGGCAAAAATGAGCTGAATCCAAGAAGGCTCGCTGTCTGGAGGCTGCAGTCATGTTTATTAGTACCTGCCTTCTTCATGCCTCTGTATGTCAGTAGACCGAATAAGCGGTCACTTTGAACACGGGTTGGGAATACTCCTCACCTATTGGTTCTCATGGTAACACGGGCTTTGGCCAGTAGGATTTTAGCAGACTCGGTACAAGGACAGGCTTGAAAACATGCTGTGATTGGTTTGCGTCCTTGTATCTCTGCTCTTTCCATGAGAAGAATATGCCTAGGAGATACCCCAGTTCCAGGACAGGATGAGAGATGTGCGTGGCAAAGCTGTCCCAAGGACACTGGCCAAGCCCCGCCCAGTCTAGAGCAGAGCTGACCCAAAGAGACACGGGCAGAACCAGCCAAGATCAATAGGTCTGCTTGGCCAGCTTTTGTGTGGCTTGAAGATGCAGTGGCGCAGGAGAAAGGCATGGTAGTTTGAAACATTCGAGTTTTTGAGGTTGCTTGTTGCCCGGCAAGAGTGATGGTATCGCAACTTCTGAGGCCATGACAGTGATTGTATGAGTAACTAGAAACCAGGGCACTTTGCAAATGTCCATGGTGAGCACTTGGAGAATGGGCCAAATAGTCTCTGGGTGGGAACCCTGAGGATTTGAGTTCAAATATACCCCCATGCTCAGCCCTAGAAACTTAGATCTTCTAACTTCCTTGTCTGTTACCACAGAGCTACTGAACTGGCTTGCAGACTTTGAACATGCGATGTCAGTTAATATGGGTCTTAGAACTTCACTGTAAAATTTGAGAGAGCAGTGGGGGGTGTAGGCGAGAGCTCAGAGGGTTATTTTACCTGGGTATAAAATGCTATATCCAGCTGTGGATGGTGGCACATGCCTTTAATCCCAGCACTCAGGAGGCAGAGGCAAGGGGATCTCTGAGTGTTAGACCAGTCTGTTCAACATAAACATTCCAATCCTTCCAGAGCTTTATAGTGAGAACTTTTCTAAATAAATAAATAAATAAATAAATAAATAAATAAATAAATAAATAAGTTACATCCAAATAAATGGCACAGGTGGATAGAGTTGTGAGTCAATGATTTTTGAAGATTTATCAACCCTGGGAGGTAGATTTTTAAGACCAGATACAAAATAATGTCTCACCCCCTCCCCCACTCCCAGAGATTAAAAATGCTGTCCTGGAAGTGTGGCTATGAGCGAACAGAGAGAAGAGCGACTCTGAACTCTGCTCAGATGAGGCAGCTTCTTGGCAGCTCTTCTCTTGGGATATACAAAGCTGGGAAGGGCTTGGAAATGCTTGCCACCTTCTAGGGACCCTCTGGATGCTGGTGATGAAGTGATGAACGAGACATGGCTCCTGAGCTGGCTACCAACTGAGGCCAGGTGAATTTTCCCTACATGTCATACATGTCAAAATACAGAGCACTGCATCTTTTATAGAGGGGACAACGATCGCTTACTGAAGGAAATGGCGCGCCTGTCCTATAATCACAGCTGGCAAGAGAAAGAGGAAACAATTTGGCTTTCTACCACTCAAATCTGTTTTGTTTCTACTGGATAACACCGATTCTTCTTGTTAGTGGTTTGATTTTACTCACAATGCCACGCCTACCCATGGCTGTAGATGTACTTGATTTGGGGTCCGTGATGAAGCTATGGGATCTACTAACGGAAAGATCAAGTTCTCAGCTTCTGGGGCAATTGAGGTAGATTGTTAATTGAACAGACACAAATCCTAAGTATATAAAAACAAGAGAATGGTTTGAGCAAGTGTCTTTGTTTCAATCAACGAAACATTCTGAAAACATGAAGCATAACTGCCTGTCTTTGAGCAACAGGTAAGAGTGCTGATATTCTACCTCCCCAAGAAGGACAATTTGAATATACATTTGAAAGTACAAATGAATGTATCTTTTTTCTTTTTATTTATTTATTTTTCTATTATCAGCTTGATACAGTATAAATTCTTATCCTAATAGTGAAATGTTTCATTGAGGCTTGCCCACTAATTGAGTAAAACCAAAACTTAGTCATCCTAGGGTCCCCCTCTGCCATATAGCCTCCCTGGTTCTGTGGGTTGCAGTCTGATTGTTCTTTGCTTTGTATCTAGAATCCACTTATGAGTGAGTACATACCATGTTTGTCTTTCTGGGTCTGTGTTGCCTCACTCAGGATGATATTTTCTAGTTCCATCCATTTGCCTGCAAATCTCATGCTGTCATTGTTGTTCTCTGCTGAGTAGTACTCCATTGTGTATATGTACCACATTTTCTTAATCCATTCTTCAGTTGACAGGCATCTAGATTGTTTTCAGGTTCTGGCTATTACAAATAGTGCTGCTATGAACATAGTTGAGCATGTATCTTTGTGGTATGATTGAGCATTCCTTGGGTATATGCCCAAGAGTGGTATGGCTGGGTCTTGAGGTAGATTGATTCCCAGTTTTCTGAGAAACCACCATACTGATTTCCACAGTGGTTGTACAAGCTTACATTCCCACCAACAGTGGAGGAGTGTTCCCTTTGCTCTGCACCCTCTCCAACATTGACTGTCATTGGTGTTTTTGATCATAGCCATTCTGACAGGTGTAAGGTGGTATCTCAGAGTCATTTTGATTTGCATTTCTCTGATGACCAAGGATGTTGAGCATTTCTTTAAATGTCTTTCAGCCGTTTGTGATTCTTCTTTTGAGAATTCTCTGTTTGGTATCCTTTTTTCTAATAGTTTGATCTTGTCTTAGGCACTGTTCTATTGCTGTGAAGAGACACCATGACCAAGACAACTCTTATAAAAGAAAGCATTTAACTGGGAATGTGCTTTAAGTTTCAGAAGTTTAGTCCATTTTGTCATCACGGTAAGGAGCGTGGCTACAGGAAGTATGTTGTTGGAGAAGCAGCTAACTAAGAGCTACATGCTCATCTGCAGGCCGAGAGAGACCCACACTCGGCCTGGCTCAGGCTTTTGAAACCTCAAAGCCACCTCCAATGACATACTTCTACCAACAAGTCCACACCTCCTAATCCTTCTCAAGAAGTGCCACTCCTCCATGACTAAGCATTCGACTATATGAGCCTATGGGGGGTTCATTCTTATTCAAATTACCACAGGTCTTAGGAACTTAACCCACAGAAATATCCCCAGGAATATAAGGCTATTCTGGGTAGCCATCTTTATAGTAAAAACTGGCCATGGCAGGTAGATACGGTAGCACACACCTATCATCTCAGCATTTGGGAAATGGAAGCAAGGGAATCAGAAGTTCAAATTTGGGCCAATGAGATGTCTTAAAAGGTAAAAACACCTGCTGCCAAGCCTGATGACCCAAGTTCAATCCCTGGAATGTACGTGGTGAAAGGAGAGGGCTGACTCCTGTAAGTTCCTCTGACCTCCATGTTTTTGCTATGGCATGAACATTAAAAAAAATCATAATGTAGTAAAAGCTTTTAAAAAGCTCAAGGTCATCTTTGGCTATAGAGATCATCTGAAGCCCCCTTAGGCTCCCCGAGACCCCAGTTCAAACATGTAAAAAAAAAAAAAAAGGTAATAACTTAAATGGCAGCACAAGGAACAGATAAGCAAGTGATGGGACATTCCAGAAAAGGAGGGGTGGAATAGACCTTTGTGTGTTCATGAAACATTTCTAAGACACTCTGTTAACAAACAATGTTGTAACAAGTATTCATAGCCGAGGGCAGACACGGTGTCTAGGAGTATAGACCTAGATGGTCACCGTGGCCTAGATCAAAGGCAGCAGCTTTCCTCTGGGTCAATCTTTCCCAAACTTTGTGCATTGTATGGGAAGTGCTCATGTTTGTGTTATTGAAAATATAAAATGATGTAAGAAAAGGTCCCTCTTCTGTCTATTCTAGGTGGGGCATACATGATCTCTGCCTATAGAAGCTAACAATGGAAGCTATCTTACCATCAGAGAGGAGCCGGAGACTGAATTGCAGGCCGAGTGAAGAAGCTTGGCCTTAGGAGGATCAAAGGTCTTCGTGATGATTTCACCGGTGTTGAGGGAGGAATTAGGTAGACCAGAACAACAACAGAGGCCAGGTAAGGGTTGCCAAACAGGAGACTCTTTTAGCAGAGGCTGAGCCTGCAAGAGGCAAGACAGGCTGGGGGCCAGGAGAACCACTTTGGAGACACAGAGACCGGCTTAGAGAGTGACTCAGTGATAAGATGGGAATGGTAGATGAGGCAACACCAGAGGACCTTGGATGCCGAGATAAGGATCTGGAATTTTGGTCAGGCGTTTGACCCAGAGGCGGCGAGTACAAAGCAATGTGCTGGGGAGGACGATTTGGCTGATCTACACTAAGTGGGTTGTCTATCCAGGGGTGAGGAAAAGACTAAAACCAGGACAGTCCTACAAAAGTGGAAAGGGAAAGACAGACACCAAGCTATTGTTCCTCGGCTGACCTTGCCTGGACACGACTTTGACATTCCACCACTGTGCTTACCTCCTGTGGCAAGTCGTAATTACTGTGACAGTTATTGTCTTGGGTTTTTATAGGTGCACAGTGCTGTTGACAGCGCAAGATCATGACAGTCGAAGGCAATCCCATTTACTTACACCCTGGTTCTTTGTCCCCACACTCTCAATGACTAAGAACTGGTAGGCCAGGGTAGCTCAGTGGTAGTGTCTACTTGGCATGTATAAGGCCCTGGGCTCTATCTCTTGCAGATCCCTCCCCAAAAAACAACACTAATGAGCCCTTGCCTTCCAGTTTGCCTCCCAGCTACACTTCATTGGCTGTTGTGCCCCACAAGAAATTATGGCAGAAAACCACTTCCTGACAGCAAAGATATTTTCTTGGTATTCAGTCATAACTTTAGTTGATGTGTCCACCCAAAATGTCCATCTTGAGATGGCTATAGGAAGATGGCAGGAATTAGAGTTGAGGGGAATCCAGATAGCCGAGGTAATCCTGGTTCTCTGGGCACTGCTTCTCCTGGGCAGCTGTCCTGTAGAGCCCAGCATGGCTAAAATCTTGGACTTTTTCAGTACAGACAGCAACTTACTCAATGTCTCCAGGCTTCAATTTTCTCACGGTCAAATGAGGGTGTTGTGTTTAAACAAGGCAACATTTAGTGAATTAAATTAATTACGAAGCATCACAACCAAGCCCTCCATACCCACAAGTTCTGGAGCCATTCAGCCAAACAAGGGCAAATAATACCATATAACAAGCATTTACATAAAACTGGCATCGTGCTAGGCATTATAAGTCACCTAGAAAGGGCTGCTTTAAAAAAAAAAGGCAATTTAAAGTATATAAGAGGTTATGCACAGGTTATATACAAATATAAATATCATTTTCTGTAAGGGACTTAAATGTCCTTGCCTTCTAGTATTCGTAAGGGTCCTGGTACAAAGGGACAGATGTACTTTGTACACAGTGGTTGTCTTAGTCACTGCTCTATTGCTGTGAAAAGACATCTGACCAAAGCAACTCTTTAAAAGAAAGCATTTAACTGGGGACTGGCTTATACTCTTTTTCAAAGTGCTAGTCCATGATCATCATGGGAAGATTCAGACAGGCATGGTGCTAGAGCAGTATCTGAAAGCTTTACATCTTGATCTTCAGGCAACAGGCAGAGAGAGAGAGAGAGAGAGAGAGAGAGAGAGAGAGAGAGAGAGAGAAGAGAAGAGAAGAGAAGAGAAGAGAAGAGAAGAGAAGAGAAGAGAAGAGAAGAGACTGGGCCTAATGTGGGCTTTTGAAACCTCAAATCCCACTCAGGGACATGCTTCCTCCAACATGGCTACACCTGCTAATCCTTCTAATCCTTCTCAAACAGTTCCAATTCCTGTCGACTAAACATGCAAATATGGGAACCTCTGGGGAACTATTCTTATTCAAATCACCACAGTGGTGTACTCAGAAGTTTTCATAAAGTTTTATAAAACTCCTGCGTCCCACCTGGTCCTGCAACCACGTAGACCCAATTAAACACACAGAGGCTTTTATTAATTAAAACTGCTCAGCCATTAGCTCAGGCTCACTACTGACTAGCTCTTACACTTAAACTCAGCCCATTTCTCTTAATCTATATGTTGCCACATGTTCTGTGGCTTTACCTGTGTGCCATTACATGCTGCTCCCTGGACGGCGGCTGGCGTCTCCTGACTCAGCCCTTCCTCCTCCCAGAATTCTCCTTATCTGCTTATCCCACCTATACTTTCCTGCCTGGCTACTGGCCAATCAGCATTTTATTAAACCAGTGTACCCACAGCACAGTGGTGAATACCTCCACGCTTCTAATAACTACAGGCTATTATTATTGTCCACTTGACATTCCAGATGTCTAAAGTGAGTTTGTACTTTCCCTCGGCTCTTTTTATTTGTTTGTTTTAGATTTATTTCATTTTTAACTCTGTATGCTGTGTTTGTGTGTAGGTATGTGGAAATCAGAAGCAGCAGATTCCCACTGGAACTGAAGTTACAGACAGCTGTCAGCCGCCTAGTGTGTGTGCCAGGACTAGACCTTGGTCCTCTGCAAGAACAGTACCTCCTCTTAACTGCTGAGCCATCTCTCTGGCCTCTGTTGGCTTGTTTGAAGATAGGGTTTTGCTCTGCAGATGAGGCTGCCCTTGAACTTATAGCAATGTACATGTCTTTCAGTCTTCTGAGTGTTGAGATTACAGGCAGGAGACACCACCATGCCTGACTTTTTCCTTTCTTTTCTCTTTCTCTTATTTTGAGACTTGATTTTGGTAAGTGGCCCAGGCTGGTCTTGAACTCACAATACTCTTACCCCAGTCACCCAAGGGCTGGATTGCAGGTGTGGCCACCACACCCAGCCTCTCCATCTCTTCTGTTACTTACTTGCTGTTACCTTCCCCTTCCTGTTGCCCTTGCTAACATGTGTTCCTCTTAAGGCCAAGTTTTTAAAGTTCTTTAGATCATTTTTCCCTACTGACAAAACAATACACAATAACCTAAGAACTGGCCTTAATCCCAAACACTAAAGGTCGTTGTGGTAGGTAGTAGTTTCTACAGATTTGTCTCTAGAATTGTGAGTGGAGCAATATTGAGATGCCCTTTCGTGTAAACGGCTAGATAGTAAATACTCTTGGGGGTTGCACAATGTCTGTGGAGCAGCCGCTCAGCTTTGGCCTTAAGGAAGAAAGCAGAGTTAAAGAGGATGTTTACTCGCCACTCATGTCAGAGATGGGAAGAGAGTCTTCTTCAAGAGGAGACCATCATCCCCAGTGCAGGGTTGCTGCTTGGGAAGAGGGACAGTTCCGATCCCAACACTAAGGTCAAGGGCAGATCATAACCAAGGAGCCAGAGTGGAGCCCAGGGGTGGGGAAGTTACTAAGAAGCATCAGGAGAAAGGGAGAGTTTTTATAGATGGACTTCGGTGTTTGAATGAGAATACTCCTGCACCATAGGCTCAGATGTTTGAATAGTTGGTCCCCTGTTGGTGGGACTGTTTGGGAAGGATTAGGAGGTGTGGCCTTGTTAAAACAGGTGTGTGTGTGGGGGGGAGGCAGGGGTGGGGATGAGAGGGTTGGGGTCCGGGAGTGGGGGTGGGGATGAGGGGGTTGGGGCCCAGGGGTGGGGTGGGGATGAGGGGGTTGGGGTCCGGGGGTGGGGGTGGGGATGGCCGGTTATTCCCAGTGACTCTCCCTCTGCCTCTCACTTGCTCATCAAGATGTGAGCTCTCAGCTGTTCCTGCAGCCATGCTGTTGCTCTCACGGACTCCAACCCTTAGAAACCGTAAGCCTCAGTCACGGTGTTTTATCACAGCAGTAGAACAGTGAGACACTGGCCTGCGAGAATTCTTGCTGGCCATGGGGTGATCTGATATTTGAGGTGGGGATTTTCACTAAACTGACTGAGCATGATTCTTACTCAAAATAGAATCTTCAAGGACAGGGAGAAAAGCCTGAGGTCACCCCAGTGGAGCCGAGAACTCCCGAGAGTTGATTCCGTTTGGTTAAGAGTCATTGCCAACACCACAAACAACACCGAGGGGAGTTCGGGTCTATATTCCAATGACACTTCACAGGCAGAATCAGGGCACAGCCCAGTTCGGCTCTGCCAGCCTTCCTTTACATGATACTGTCCTACAGAAATATTCATGAGCCACAAATATCATTTTACAGTTTCCTGTTGTCATAATTTTAAAAGTAGTTTAATATATTAAAATATATTTAATACAATATATTAATTATTAAAAATATAACATATGTTATATCTAATACATAAAATTTGTTTTGTATAAATCATATATTAATATAAATATATGTAATATGGTATATTAAAATTCTTCCATATAATCAAAATATGGCATTATTTTACATTGCTTTATTTGTATGGCTCTTCCAAATCCACAGTTTATTTTATACGTACAACAGATTTCAAGTTAGACTAACCACACAGCAAGCACTCCGTAGCTGCCTATTGGATAGCTCAGATGTGGAATCTAGACTGACATTATATAGATAATTATTATAGATATGCATTTAAAATAAACATTGTCATATATATGTATGTATTTGTATTGAATAGTCTTTCTTAGAAATCTTTTCCTACCTTCCAATACAGCATAATCCTTCTGGAGGGGGGGTGTTCTAGAGGTGGAGTAATATATTATCATTTAAAGATTTATTTTTATAAGTTTTAATTATGTGTATGTGTGTGGGTATGGGTGTGTGAGTTCAGGGGCCTGTGGAGGCCAGAGGTGTTGGATCCCTGGAGCTGGAGCTGGAGTTATTGGCCGTTGTGAGCAGTCAGATGTGGGTGATGGGAACTGAACTTGGGTCCTCTGAAAGAGCAATGTAAGTTCTTAACTACTGAGCCATCTCTCCAGCCCTAGCACTAATCACTTAGATTTATCACAATCATTGATTCTTGAACTTCAGCTCTCAGTCAGTGAACATCTGATTGTTCTTAATTTTGGACTGTTACTTAAAATAGTATAGTGACTTTCTTGGGAGTGCATCTTTAGATTGTTTTTTTTTTTTTAATTGGAGCCTTGAGCATGCTAGGCAAATACTCTCTGACTGAACAATATCTCCAGCTAAAATAAATTGTGCATGTACGTTTGCATGTGCATGTACCCATGCCGGAGGTCGGTATTGATTGTCTTCCTCCTTATTTTTTTTTATTTATTTTTTCCCTCATGTTTTGAGACAGGGTCTCTCACTGACCCAAGAGCACACTGAGTGGCTGGACTGGCTCCTATGGAACTTTTATGTGTCCACTATATCTGTCCCCCAGCGCCAGGGTTGCAGACACCCACACCCTTGCCTGGCTTTTACATGTGTCGGGGATCTGAACTTAGGTTCTCGGGCTTGCATGGCAAATACTTTACTGACTGAGCTATGTCCCTACCTCAGCCCCTTTTGGGGGCGGGGGACAGGGTCTCTAACCCAGATTGGCCTTTACCCTGTATGACTTCAAACTTCTGAGTCTCCCCCCATGGGCTTCTCAGTCCTGGGATTACAGGCATGTACCACCATGCCTAGTTGTACGTTGCTGGGATCGGATCCAAGGATATGTGTGTGCCAGGCAAGCACTCCACCAAATGAGCTACATCACCAGCCCCCGAGAATGAATTGCTGAGAGTTAAATTGCTGGGTCAAAGGCTGTAATGATATTTAGCTTTTTAATTACTATTGTCAAGGTGAAGAACTGGAATTCTGTCTTGATTTTCTTTGTACCTCCAAAATGTTGGCACTCAGTAACTGTTAAGGGAACAGATAGATAAAACTTTTCCAACATAATAGGTGTGGGGAAAGAGAAATAAGTGTATAATATGGGACAATAAGGAGACAGAGAGGGAAACTTGGGTCATGTGGTGAATGGTGCATGTTTAGCGTCCAGTACACTCTTCTGAGTTCATCCCAGCTCCCACTCTTTTTTTTTTTTTTTTTTTTTTTTTGGTTTTTTCGAGACAGGGTTTCTCTGTGTAGCTTTGCGCCTTTCCTGGAGCTCACTTGGTAGCCCAGGCTGGCCTCGAACTCACAGAGATCCGCCTGGCTCTGCCTCCCGAGTGCTGGGATTAAAGGCGTGCGCCACCAACGCCCGGCCCAGCTCCCACTCTTTCAAGGAAACCTCAGGCCTTGAGTCTCAGCTTGTGGTGCCCTGTGTTCTTCAGGGAAGTTGCTTTTTTTTTTTTTTTTTTTAAAGATTTGTTTATTTATTATGTATACAGTATTCTGTCTGCATGTATACCTGCAGGCCAGAAGAGGACACCAGATCTCATTACAGATGGTTGTGAGCCACCATGTGGTTGCTGGGAATTGAACCCAGGTCCTCTGGGAGAGCAGTCAGTGTTCTTGACCGCTGAGCCATCTCTTCAGCTCCGGAAATTGATTTTTATATGTGAAGGCCAAAGTGAATCCTAGTCTTCCTGTTGAGTGGGGCAGCTTCTGGCTAAACAGGAGGAGGAGTGTTTAAAGATGTTTCCCATTCCTGGGGCATTTGGGGGTGTCTCTGCAGACTCCCAAAACATGGCCAGTCCTGGCCATGTCACTGTCTGTCAACTGACCACACATCCCCTCTGGAAAGATGGAAGGCCCCTTCCCCTAGGCATTGCATCTTGTCCTCAGGTAAGCAGCAGCGGGCCCACACTCCAACGGCCAGGCACATGGATGAGAAACCCAGCTACAAAACCCTGTATTTACCTTGAGATCATCCCCCCTCCCTCCGGTTTTCTGAGATAGACTCCTGGAATCCATGGCCATGTTCATTGCCCCTGTCTGGACCTGAACTCCTGGCTTGCCCCCCCACCCTCCAATTTCCCTCTTCTTTCTCAGGTTTACCCACACCCCTGTTCACTCATGGTCTATACCCCTTCAAACACAATCCTAAAACCCGGGTGTGGCCTCCAGGGAAGATGGATGCCCAGCACCTATTGTTAATTAAATGAAAGGATGGGATTTTAAAAATCTACCAGCTAGTGCCTTCCATATGGTATAACTCCACTTCCATGGGGAACGATTCATCAGATGATAATTTTTCAAGGACCAGCTGTATGCCAAGCACACTGTCAGGCAAGTGGACAGGGTCCCCAAGTTCATTTATCTCTTTCTGCTGCTGTTGAATTCTTCTCTAAACACGTTATTTTTATAGCTCCTTGAAACAGTCACTTTAATCGGTCTGTACTTTTTCCAATTCAGATAGTCTTTGGAACACCTATTTTGTGTGTGTGTGTGTGTGTGTGTGTGTGTGTGTGTGTGTGTGTGTGTGTGTGGTACCCTTTTCTAAACATATGCTGTATAAGTTAGCCCTTACAAGAATCCTCCAAGGAAGCTGTGGTCCTGTTTTACATGGGGAAATGCGATGAGGTAACTTTCAGTTCCCTACATGCCCATGGGCATGGGTGGGTGATGTCTGCATTTCGCCCCGGGCCTGTATCACTGAGTGTCCACAATCTGTGCGTCCTGAGGCCTGTGTTGAGCAGGAAGCCTATTTGACCCTTTCCCAAGGAAATACCTGGGGCCAGGAAGAAATCCGTGTGCGTGTACCTGAGCATACTTGCTGCTGCACCGGGCTAGGTAGCTAGAAGCAAGGATCTATCTTGAGAGGGGAGATGGGAAGAGACAAGGTGTAGCTGATAGCAGAGGCCCGTAAGCTGTCCCTCTGCACATCTCCTCAGAGTCCCTCATGGCCAGTTCTCAATAAAGGCAATAGAAAAATACGTTGTTGAATGGAAGCTCCCCAAAATGCACAGATGAGAGCTGGCTTGCCCAGTCTACTCTGGTCAGTGGCAGGGAAGGCCTAGAATCCAAATTTCCTCTCCAGGTTGATGCTTATTTTTATTTTTATTAAAAAAAAAAACACAAGGGAAAAGCAAGTGGCTTTTGTTCCTTGGTGTGATTGTCCAAGTCATTCTTCAGCATTCGCACGGAACTGGGCCGTGCAGCTGAAGAGATGGCTAGTAGGTAAGAGTACTTGCTGTGAACGCATGAAGACCTGAGTTCAAGTCCCCAGTACTCATGTCAAAGCCAAGCATAACCACACATTTTTGTAACCCCAGCATTGAGGGGCAGAGACAGGCTGGCCCCCACGGCTCACTGGCCAGTCAGCTTAGTCGAAACATTGAGCTTCTGGTTCCAACACACACACACACACACACACACACACACACACACACACACCCCAGCCAGCTCTGTACAAGTGCAAATCTTCACTTTCATGTCAAGTCCCACCTCCCTCCTGCTCCTGTACTTCCCTTGGACGCCATCCAGTTCTTCCAAGATCCAGATGTTGTGAGAAAGGAACAACAACATCACCCAATACTGTTATTTTGAGAAAATAAAAGCTAAGAAATCCTGGCAAAATCCTTGCCATCAGAACAACAGACACTCCTTTGGCTCTGAGGAGTGACCGTCTGTAAATGAACGAGGCTCACATTTCCCCTCTCGTTCTCCCTTCTCTCTCTACTTCAAGTCATGCATTTGCTACCTCAACCATGTCTAAGGTCTTGCCAGAGGCAGGGACATGGAGGGAGAGTGTTCCTGCCTATAAACAAAGGAAAGGCTCCAGGGAGGGACTTAGAATTTGGAGGCTTTTATTAGAATTGGCAGCAGGAAAATGTAAGTCTCCGGAAATAATGACTCCATCATTAGGTCATTTGAGTAATGCAGCCTTCCTGTAATGTCTGAAAGCATGAGGCCTCTGCCTCTTCTCTCCTGGGCTCCTCATCCCCATAGAGGGATGGCTCCTTCCTTCCCTCAGTGTTCACTGGACCCTGAATATTTATAGGGCACTTGAGGAGACACAAAACAACAGCTCTCCTAACTACAGGAGATTTATGGACTTATATGCGTGGTGACCAGAGCTCAGGGGTAAGGTCCCACCCACAAACCTCCCCTCTAAAAGTGCTGAAAGCCATCCCTGGCCCACCTTGGACCTTCCACACTGTCCTGCTTCCACATGCACCTGAGTCCATTGCACCTGAATACTAGGATACTGCCAGCCTGTGAGCTGTGATGTCCTGCCTCCGGATTAGAGACAAAAGGACAGGAAGTTCAGCCCCATAAAAGTGTGAGCTCAAAACTCATCAGAGAGACCATTCCAGGCCCAGATGACGCATCTGCTCTTCCTTCCCTAACCATGTCCATAAAGCCGCGTTGAACCTTGTCCTTCCCTTACTGTACCCAGCAAGGGGGATGCTCTGCCATGTTTCCCCCAGTCAAATCCAGGGCAAGACAGACAATGGTAGACCTCATCCCCCCTGCCCCGTGTGTGTGTGTGTGTGTGTGTGTGTGTGTGTGTGTGCGCGCGCGCACGCGCGCAATGCTCACTTGGAGGTCAGAGGTCAATGTCAAGCATCTTCTTCAGTTGTTCTCTACCTTGTTTTCTTTTTTTAGACAGTCTCGCACTGAACCTGGAGCTTGCTGGGAAGTACTGGAGGTCCTACCATGTCTCTTTCCCTAGTATTGTCATTAGGGGTGTATCTGGCTTTCAATGTGGGTGCTGAGAATTCAAACGCTGGCCCTGGCATTTGTGCAGCAAGCGCTTTAGTGACTGGGCCATCTCCCCAACTTTCGTCTTTCTTGGTGTGTCGATTTGGAATTGTCAGCTGTGTTCTCCATCTCCTTAACGCTATCACTTTTCTTTTGTTGGTGAAGAAAGTGGGAACCCCAAGTGGTGGGTGTACACAAAGCTGTTTAGGACGGCCTGGGCTGGGGAGTCTGAGGCAGAAGAGTTGGTTCAAGGCCATTGTGGACTAAGTGAGTTTGAAACCACTCAGGAACATCTTGTCCCCAAATGAAGTAATGAGAGCTACAAATATAGCTCAGTAGTCAAGTATTAAAAAAAAAAAAAAAAAGTAAGCAAAGCATCATTAACTTCTATGTCGAAATTTCATGTTTGAGTTAACTGAGTTATTTCACGCAATAACCTCCTATAAGTGTTGGGGAATATTATTTAAGGTGTCACTTTTGTTTATGTTGCATTAGTTTAACTCTGTGAAGCTGTGTTACTGTGCCTGTGTAAAACACCTGATGGTCTAATAGAGAGCTGAACAGTGATAGTAAGGCAGGAGAAGAAGAGGATAAATAGAAGCAGAAATCTGGGCAAGGAAGAAGTAGCCAGAGAAAGAGGAGGACACCAGGGCCCAGCCACCCAGCTACACAGCGAGCCATGGAGTAAGAGTAAGATTTACAGAAGTAAGAGAACGGGAAACGACCAGAGGCAAAAGATGGATGGGGGTAATTTAAAGTTAGGGAAAGCTGGCAAGAAACAAGCCAAGCTAAGGTCGGGCATATAATTAAGAATAAGCCTCCGTGTGCGTGCGTGCGTGTGCGTGTGCATGTGCGTGTGCGTGTGCGTGTGCGTGTGTGTGTGTGTGTGTGTGTGTGATTTATTTGGGAGCTGGGTGATGGGCCCCCCAAAAAGAGTAAAACCAAACAACAACATAGGGCCATTTGCAGATGATGTCTATGCACCCTTCCACATCAGAACATCCTGGAACATCGCTGAGTGGGTTCCATAACCCCCATAGTGAAAGCATATCCGGCCATAGCAAGCAATGGTATTAAAAAGCACCACTTGAACGTTTCTACAACTCCATGCTCTTTTGTTAAGTATTAACTGTTTTTCCATGTTGGAACATTTGGAAAGGTTCTGTGGACATCACTAACGTGTAAAAGAATGCTGAGGTGACATCATGGGTTTCTAAGTGGCTAATTTTTAAGGAGGCCACTGTTCTCCACGCTACCTGGCTTTGCATCCCTGACTCTCTCTTTGCTTAGTTTCTCAGGACATTGGTTGGTTTCCAACAGCCTTTTCTGAACTCGGTGACTGTTACCTCCCCTGGGCTGAGCCTACCCAAAGGATGTGGAGGCAGTGCCAATCCTGTGTGGATGAGATCACTGGTACCTTAAGAATGAGCGCCCCTTCCGAAAGTGAATACAGACTGTCATTTCTTAAGCGTTTGATGTCTCCAGGATGAGAAAAATCCATAGAAAGGAAAACGTACTCTCAAGCACAATCCTGTCAAATAGACTCAAACTTTATTAACTACAATACCTGAATTAAAGTATGATTAAAATAATGACGGCAGCTACTTACTGTGTACTGATGTGCTCTGCAGACGCCATCTCACATTGGCGCCAGAAGTCTATAAGGTAGAAACCTGTTCGGTGCCCTGAATAAGGTGAAGAAAATGAGGCACAAAGAAGTCACTTGCCCATGCTCACACTGAGTGGGGGATTCAGAATGCAGAGCGACAGACGGGAAGGACTTTACACTGCTCAGTCTTTTTTTTTTTTTTTTTTTTTTGGTTTTTCGAGACAGGGTTTCTCTGTGTAGCTTTGCGCCTTTCCTGGAACTCACTTGGTAGCCCAGGCTGACCTCGAACTCACAGAGATCCGCCTGGCTCTGCCTCCCGAGTGCTGGGATTAAAGGCGTGCCCCACCACCGCCCGGCCACTGCTCAGTCTTACCTGTCATTTACCTTGTGGACACTGCCTGGTGTCCTTGTGAATTCTTTGGGCCTGCCAGGCCTTGGGAAAGTAGATGCCGAGTGTTCAGCCTGGAGTTAAGCATCAGCCCATCCAGGAGGCCACTAAACTGCATCCTTCCAGGAAGTCTCAAACCTCTGAGTTCCTGGTGCTTGAGATTGCCTCCAGTCAGTGTGACTGGGCTCATTTGTCCCATGCTCCCCCAGAGGCTAGAAGGGTTAGCGGTTGGAAACCTGTTTGCAGACCATTAGAAATAATAATCTCCTGATCCACCTCAGAAGAAGGGTCTTGATTTATGCAAACAGCTCGAGTGGCTTTTGTGTGAAGTACAGGCTGCCAGGCCTTTCTTTCTTTCTTTCTTTTTTCAGAGCTGAGGACCGAACCCAGGGCCTTGTGCTTGCTAGGCAAGCACTCTACCACTGAGCTAAATCCCCACCCCACCCCCCGGGGATTTAGCTTTTATTTATTTAGTCTTTATTTCTTCTGGGGCTGGGAATTCATTTGGTGACCCAGCCAGGCCCACAGGGAGAGCATCCATCCTTCTGGCTGCTCCTCCCGGGAATTCTGGAAATGGCTGTGGGTAGTTAGTGATTTGGTATGGTTCATAGCGCCTCTGCTTTCCTGGCCTGGTCGGGGGTCAGGGAAGCTTTCTATTTGATGGTCACCTGACGGGATGTGTTTACTAAGTCTTTAAGGGGTGCTCAAATGTGCAGGCTACTTGAATCCTCACCACCCAATGTTCTGGAATGCTATGCTTCTAGTTTTTCAGACGAGGCCAACAAGACTCGGTGCAGTGGCCAGTGCTGACTTCAGCTCCCAGGGTGGCAGCTGAAGGTGAGAAGGAGCCACATCTTCTTGGAGACCTGAAACAAATCCATCCTTCTGATGGTCACAACTTAAAATAGCGTATGGACGTACAATTCAAATCCTATGGAGATTTTTCTCCTTCCTGCCGCTCTGTGGCTGGCTCGTTTTTAAAGGCAAGGAGGCCGAGGACGGCTCCCATTCAGTGCCTTGCATGTGCAGTTCTCTGCTTGTTGTGGTAGCAGCTGGCCCTCCTGCCCTCAACTCTGAAATTGTCCTCAAATGATTTGTTTTTATGGGCATCAGTTATAGATGTCCTGGGGGAAAGAAACGGTACACCTTGAAAAGGGCAACTTTGCTCGTCCTCTGTTTTACTATTTTTAACAACCCAGCATTTGCTGGCCTTCACTGGTGCTGTGTCTAGAACAGTGAGCCTGGTGCATAAGACCTGTGACGAACCCTAACTAGCCTTAGCAGGAAGCCTCTGAAAACGTTGGAGGAAAGGAAACTGGATCACTGGTCTTGCTTCCTTTACTACCATCCCTGGCAGGAGCAGCTTAGGGGAAGGGCTTGCTTCTGGCTTGCAGCTTAATTGCAGAAAAGCCACCGAGACATTCGCAGAGGTAACTCCTGTCTGTGACAGTGGGACCATGAGGCAGCTTTCTGACATCTTGAAGGACCAGGAAGCAGAGGACTCTCAGGCTGGAACCAGAACTGACCTCTAACCATAAGTCATGCCCCCAGCAGCTCATTCCCTCCAGCAAGGCTCCCACTTCCAATGTTCTCACAACATACGCCCAAAGCCCCAGCAGCAGGGGACCAAGTGTTCTAAAACATAAGCCTGTGGGGACATTTCACATCCAAACCAAACAGTAACCATTACAAAAATATTTGACTCCAACAGGAGTTTTTTTTTCCTAGGATGTAGAAGGCTCTAGGCTTTCTCATTTCACAGGTAAGGGCAGGTATATCCACAGCTGGTCGTAATCATGGGAGATGGCCATGATGATTTTCTTTTTCACTGACATCTCCTTGGAAACTGCTCAAGGGCTTCTGGTTTGCAAAAACTTTCCTTTTTTCACTTATGGTATTTTGTTGTTGTTGATGATGTTTTTAAAGATTTATTTTTCAAACAGTTTTCGTTAAAATAGAATCACATCGCTTTTCCTTTCCTTTCCCTGTCTCCTGCCCCTCTCAGCCAGGAAGCCTTTTGCAAGCAGCAAGGCCCATGAGCTGACTTGCTCCTTGGCCTGCGACAAAGATCAGCGGCATCACAGGAGACTGCTTTGTGCAGTGTGGGAGCTGCAAATCACACGAGGATGTCTCCATTTAAAATTCAGTGCCACGTCATGATGTTTGAGTCAGCAGTGACTGCGTGTATGAGATTATATCACCTAATGACATCATGGTTGTCTCAGCTTGTGTAAGTTTATGCCATGATTTCACACAGGGATGAAATTGCCTAACTAGCCTGTCTCAGAAAACATCTCCATCATTAAGTAGTACACGGCTTATAATTAGAATGAAGTCAAAATAAACATTCAGTTCATCGGTTGCGTTAGCCGCATTTGAAGCGTTCAGCAACACATGTAACTAGTGACCATGCTAGGACATGTAAGACATTTCCCTCATTCCAAAATGTTCAATTAGAAAGTGTCGTAAGGCAAACCTCTTAGCAGTGGTTCTTCAATTTGTCCTAGACTGTGTCCTAGCCTTGGCACCATGGCTCCAAGGACCCTGAACAGACTAGAGTAGGAATATAGTCATCATAAATCTGTACATAGAGCTATTGGAGGGACAGATTAAATAACCTTTCTTAAACACATCGCTTGGTTTAATGTCATTACAAAAAGCCTGAGAAACCTCAGTACAGTGCAAGACACAATCCCCCCCCACCCCGGGGGGGGGGGGGAATGACTTCATGACCTCTAAGTTGGAGGAGGAAATAAACAATAATAAGCCAAAAGGCAGACCTTTGCTAACAGGCAATAAATTGTTTGGAGAGATCAACTGCGGCGGTTTGAAAGAAAATGGCACCTAGAGGGAGTGGCACTATTAGGAGGTGTGGCCTTGTTGGAGGAAGTGTGTCACTGTGGGGGTGGGTTTTGAGGTCTCTTTTGCTCAAGCTTCCCTCGGTGTGATGACAGTCAGTCGACTTCTTGTTGCCTGCAAGATGTAGGACTCTCCGCTCCAGCACCACATCCGCCATGCTCCCCGTCTACGATGATCATGGACTGAACCTCTGAAACTGTAAGCAAGCCACCCCAATTAAATGCTTTCTTTCTTTATAAGAGTTGCTGTAGTCATGGTGTCTCTTCACAGCAATAAAACCCTAAGGAAAACGTGAACCAAGGAAGATTCTCAAAGAAGTGTGTGTGTGTGTGTGTGTGTGTGTGTGTGTGTGTGTGTGTGTTATATTTTTATATAGGAAGACAGCATATGTATGCATAGACATACGTATGCTTGAAGGCACACGGGCAGTTAGCAAACAGACAAGGTGACAGGCATGTGTTTTAAATAGAGGGAACTACAAAAGGCTTTGGAGAATTTCAGGGTGTTGGGGTATGAAGAGGGAGAAGGGAGAGGGACAGGACCAGACACCCGCTTTGGGAGACATCCTAGTCCATGTTGCTGTTACAGAGTACTCCACACTGAGTAATTTACAAAGAAAAACTGTGCATCTCTCACTGCTGTGTTTCCAGGAAGTCCATTGTGAAGACTTTCTGGCAAAGATCTCCCTCTGGAAGACAGAACAGGAAGACAGCACCCACACACACGGGAGTCTGAGAGGGTCTTCATTCCAAGCCTCCAGCCCTTCCACGGCCAGTTCGAATCTCTCCATGAAGGTTGAGTCCTTGGGGCTCAATCAACTGTGACCATCTCACCAAGTGACATTGCCGCACTGGGGCTTGTTTTCAATGCGTGGATGTCAGGAGGCACATTCCAACCATTCACAGACCCCTTGTGAAATAAAAACGTAGGGACTTTTTATTTTAAAAATGTGCTAATGCTTTCAAGAGGATAACAGGTGGGCATTAAATCCAGCGGGTACATGGGTTTGAGGCCCACGGAGCAAGCCACCCTGCTGGAAGGAGAGGCAGTGAAAGAGAAAATTGGACCATGCCTTCTAGGGGTCTTCAACCGTGCTTTGGATTCAAACTGTGTCCTGAAGACCATTGGAGCATGAGGTTTTCAAAGTGGAAATGTAAGACTTGCATGTTATCAAGCCCACGCTGAGGAAAGCAGATGAAGAGGGGTCTGGGGGCTGGGGGGCTGGGTCAGTTTGTAAGGTGCTTGCTGTGTAAATATAAGAGCATGGGCTCAACTGCCAGCACCCACAGTAAAAGAGAAGCTGGATGTGCCCGCACATCCATGGGACAGCTTGTAGTTATTTATGTAGGTAGGGACATGCACACACAGATAGAGATGTAACACATAAATAGGCCATGAATCCGTAAAAGAAAATGGGGTGCGTAGGAAGGGCTGAGGGGAGGAAAGGGAAAGGGAAAATAAAGGTAATTATATTTTAGTTTAAAAAAAAAAAGAAAAAAACCTTTAAAAAAATTTAAGGTAGAGAGTGATAGAAGAATACAACTGATACAAACCTCTGGCCTACACAGAGACAGACAGACAGACAGACACACACACACACACACACACACTCAGCGTCTGGAAAGAGGTGATGAGAACAGAGTAGTGGGAACTGAAGCTCTGTGGCTGGTGGACACGTCCAGGTGGTGTGTCCCTAACAAGACTGCCTTCCACCGCAAGCTCTTGTATCTCAGGCTCTGTGGGTCCTAGAGCAGCGGTTCTCAACCTGTGGTTCGTGACCCCTTGGCGGTTGCATATCAGATATCCTGCATATCATATATTTACATTACGATTTATAAAAGTAGCAAAATCACAGTAATGAAGTGTTAACGAAATAGTTTTCTGGCTGGGGGGTCACCAGAACATGAGAAACTGTATTAAAAGGCCACAGCATAGGAAGGTTGAGAACCACTGTCCTGGAGTCTGTGGATTCTTGTTACCATATCCCAAACAGAAGGCTGAGGTTGAGTGAACGTGGAGAAGGTTACATCTGTCTCTGCTGGAGCCTTTTCAGGAGTCTTCCATGCTCCATCTCCCACAGTTTCCCTAACTCAATCCGGAACAGCTTGGTAAATCCTGTTTGGTCAAGTCTGGGAATGTCGCGTTTGAAAGAGGCAACAGAATCCTTAGTTCATGATCCCCTTCAGATTCGAATTTTCTGATGAGTGTAAAGGTGACATTTCATGGGCCATTATCAGAGGGTTCCACTTTCAGTTCCTGACTGAGTAAGGATGTGCGCCCCTTTGAAGACCAATGATGGCCATGGAGCCAATAAGAAGCAAGCAGTTCGGAAAGGAGGGTATAAACAAGCTGCCACTATCATTGAGGGCAACTTCAGAGGCACCTCTGGTATCAGGACGAAGAATTCTTCCCAGCACTGTCTTCAAAGCTTCTTAGCAGTGTCTGAAGCTGAGCACAGGGATGTGCCTCTCACACATGTGCACAGACCCACCGTGGATTACTCTTGCAGGTGGATTCGAATTCTGATCTCCACACTCTAGGACAGTCCCTGCATTTTGCCTAGCTCCAGTAGATGCTGGGGAACAGCTCTTGGGCTACATTTCTTCTACATTAATGGGTGGAAAATAAAAAAAAGAGGCGCAACAGCATCAGTGAGTGAATTCTACCAGTCTTCTTTCTAAGATGCATTTTTTTTTTCAAGGCTGGCATGGAGCAGATGAGTCCTCTAGCTTGTTTGTTTTCCAAAAGAATCTGGTTTGATCCCAAGAGAGGAAAGGGGGGAGGAAGCATATTTAATGTACTTGAAGAAAACCAGTGTATTGGCACAGCCTGTGATCCCATTACTCAGAAGATGGAGGCAGGCGAATCAGATGTTCAAGGTCACGCTCAGCCACATAGTGAGTTTGAGGCCAGCCTGGGATACACAGACCTTGTTTCCAACAACAACAATAACAACAACAGAGGTGTGCTTGAAAGGAAATGAAGACACAAAAGAGTGAAGTAGTCACAAGCTAGAAATCGGCTATTTCAAAATGAAAACAAAACCAAAGCAGTCCCATTGCTCCAAACACACTCATTCTCTCTGAGCACGTAATTACCCTTGTTTGATACTTCTGATTGCAGGAGGCCTTCTAGAAATTAGGGGCTTTGATGGGCAAGTAGAAGACTGTGTAGAATGAACTTGGTGTGACCATCAGGGAGTCCTTACCTCGTTGTCCTTTGTACCATGAGTTCTAATAAGCAGGGGGTATAACCAGTCGTTTTAGGGGTGGGTTAAGAGGGAAGAGAAGGATGCTGTAAGAGGTCATCAACACAAGAGGCATTTAGGCCTGCGCCCTGCAGGGGCTGCCTTCTCAGACTGCGCCTTGAGCGCGCTTCTTGTGGTGTATCAGTCTTCTGACAAGAAAAGCTCTCCTGACTCAGAGGCTCGGCTGACAGAAAAAGTCCCTGACCCGTGGGCTCTGGGTGGAAGGCCTGGGCCTCAGGAGCATCTTCAGGGCTGCAAAAAGGGCCAAGCTGCTCAAAAGGTACTTGAAGTAAAACTGACTGGAAAATGCCTCCATATGGCACATTCTTAAAGAAAAAAAAAAAAAAAACACCCCCATAATTATTTTCAAGCTTTAGAGAATAAAATCCAATTTACCTGCCAAAGAGGAAGGAACTTCCCCTCACCCGGACTGCTGGGGCAATGTGGATTGCAGGCCACTTCCTACCCCAGCTCACTTCTCTCCCCCCATCCCCTTTATTGGGAAGGACAGGGCGGAGGGGGGGTGGGGGGAGCTGGAAAACCCTTCTAAAGACACCCAGTGTTCCAAGCACAATCACACCACTAATTACTGTTAAGCCCTGGTCCTTTTTGTGTTCTGAAGGGGGACTTTCAGCATGTAGCAACCTCTCGGGCCTTTGCAGGAGTTCGGCCTAATTTCTGAATGGTAGATCGTTTTTTTTTTTCCGTTTCCCCTTACAGTGTTTCTCACCACCGTGTCCTCCATCTTTGCCTTTCTCTTCTTCTTCGTTTTTTTTTTTTGGTTTATTTTCATGCCCCCCCCCCTTTTTTTTTGCTTTTCTGATAGCATTTATTTTTCTTCTGGAGTTGTGTTTTAAGTCTCTAAATGAAACTTGACTGCCCCCACGGCCCGTTGGAGAAGCACAAAGGCGTCCCATTCCACTGGCTACAGTAACGCCATTGTGTGTCCTAACAATGCACTAATTGGCGGTGACAATTGTGGAGTTGGGAAGGAAGAAGGGGCCCCTGCTCTTTTCCAATCAGGGAGCCACAGCAATGAAAGGAGGAGGAGGAGGAGGAGGAGGAGGAGGAGGAGGAGGAGGAGGAGGAGGAGGAGGAGGAGGAGGTGGTGGAGGGTTCTTAGCAGAGACCGGAATGGTGGAGCCGGGGGCATAGTACTCCGGTCTGCGCTGGACTTTCTAAATTAATAATCCAAACCAAGGAGAAAGGAATTATTAAACAGTTTTTAGGGGGGGGGGAAGCTCTGCTGCAGTCAACTTCGGGTGCCGGGTGGTGAAGGGGGAGGGGCCAGAAGGGAGGCACGGGAGACCGCCACCCTCAACTCTGGGAGAGGGGAACCTGAAGAGTTCAAGCTTGTCCGAGCTCTCTCCGGTTTCCTGCTAGCCCGAGAGCGGTGAGGTCCCTATTTCAGCCACACTCAGAAGGGGGCAGGCGGCCAGAGAAGGGAGGCATTTAGCCTTTTCCTTAGAGCAGCGGTTCTCAACCTGCCTACCACTGCGACCCTTTAATACAGTTGCTCATGTTGTGGTGACCCCCAACCATAAAATTATCTTCGTTGCTATTTCATAACTGTATTTTTGCTACAGTTATGAATCATGATGTCAATATCTGTCTTCTGATGGTCTTAGGTGACCCCTGTGAAAGGGTCATTTAATCCTAAAGGGGCCGTGACCCACAGGTTGAGAACTGCTATCTTAGAGCTCATCCCACTCCAGGGATCCCAGCAGTATGGAAGTTGTTGCTGGCCTCTAGAATATTCTTCAAGAGGAATTACACAGGCGGGCACCTTTAATCCCAGCACTCTGGAGGCAGAGGCAGGTGGATCTCTGAGTTTGAGGCCAGCCTTGTCTACAGTGTGAGTTCCAGGACATCCAGGGCTTCACAGAGAAATCCTGTCACAAAAAAAAAACAAACAACAAAATGAAGAATTGGTAAAATGTAGATGAGGACATGTTGACAGCCCAGTGAATTTGGGGGGAATCAAGGACACCGGAAGCCTGCAAGAGCCACCTACCTCTAGTCTCCCCGACCACCTTACTGTCCACACAGGGAGTTGCCATCCTGTGCCAGCTTCCAGTGTGTCCCCACTTGGGAAGTGTCTCCTGGCTGGAGAAGATGGAAACACACGTTCACACTTTCTCTCAGCAGCCGGCAGACAGTAGCCCCTGTCTCTTCCTTTCCTGTGTATCACCAGGGCTAAGTGCACCTCAGGTGCATGGTCTTACATCCTTTTCAGGACAGCTCCGTAACCCCTGCTGTGCCTCCAGGAAAAGGTACCTGGGGAAGATGAAGCTTGCTGACCACCCCGAGCTTAAAGAACTTGTCCAGTCACCCGGTATGAAAGTGCAGAGGTCCAAATCACAGCTGGCCTCTGAGCTTGCCCTTTCCACTCCCTAAGGATGCTGTCCACACGGCAAGGGCGCGGAGAGCATTGTCCTGCTGGTGTATGGGCTGGCTCTCTCTGGCCTACTCTGTACTCTAATGGACAGGTTGTATCTCTGCTACCATTGCATCCTCAGCACCTAACGGAGTATTTGGCATGCAGGAAGCTCCATGGGAGTTGAGGCAGGGGGTCAAGGCACTTAGTCAGGCCAAGTGGGAAGGGATGTCCATGCTAGCAGGCTTCTACCTGATGCCACTTCTGCTTCATCTAGGTTCGAACCCTGTGAGACGAGGCCACCGTGTGCCTCCCTTGGTCGCTAGCCTCTGGAAACCCAGTCACAGACACATTCAGAAGTGTCTTTAACTAATCTTGTAGAAATTTCCAGTGACCATCGGAACTTACCATCATAGTGGGGCTCGGTATCACGATCAGGGTGATCATTGGGTGGGCAGGCATTAACACACAGATCCCAAATCTAGGAGCTCAGACCTGGAGTATCTGAGACTGAGTCCATAGGAGGCCTGAGAATGTGGTTTCCAGCACATTCCCAGCTGACTCATGCTCCTGGTCTGGGGACCTCTGAGAAGACCCACTGCACAGGCTTCACAGCCCAGCAGGGAACTCCAACCCTCCCATTACCTCTGTCTTTTTGTGACCCGAGATAAGGAGTTTTATTAAAAGCAAATTAAAGTTAAAACATTTTGACCATAATGATAGATAATCATAGGCTCCTGTCTATTGTGGAGAATAATCTTAATCAAACCTCCATTTATATCTGATGAAAAAAAGATCAGTTATGTGTCTAACCACGGGACCAACAATGTCATAGTCTGGAAAACTTTAGCTTCTGCTAGGGAGGGATACCTTCTTGCACAGATTTTGTGTTTGTTTTTTTTTTTATAATCATATTTTAATAATTTCTAACACTTAGGGGCTGGGATGTACCTTAGTTGCTAGAAGCTACCATAGTATGTGCAAAGCCCTTGGTTCATTTCTCAGCACCGAATAAACCAGGTATGGTGGTTTGCAGTCCCAGACTTGGGAGGTGACAGGGAAGGATCTGAAGTTTAAGGTGGTCATCCTTGGATATAAAGGAAGTTTGAGGCCCACGTGGGTTATATGAGAATCTGTCTTAAAACCCCTTTTTTTGCCGGGCGGTGGTGGCACACGCCTTTAATCCCAGCACTCGGGAGGCAGAGCCAGGCGGATCTCTGTGAGTTCGAGGCCAGCCTGGTCTCCAAAGTGAGTTCCAGGAAAGGCGCAAAGCTACACAGAGAAACCCTGTCTCAACCCCCCCGCCCCCCCAAAAAAGCCCTTTTTTTCCCTGATATTTTAAACGGAAATCCTCACCCAGTAGAACTGAAGAAAAAATATTTGCATCCCATTATGCACAGCATAATGACATATCGGGCTGAAGACATCTGCCCGCAAGGACTCCAGAGCTAATGCCGTGGGTGTCCACATGACACCAGGTTCTGGGCTAAGGGAAGTTTCTTCCTGCCTTGGTATAGCTTTCTAAGAACGTAGTGGGGGTGGCGGCAAGGCTCACACTGCACTCGCTGTTGGATGTGTGGGCCCAGTGAGCCCCCAAATGCACAGAAAAGGGAGGGAAGTAGAGGGCCCAGCATGGGGGAGGGGCAGTGGAGCAGAAATGAGCTCTTGATAACTTAAAGAGAGAAGCCATGTGCAGCATGGTTGATAGAATCAAAGGAATACAAATAAATCAAGTGTCGTTCCAGCAAGAAGGAACTCATGGACCACCTCGTCAGAGGCTCACCGGTATGTGTCTGCCTCACTTCCCACAAGGTTCAAATTCCTGCAGGCCAACCTGGGGGTTGAGGTCCGGTCCTGAAGTGGAGGAACCTTGACAGTCAGGACTACCCTGGAATGGGTAGGGAGTGGGGGAGGGGCTAGGGCCTTCCTTCTGTTCTAGAGGAGTCAGACATGCTCTTTTTCTTTCTCTTCCTTCCTTTTTGTTTGTGTGTATTATGTATGGTGTGTGCATGAATGTACATATGTGTGTGCATTGGATGGGTACCCATACATGTGCATGGAGACCAGAGGAGGATATTGGGTGTTTTTTTTTTCTATACCTTTCTACCTTATCCCCTTGAGGCAGGGTCTCTCACTGAACCCAGAGCTTGGTTATTTTTGTTTGTTTGTTTTTTCCCTCCCTGCGGCTGGCAAGCCTCAGTGAGTCCACCCATCTCTGCCTCCCACTGGCACTGGGATTCCAGGGGCATATGGCTATGCCTGGATTTTCTACCTGGGTGTTGGGGATCTGAACTCAGGTTCTCGTGGGTGCACAGCAAGTGTTCTTCCCATTTGAGCCATCTTTCTAGCCCCATAATTGTTCTTGTTTAAAAGACAAACAAAACCAGAAAGTGTCTTCTGAGACAATTAGATTTGTTTTGAAATGGACAGGGTAAACCAGGAATTCTTGCCATTTTGCTAAGGGCAGGGATAACACTGAAGCCACCTACGAGACAATGACATCTTTCTTTGATGTCTACTGAGGCATGTGGGGGATAAAAATGTCATGTCTGGGATTTTCTCTGGAATATTTGATTTTTGTTGTTTTTTTTTAAGGGGCGAGAAGAGCTGGAAGTTCGCTCAGCTGTAGAGGCTCTTGTCTGGTATGATTGGGTACCTGGGATTGATCCTCAGCACTGGGAAACTTTTTAAAAATGAAAATCACCACTGAACACACCCTTGATGACTAGCATGTGACCTAACCGAGTGCCCTGAGGAGGAAGTTTGGGGGTGATTTGGGAATGGCTCTTTTCCAGGGCTCTCTCCCTGTCTCCAGCCGCACACTAACACAAGTTCACTGTACACACTGGTACTGGGTACTGTCTTCCAGAACCTTGCCTCTCTTTTCCTCTTGTGGTCTTGACCATGCAAGAATTACTTCTAAGACATCGAAAGCCGGGCATCTCCTCCGGGCATCACAACCACCATCATCTGTCTCACTCACAATGCTTCACTCATGGGCAGCAGGGAGAAAGCCATTTGGGGAGGTCGACCCAGTTTAGAATTCAAATTTACTCTCTGCCTCTGCAATTAGAATTTATTTCCTCTTCAAAAGACTTGAATTTCAGAGCACAATGCCTCTAGCCAGGCCTGGGTGTGTGTAGAGTGATCCTAATGGAGAGAAATTCTGGTTTATTTTCATAACAGCATGTACCTTGTGATATCCTCCGAGCCTGACATTATCAAGAGAGTGTTACCACAATGCAGCACAAATCTAAGGCAATTTGGATGTCCTTGGGCCCAGAATTAATATGTGCTTTGTATAGTCTTGTAATTTGGGAGGCAATTTTCCATAACACACCGAGAGATGCTCCTTTATACCTTTGAGATAATTTAGCTCAATGTTCATTTGGAAAAATTACTGCACTAATAGCTCTCCAGCCACTGAACAACAGACCGTACTGGGAGAGTCTGGACAAAGGATGGAGGAATTTTCCCTGGACCGGCGGAACAGCTGCCCGGGGTTGCATGGCCAGATCTGAAATAGTGTCTGAACTCATGAACTCTGGCTGATTGCTTTCAAACCAATAGCTCTTAATGGAGAGATGCAGAATAAAGGTGGGTGGGTGGGGGGATGTGATAATGAATCTCTCTATTGCCCAGGTAAATCTGATGTCAGTGCACATGAATTAGAACTTCTATATGCTCAACTATGAGAACCATATGTTTTCCTAGCTGGACCTCTCGGGCCAGGCTATGAGGGAACAGGTGCGAACGAGGGCGTGTCTTGTCCCATGCTTCCTGGGTATCATGTGCTAGATACCCGTGTTGTAGAAGGAGTCCTCTATTCTTACCAGAATTTAGTGCAATGATGAAAAGAAATTAACCTCCCCCCAACCCCCATAATCAAGAATACAGTTTCTAATGATGCTGCTTTGGGAGACCCACAGGAAAGGACTCGGTAGACCTGAGTTCACTTCCGGGTGCATTCTTGTCCTTGGCACTTGCTTCCCTGTGAGTTGGAAGCAAGCTGGGGTTGCCTTTGGTTTCCCTGAGAGCATCAAGATCCCATCTTGGGTTAGAGACTCTGAACGCCTCCACCAGCAGAAGCCCCCGGGTGTTCCATCAATGTTGTCATTAGGTAAATGTCTGACTTCACGAAGGGGAGAGAGGGTTATAACCCCTTTCCATTTTCTATGCATCCGTAGTTGGCATTTGAAAATCTAACCAGGGTCTGGATGAGAATGGTTTGGATCTCTTGGAAGCCTGGTTTTGCTTCAGAATCACATGGAATCTGGACCCAGGTTAAGATCTCCTGAATTTTTTGAACCATACTATTCTGGGGGGAAAAAAAAACAAAAAACAAACAAAAAATTAAACAAACAAACAAAAAACCACCTGATGATTTCCCATTTTAAACACCACCATGCGCTCAGATGCTGTTCATGCTCAGGACTGCAGCGGGAGCAGACTCCCACATATGTTCTTCTCCATGAAAAGTTAAGAGTACAAAGCGCTCTTTGTGGCTAGCCTAGCACCTCCAGCCAGGACATACCTGCTCCTGACCTCTGGAGATGGCTCATACCAGATAAGCAGAATCTAACCACACCCTGGACGGAAATAATAGGGGTGTAAAGGTGATGTTTTGAAAGCTTTTATGAAGACCATTGCTGCTGGTAAACATTACCTTCCCAAGTTCTGTCTTGTCTGTTGGAAGAAGAAAAGGAACAGAGCCCCGTTGTCCTTTCACAAGTGTGTGACAGTCACATTGTGGATCACCACTACATTAATACTTATTTCAAGGTAACTTCTGCACTTAGACTAGTCTCCTCTTCCTCCCCATATTGGGGGATGAACACCAGGCCTTGCACATACTGGGTGGGCATATGGGTTGAGCACACAGGCCTTGCACATACAGGGTGGGCATATGGGTTGAACAACACCAGACCTTACACATACGGGGTAGGCAATGCTTTGCCACTTGGCTAGGTTCCCAGCCCCTTTATTTAAAATTTTATTTAGAGACAGAATCTCATTAAGTTGCCGCTGCTGGCCTTGAACTCACTCTGCAACTCAAGCAGTCCTTGGATTTGGAATTCTCCTATGTCAGTTTCCCAAGAAGCAGGGATTCCAGGTCTTATCACTAGGCCTGACTAGGCTAGTGGTTCATGACTCTCACAATACATCAGACCCACTAAAGAGGCCCTTTCTTTACTTTTTTGTGGTATCAGGGATCAAATCCAGGTCTCTAAACATGCTAAGTACTCTGCTACTGAGCTACATCCCCAGCCCACACTCACACAGCTTTAAAATACTCAGGTCCCATCCAGAGAGATTTTTAACTCAACTGTCTGTTACATGACTTGCTCTGATTTGTGTTTTAATGTGGGAATCACTGACTGAAGTCATCTTTTGAGTCAACATCAAAAGACAAAATGAGCCGGGCGGTGGTGGCGCAGGCCTTTAATCCCAGCACTCCAGAGGCAGAGCCAGGTGGATCTCTGTGAGTTCGAGGCCAGCCTGGTCTACAGAGCGAGATCCAGGACGGGCACCAAAACTACACAGAGATGTCCTGTCTCAAAAAAACCAAAAATAAAAAAAATTAAAACAAAAACAAAACCCCAAAAAAAGAACACAAGGGGATAGGGGATGCTGGGTACTCAGGAGGCAGAGACAAGCTGATCTCTGAGTTAGAGGCCAGCCTGGTCTACAAAGCGAGTTCTAGGACAGCCAGAGGTGTTATACAGAGAAACCCTGACTCAACAAAACAAAACAAAAGAACTCAAGGGAGAACCAAATCATGCCTTTTGAGTGTGGAGGAGACAGACAAGATGTTGGTCGTCTTCTAGCCTCCGATGGCATGGGCACCCTCCCTCTAAAAGTGCCCAAGCATTCTTGGGTTCCTCTGACACAGTGTCCTCCAGCTGCGATCAGTGGGGTACGTGTCTAGTTTCATAAAGTGAAACATTAACTCGTTTCCTTCTCTTATGGATTGTGGCGGGTCTGGTGTGAGGATGAAGTCCAGTCACTCCTGGAGCAGAGTGTGGGCTGGGCTGGCTTCCTGTGTGGACAGGCAGGGCAGGGCCTGGATTGGGTGTGTCTAGGGAGAAAGGCTCAGGGTTCACCCTTGGCAAATGTTTAGCCAGAAATGCCTCTGCTAGTCTCTTTTCAATGTCCTTCTTTGGGAAAGTGAGTCTCAATGGTGCTTTGGAAAGACTCCAAGGAGACAGTTGTTGCACCCTCGGGCCTTTTTGGCGGAGGGGCAAGGGCCAGCCCAGGCAGAAGGCAGTTGCCTATTTTTAATTAAACTCTCAACTCTCAGAGGCTACTTGGGAGCAGACACCTGCTCTTTCTTTTCTTTTTCTTTTTTTGAGACAGGGTCTATGTAGCCCTGGCTGTCCTGGAATGGGTTATGTAGACCAGGTTGGCCTTGAACTCATAGAGTAGTCTGCCTCTAAGTCCTGAGTGCTGAGATTAAAGGTGTGCGCCACCATGCCCAGATCTTTATTTTCTTATCCTGAGTGTGGTCCTCAGCCACAGCCTTTTCCTCATGCTGACTGACTGGCACTTGGCCTTTTTATATGGAGTAAGCCGGGGCAGGGCAATGAGAGGGTCTGGGGAAGGACATTCAGCGCATCACCTCTGAACACTCATCTTAGAAGGGCTTTGATTTAGCTAAGAAAGCCCACAACAGGCCATTGCATCTTTCACAGGTTATACCATTGTCCTGTCTAGTTTTTATTGTCAACTTGCCACAGCCCAGAGGCACCTGGGGTGGGAGTCTCACTTGTGGGACTGCCTAGATTGTTTGTGCCTAGATAGACTGGCCTGTCAAGTCCTTCCTCCCCAAGAGGCCTCTGTCTCGGTGTCTAGCACACATCAACAGAAAGCAAACTTGAACAATATTTTCTGTGAACAGAAAAGGCTGAGAACACTACAGAGTTCTAAATTTAGATGCAAGAGATATTTTAAAACAATAGTGGGTGGAGGGGGCTGGAGAGATGACTCAGCAATTGAGGGCCCTTGCTGTTCTTCTAGAGGACCCAGGTTCGGATCCCAGGAACCGCGTGGTGGCTCACAACCATCAGTAAACCCAGCCCTAGGGGATCCAATGCCCTCTTTGGGACTCCTTGGACACCGTGCATGAATGCAGTCCACAAAAAGAAGGAAAACACTCACAGACCTAAGATAAAATAAAAAAGCTGTATGTCCCCCCTCCCCAGAGTAAAGAGCCTACTTTCAACAGACCTCAAATGTTTTTTTTTTTTTTGATTTTGCATTAATGCCAAGGGTTCACCTCCCCCTTTCCTTTAAAAAAAAAAAAAAAACTCCAGTATTTTAATAAATCTAACATTAGAGAAAGTACTTTCATTGCTGTTTATTGAGAGAGAACTTTATACAATTTGGAATGGGTGCACTTAAATTATGTGACAGATCCCTGTAAAAAATGAGATGTCCCATCAACAGCACAAGTTCACTTTTACATTATCACAGTCACTATCTTAAAAAAATAATGTAAACAAAAGTATGGATAAATTAACCCAAAACAAAAGGCAATAAAACCCAGACAACAAAGAACACATGAATTAGCCCATTAGCTATTACAAATAACTAACACGGAGTGAGGGAACCGCTCAGATGCCAAATCCTAATTGATTCTGTACCGCATGAGCAGAAATAAGGGGAAATGATGCGGATCTGATCCAGGAGGCCGAGAACACGCTGTACGGAAACCTTCTGCATCACCACACTCCTGTTCCTCACCTGCAGCCTTGGCATTCTCCTCTTTTGCCATTCCCTAGAGACAGCGGATAACTGTTTACACTAGGAGCCTGACAGGCCACCAACAAAGGCGGAACACTCCCACGGCAAAGCCTGCTTCGGTGGCCCGGTGGACTCCCCAGGCTGCACACAGGGGACACTGTCCTCAACGTGTACCCCAGAGGCTTCCCACTTCCCATGTGGGACACAGGAAGCAAAAACCAAAAATCTTTCTACAGTAGAAGAAAAAAAAAATCTTTGTGTTGGTGTTACTTTTGAACTTAATAAACACCGAGTTGGTAGACTTTACATATTCAGTTCTGGGTAGCTAGTTTCTTTCTTGACCTTGGTGACATGACATTCCCCTGAGTTTGGTTAATGAAAGCAAGCAGAGAGTGGCTAGGAAACATAAAATATGGTCAAAGCATCGTATGATTATGTCTTTTGTACTTCCTGGTCAAAAGCGCCAGCGGCGGCGTGGAAGAAACCGATGTGGCACTGGAATAGCGAGTGTGCAGTGTGAATCCCTTTACTTGTGAAGTTAAGGCACCAGATTAAGCAAGGGTGCAGTGAGCACTGAAGAGCAGCCGGCCGGAAGAGCGAAGGGATCCATGGGTAGTTAGCTGAAGGAGCCTGGAGGCTTCCAGTGGGTCAGACTACATACACTAGACTATAAGGCACTCCTACGGGGAAAGGGACAGTGAGGGAGGAGCTGGAGGCCAGCTCTCTGCTAGGTGCTTTGTTAGCAAGAGGCCCACGCCTGGACCGTCTGGACCGGGGCTGAGGATGAAGGGCGGCGGCGGAGTCAAGGGAGGGGACAGGGTTGGTCTGCACTTCCATGGCTAGTTAGAGGGACCCGACTGTGGAAAAGCTGCTGCAGGTGTCTCAGTCATCTGGCTTGCTAAATAATGGGCTTTCTGAAAAAGATGAGCAGTCAGTGGCCTCTTTCCTCAGAGAGAGATTCCGGCACAGGAACCAGTGTTCCACTCGCCGGCGCTTCCCATCACACCAGAGCCGACTCCATGAAGCCGGTGGTCCATGCCATGATCACCAGGAGCCCATCTTAAGAAAACCTCTGACAGGTGCAGTCAGGCTGGGAGATGCCCCATGCTTCCTCTTTGATTTTTTTCTTTAACCGAGTTTTATAGTTTTATAGTGGTGTGGAGTTTTTAATCTCAGCCCCGCACCCACTAAAACGTACCAGAAAGAAATTCTTGAGTCGGAGAGCACTGAATCCAAAGAAAGGACAGAGCTGTCTACAGAAAGGGACTGGTGAGTGCTGAGACTTAACTGTCAAGACCGCTGTCCCTGTGACAGAGATCAGCATGGGTTAGCTTAGCCGAGGGGGTTCTTCGCGTCAATTGTAACCTGGGGTCAGGCAGGGGGAAGGAGGCAGGGCAGTGACCCAAGCTCCAAACGCCCACCATCAACAAGTCGGCACCAAGAGAGGATAAGGAGAAAGGTCGGTGGTCCAGCCATGCCGTGGAGGGCAGTGCCAGCTTTTTCCCATTGTCTCAAATTCCTGACTTCTCCACATTATTTCAGAAGATGAAAAGTAGTGTAGAAAACTCCCCACATAAAGCTGCACACATCTCCATTGAGCACGAGAAAAAAAAAATAAAACAAAATAAAATCAAGTCTGTGTTGGAACCAGGCAGTATTCCAACAAAGGGTCAAAGATCAGTTCTTAATCTAGCCATTTCAATAAAGCCTGGGAGGTGACAGAGGGCTAATCTGCAGGGGGAGGGGCTGGGCTCTCCCCAGAACGAACAGCAGCACGTGTCTCCACTTCCTGGATGGCAGCGGTCTGTGGAGTCGGTGCCCAGTGTGTGTGTGGGGCATCACTGTGGTCCTGCTCTCACAGGTAGTTTGTGTCTGGTGTTTTTTGGCCCACAGAAAGAGAATGGACTTGCAAGGCTGGAAGCCGAGCTTCTTTAGGGAGGTGCAGAAAGAAACCCATGGGTGCTCACATTCAGTGCACACACATGACAAGCAGAGATGAGGCCAGACCTCCCCAGAGGGTGCCCTGGAACTTAGCCACAGTGACGGAGTGACGGAGACATTTTTGTTTGGGGGCAGATGAGGGGAGTCAACCCTGGACTATCTCAGGACTGTAGCAGAACCTGCAAATCGCACTGTAGTCACATTCTCTTTTATTGGTAGGGCCAATTATAGAAGAATTAAGAAGTGGTTCCCTCTCAGCTCATCAAATGCGAAGGCTCCCAAAAGACGGCCCTTATTCAGCACGTACAGTTAGGGGGGAAGCAGAGGGTTTCCACGGTCTTCCGATCCAGCTGCTTTCGACTTTGGGAACGGGCAGCCCTGGAAAGAACTCGCTCCCAACGCAGCTGACTGCCTCTGGAACACTCCGCGGCCTTCCCACTGCAGTGCAAACCCCGGTCTATTTTAGGAACTGGCTTCCTGACGCTGAGGTTGGGTGCCAACACTTCCCCCAGGCTGGATGCTGTCACACAGGAGTTTCTGGCATGAGCAGGAGGGAATTCTTGTGCTGCACCAGGGAATGGGCTGTTTAGTGAAAAGCAGTTCCCCAGACTCCACTGCCAGCTCCAGGAGATTAATGGGCCATTTTCCATTATGCTTTAACGTGTACGATATTTACTGAGACGGAATAAGGAGGTGGAAATCCACAGGCTTGCTTTTGTTTCGGTGGTTTCTAAGCAGTAGAACAATTACCTAACACTGCACCAAGTAATTTGTTAGACCTCAAAACAGTAAGGGCCTTCATGCACTCGATGGCATTCTGGGCTGAAAATAGCAATTTTGCATTTTCATGGTAGACCCAACTCCTAAACTGGCTCCACTGTGTCCTCTCAGATTTGGGTGGTGGTGGCAGAGATGGCTGCTGCGAGCCCAGGGCTGGCATGGACCAGGCTACCAGAGATACACAGCAAGAGAGAAAACAGAAGTGGCGGGAACATGGCTCCAGGTCCAGATCATTGATGACAGCGCATTTATCTTTTTCCCCTTTAAAAAGTAAAGCAAAAAGCAATGTCCGGGCAAAGTTCTTAGGAGCTCCCAAGGTCTGCTCACACACACACACACACACACACACACACACACACACACACACACACACACACAGCAGGGCCCTCTAAGGGGACAGTAGGGACAACTCAGTGTCTAGAGCAGGGATTCAGATTTCACCCTTGACTTGGAGCAGGTCTGACCTTGGGTACCTGTGAGTTCTGTACACAGGGCAAACCTGTGTGTGTGTGTGTGTGTGTGTGTGTGTGTGTGTGTGTGTGTGTGTGTGTGTGCGCGCGCTCAGTGTGCTGGGAACAGCTTCCCTGACAGTCAGAATCACAGATAGATGAATTACAGCCAAGTCAAAGTCGAAGCGGCAGTGACAGGGACTTGGGGGTGGAGAGAGAAGGCACTGTGCCACGGGAGCACATCTGTTTCCTAATAAGCAGGTCTATAATTCTCCCGTGAAAGATCATGTTCTGCTCTCCTCTCCGAGGCTGGAAAATATAAATACTGTATTTCACGAAGGGGGGGGGGGAGGAGGAAGGGAGACTCTCAAATCTGTTTGCCTATTTGCCAAGTGCTGGAGACTTCCCACCCTTGTCTTTCGTGAGCGACATTCCCTACCACTCCAGCGAGGGGGCGTCAGCCTTTTCCAAGAGTTTAAAAAAGGCACCGTGGGGTGTCTGGGAAATGGGGCCCTGGCCTTTTACCAAGTTTCATGCCTTGGTTATAGCTTCTAGGTAGCCAGGGAATAAACGCACGTGTAGCGCTGAACTTCGTGGTCTGGGGCCAAAGGAAACGGCGTGGGCTGAGAGGGGGATGCTCGCCCCTGCCGCACAAGTCGGCTGACTGTCTCCCAGGGGACAGAGCGTCAAGAGCGGGGGCCTGCGGGGGTGGACATGGAGAGGAAACGGACGGACGCATGCTCAGTGAGCCAGCGGTCCCCCCCAGATCCGAAGAGCCCGGACGATCTGGAAAGGGGAAGGAGGGAAGCACGGGCAGCATCAGCTCAGGGTGAAAGACAGACTGAAAGACAGACGAACGAGTTACTTCCTGGTAAGGCGGCAGACACGCTGGCCATGGGTTCCCAGCGCCGTCCCACCAGTCATCTTGGTCACAGTGATAACTACACACTCTTAGGAGGGGACTGCAGGGGGAGGACGCTACCCTCCAAAGGGCGAAGTGATTCACTTCTCGCGCCTACGACGACGACAGTGTTTACTTTTTTGTGTTACTGTAAGGTGGTAACTATGTATGTATATATCTACTTATTTCAATAATGTTAAATTCATGAGTTCTATTTACGTTTGGTATTTTCTTAATAATTTAGGTTGATATTTTTCAAAATGTTACTCTTTAATAATTGTATAACTTTTAAGTGTAAATAATTTTTTTTTAAATAATTAAAAACTAGTAAAGCCGGGGCAGGTATGTTGGCGCACACCCGTAATCCCAGCATCTGGAGGCTGAGGCAGCGGGATCACAAGTTTGAGGCCAGCCAGGGATATACAGGCAGCCCCTTTCTTAAAAGACGCCCCATCCCAAACAAACACAACACCCAGGATACAAAAGCAAGAGGCGTCGCATGGACTGGTAAAGGGTCAAAAGTGCTCCGAAGGACAGTGAGAAACACAACATTCAAAATGACAGGTGGGCACTGCCCATGCAGGCCTCCAGGAGAGAAAACATCGTGTCCCCCAAGATGTGTGTGGCGTACGCCTAGCAGTCTATATGCACTGATATGCTTGAGGACAATCCCGGGACATTCCCTCCCGGCCCGCACTGTGAAAAAGATAACCAACATCCTCCACACCGTGCTTGGAAACCTGTTCTTAGGATGTCTGTGCCCACTCTGGCAGGTAACCATCGGGCAGGGGCTGGGCTTCGTACCGGCAAACAGATGGAGGACAGGCAGTGACTGGCCCCCGAGGGCCTTCTGTAGTCACTTTCAGGGATTAACTTCAAACCCAGGGCGGCTCTGCTCCTCCTGGTTTCTGTTGGAGGGAGGGACCCTCTGGGTGTCTGCGATGCGGATCTGCTTTGTCGTTCCAGTCTCTGCCAAGGACTCCGGCGCCTGGAAGGATCCAGAAGCGCCGTGTTTTGTAGATTTCCATGTGCAGCAGGTGACAGTGGTCTTTGCCTTGGTTTCCCTAGCAAAGGCTAAAACTCAGCGACAACCCCGAGCTTAGCCGTGGGAGATGCTTCTTCTGATGCCTGTGCGGCAGGTAGCCCGGCCCTTAGAGCCGGTGTGAGTGCAGGGGAATGAACTACAGAGCAAAGTGTGTAAAACCACAGACGCCGGGAGCAAGCAGCTGAATTTCATGGCCAAGTGTAACCCAGCTATCTGGTAGGAGTTCAGCCGCAGGATCTCTGTGGACCTCTTGGGCAGTGGGTTATACGAAGCATACGTATGGGACGTATAGGTGTGTATAATATAAATAAATAACTTAGATATCTACATCTAGCTGGAGGAGAAACAGCCTCATCTGCACGGGCCCGAGTGGCCCTGCGGGCGGTGGTGGGTGAGAGCGGCCCGGCCTGCAGTCAGGTGTTCTGGTAGGACAGCTCGAACATGGTGCACGCCTCCTCCAGGCTTTCGTCCACGTTCAGCTGGCGCCAGAAGGACTTCTGCTTCTTCTGCAGCTCCCGGCGGACGCAGCGCGGGCAGGGGACGGACTTCTCTTTGCACTCGGAATGGAAGACGGCGCCACAGCTCTCACACCTGCAAGAGCCAAGCATGGGGACGGTTGGCAAGGCAGCGGGGCACGGCAGCCCCGGGGGACCCCCGGGGAAGCCCGTCCCTGGGAAGAGGCATGACCGAGAGACGCGGGCTGCGTCCGTTTCCAAAGGGCTCCGTGTGAAGTTTCACTGGGGACACGGTTCTCCTGGGACTAGAGCCAGCCTCAGGAGACACTGGCTGGGGTGAAGGGGAGTCAACACTGACCCAGTGGAGAAAGGCTCCGTAGGCCAGTTTCCTCTCCACAAGGAAAGAAGAGCAGGCCGGATGACAGGAAATGTGGCCCTCCTGCCCGGGCCACGGGAGCCCTGCACTGTAAGCCGGGGCACAGCTGTCTACCTCAGCCCTCTTAACTCACGGCCATTATGTGACAGTTTGGGAAGGCACGAGGGCCCATTTTCATCCACCTGAATGATGTCCTGGGGCCTATGACTCGGTGTGTTTTTTAAAATTAGGAACACGCTCCCCCCTTTCCAGGTCTACCCGTGTGAGCTAAGTGTGAACAAGGAAGAGTCAAAGAGTGGGCGAGAGGACAATGTTCTCACCACCAGGGCTGATCGGGCGGTTTATGGAGAGGAGACATTCCCGGTGGATGACTAGCTGCTTGTCTGGCCTGCTGGAGTCTGCACAGGAGTCTGCCTCTGTAGCTTGTTTTCACTGTGAAGTTCTCAGTAATGACTAATGACCTTGGCTGCTCCAGCCAATGACCCGCTCATGTGCCCGGAGTCCTCATCCTGCCACACATGAGCTCTGAACGGAGACTTTCTCCTCGCCCTGGGAGCTGCCTACAGGCTCTTATCCATCCCTGGACCGCTATCACATGCAGCTGTCCTCAGGGAGCACCCTGGGCCTGTCTTGGGTACAGGGTGTCTTGGGACACCATTCCGGAAGGTGCCATTGTCTTACCTCCAGCACCATTGTGCAGGACTCAGCGGCTAGGCCCAAGGAGGATCTTCCCACCGACCCAGCCATGCCCTGGAGGGGAGGCAGTGACTTGGAAATTGTTGGGAAGGGGTCTGGTGAAGAGCTGGCCAACGGAGGCTTCCTACCGCTGAGCAGAACCTGCTCCCAGCTCAGCTCACTGTCTGAGGGGACAGTGGCTATTGAGATAACAGACGAGGAACTGTACATTGCCTCTCTATCCCTGACTTGTGTCCCCCTGGAGTTCCCATAAAGAAGTTCAAGCCCCCAAGGTGACGCCCACTGGTGACAGACTTCTTGGGTAATACTAGGGAACTAATTAAGGTAAGGGCGTGTCTCTGGTCCAATTGTCCTAGTGTCCTTAACACAAGAAGCAGAGCTCCTCAATATCTTAATGTCTCTTTTCCCTGTGCACTAGGTGAAGCCATCAGTGAGCCGGTAGGAAAACCCTCATCAAAACCAACTCTGCCAGCACCCTGCTCTGCATCGTCCAGCCCCCAGAGCTGTGAGCATCACATCTCTGAACCACCCAGCCTGTGGTATCTGGTATGCTATCCGTGCAGACTGGCTGATGCCCTGGAGCTAGTGACCTCACCTGGTGAGCGTCAGTGTCTTCATTGGCTTAGTGGAGATAACATGAGCAGCCATCACACCAGGACGCTGCCGGCTTGAATGAGATCATGGGTAAAGTGTCTAACAGCTCCTGGCACAGGATAAGCTCAGGTACCCCTCAGGCATTTCTGGGAGGCCTCTCGGCAGCCTGACTTCTCTGCGTGCCCTGGATATCCACATCAAGCCCCTCATTTCACAGAGCAGGAAAACGAAGCTCCCCAAAAGGCTAGTGATCGTCAGGGAGAGCTGGAGATAGAGTTGGCACTAGACCAGAGCTACTGGCACCAGCCAACGTTCCCACTGGTGGCCACAGCGCTGGCTATCTGAGCGGGTCTATACACTACCAGTGGGGGATGCAGAGTGTTGAGGCAGGATGCCAGTATCAAGTCACTAATGTCTCTGTAGCTGGGCTATCCTAGGTGGACTGTTACTTTCTTCGCAAGTCGGTTTCCTCCTTTCTAGTGCTGCTGACCATGACTTCTTCCTAATCACTGGGTTGCGATGAGACTACAATGGGCAAATAAGGCGGAAGGACCCTGCAAACTGAAGTGACAGAGTCCCTTCCAGGTGACTCTGACGCTCGCCTCCTGGACACGGGCTGTGCTGTACACAGCGGGGCCACCTCTATGCTCGCCCTTCCCCTCCCGCTCCGCCCCTGTCAGTCAGGATGAAGGTCAGAGCCAGGTCTCCCGGTGCCTCGGTCTGGGCTAGCTAGGCCCTAGTGGCAGTGGCTTTGTCCCCACTGGGTCACACCTCGGTAAATTCCTATCATTCAGTGACACTAATGGCAGCTTTATCAAATGCGTTTCCTCCAGGGCTGGTCATGGATTTATCCACCGAGGGGCGTGGCTCCGAGGCAGTGACTGATAAGGGGAAAACACCCTGCTCCCCGGTACCAATCCCTTATCTTGGTTGATACCAGGCCTGTAGTGAGGGAAGAGATTGAGTTTTATCAGATATCTCGGGTGCAAAAAAAAAAAAAAAAAAAACCACCCACAAGAGTGATGGGGGATCTAGTGCACCTGCTTGGCCCAGCCAAAGGTCAATAACTGAAAAGAGTATGAGATAAAGAAATTAATGAGTTCCAAACAGAACCAAGTCGTATTTTCTAACCATTTGTAACCCTAGAGGCATTTTTCCACTGTGCTATGGATACATGGATCAATGACATTCCCAAATTCAGTGGTTAACCGGTTGTTAGCTTCCACCTGCCATGCTCTCTGTTTCACTCTAGAGAATAACTGCAAGCTCAGTGCACGTGCATGGTGGCGCACGCCTTTACTCACTGCACTCGGGAGGCAGAGGCAGGTGGATCTCTGAGTTCGAGGCCAGCGTGGTTTATATAGGGAACTCCAGGCCAGCTAGAGTTACGCAGTGAGACCCTATCTCAAACAAACAAACAACAACAACAACAACAAAATGGTAGAGAAAAAGAAAAAGAAAAGCCTGCTCTTGCAATCCGAGTGTGATGTGCAGGGAAAGTAAAGCCCTCGCAACAGACAGTTCTGCTCTTCTGGGGAACGGGACTCTGCTAAAGGGAGGTCGCTCTTAGAAAGACGGTGGGCCTCTAGGTGTCAACTGATCCTTGACTATTTCAAATGTACTCAGGGGGGTGAAGTGTGTGCAGCCTCTCCCTCTGTGCTGAGGACCAGAGTTGACTTCTAGTCCCCATATGGCAGCGCAAGCCTGTAATCCCCCGGGAGGCAGAGACTAGAAGATCTGAGAAGCTCACAGGCCAGCCAGTCCAGACAAGCCGGTGAGTACCAGGCCACAGTGAGAGACCGTGTCTCAACAACGAAAGTGGATGACTCTGAGGTGTGATCCCTGAGGTTGACCTCTGACCCTCACATGTACCATGGACACACGTGCACCTTCACGGACATCCACTTCTCCACATAAAACAAAAAGAAAGGAAGATTCACCCCACCCACCTTTTCAGCAGCGTGTCCTTTACAGGAGGCAAATCTACCATTGTACTGATCTCTTACTGGAAGCTGCAACAGGGGATGAAGGGATAGGTCCCACATCAGATGACGGCCAGGGTCTTCAAGTCTGAATCCCCTCACCAAGTAACAACTCTCTGGTTGTCGCAGCAATCCACAGAACATGAAGTGTCTTACAGAAAGCGACCAGGTACAAGTGTTGGCTACTGACCAATGGCACACAGAGGATTTCCCATTTCTTCTTCCTATGTGCATCCATTGCCTCATTAATCTAGGGATCTCAGCCTCAGTGCCACTGACAGTTTGGGTGGCATTTTCTTCAGTGCAAGGGGCTGTCCTGTCCCTGTAGGATGCTTAGTAGCACCCCTGGTCTCAGAGCACCCTCCCCCAACCACTGAGCTGTGACAAGTCACAGAGGAGCGCCCGGTGGGTCACATGGCACCGCGGCGCCCCCCCCCCCCCCCCCCCCCCCCCGTGCCTGCTGGCTTACACTCTTGTCAACCAACAAGGTCCAGCTCAGTGCTCTTACCCATGTCAACGTCAAAACAATTCATTTTCAATAAAGCACGTGATCAAAACCCCTGAACAAACAGCTACTAATCACCCTGTTGTTTCTGAAGTTATTGAGAACATCATTTAGGAAGTCAAGGAGTTTGGATGTAGGTCAGCGGTAGAGAGCATGTCCAGTAAGACCCTAGGTTTGATTCTCAGCACTGGGAAAGAGAAAGGTCAAGGGCCAGATGTGGTACAAACCCAGCATTCAGGGATGCTGAGGCAAGAAGGTGTAAGACTGAGACTCTATTTCCAAAAGTAAAATCAAAATCAAGCTTGATATCAACACCCATGATAGAACACGGTGAATCGTGTATCACTCAGTAACTCAACTTTTTACCAACTCACAGTGGCTTTTCAACTGGACCCCAGAGCCATCCTGGTTGGCTGGCTTTATTTGCATTTATTTTGTGTGTGTGTGTGTGTGTGATTCTCTGGGCAATTTCTCTGTGGCCTTCCTATACCTTCCTGCTTTACCCAGACCATCTGGCAAATCAAAGGCATTTTGTTTTTTGGCATGTACTTTATAAAATAGATTGCTTTTGTGAGCTGTGAGCTGCCTCAGCAACTTCTGCTGTGAAAGCAGCAGCAGAGCCCTCAGGAGGCTGCTACTGCAGAGTAAGAACATCGAGTAAGGGGCCTGATGTCTCTGTTCAGCTTGGCGCTCACGTCACAGGACACCGGACAAGTCACTCTGCCTTTGAGCCTTATTCTCTATAGAACTTGGGTTAGATGGTGGCTAAAGTGTCTTCCACCTGCAGACTTGGGGGGTGGGTAGTAGACGGTATTCTGGGTACCTGTACTCCCCTCTCCCCATGCTCTGCTCCATGGTCTGTAGGGGAGTGCACTGGCTACTTCCTCCCCAGAAAGTCACACCGGAAAGACAGTATGAGATGGACAGTAAGGGGTGTGTTACATTCCTTTTAGTTCCCCTTATTTGTATTAGTTAAGCTATACGCTAGGTTACAGGAGTTAGCGCAGTTCCAGGGCTGCACTCTGGTGACCCAGGCAGGGCAGGGTGGGATCAGCTCTGGACACAGCACAATTGATGGAGGAGGAAAGGCACTGGAGAGCTGCTCCTGTGGAGGCTCCAGAGAACATTACTAATCACCTGTGTGCACCCTTCTTTGGGAGAGGTGCAGGGGGGCCCACTATTTGGGGGCAATATACATTATATTTTATGAACAGTTTTGACCTAAAAACTAACTTAGTGGCCCATGGCAGGTAAGGGAGACATTCACAATCTAGAAATCTGATAGTCTATCACCACAGACGGAACGGACACATTTTCTTATGGCGACTGAATCCGAGAACCAGAACCAGCCACAAACTAGCCAAGCTACAGCCGTGCAAGGGGAAGCTTGCTTCTCAGACCTCCTGGCAAAGAAGCAAGGATTCCTGGCTGCAGACAGTTTCCTGTTCTGGAATGCTGATGATGTGAGACCAATTAGAGACAGGCCGATGGCCTCGGAGCCCCCCTCCAGACTCCAACTGCACACAGGGAGGTCACAGGAAACCGCTAAAGGACACTGGCCCGGGGTGTGTGTGTGTGTGTGTGTGTGTGTGTGTGTGTGTGTGACCACAGTGCTTCTGCGCGTTCCTGTCGGGTCCTCCTGCCATAGCTTTATTTCTGGCTCAGGCAATGGCCTCGGCTATTTCGTTTGGATTGGAATTCAGGCTTCAGACCGGTGGCTTACCCACAAGCAAAGGACGGGCCTCTAGAGCAGGGCAGAGCCTTGGTCGACTTCCACTCTGCAGATCCCACGAGCAACAGGGTGAGCAGCGGAAAGAAGAATGTGGCTCGGGGCATGGCTGGCTTCTAAAGTGAGGTGCCCTATACGGTCTCAAGCTATCACTGGTCTTCCCAGCAGAGCAAGAGGATTGCTTAAATCTTTTGATTGAGCTATGGGAGCCTGCTTATTTTAATGTTTTAGCTTGCTATTTTCTTCTGTTACTGAGTGTATAAATGGAAAAAACAAAAACCCTATAATTTCCTTAAATAGGAAACTGGCCTGTGTCATGTATGAGTAGGCCTATATACTTGTATATGTACACACTTTATGTATCTATACACATGCATGCTGCTCAGTTAAAATATACAGAATCTGTTATTAAAGGTCATAAGGTAAAAATGAATGAAATGCAATGTAATAAATAAGAAAACTTAGTAGGGCAACTCTTTGGGGGAAGTAGAAAGATAAAAATAGTGAAAAATTGACAAACAATTTTAGCAAGAAACTCATTATGAGTGGGTTCTGACAAACGGGGCAGGGCAAGCATTAAAGCGGTGGCCTAGGCACTGTCTTCAGGGGACATTACCCCAGGGGACCAGAAATCTGACACTCCAAACGCCCTTCAATTTCGTCAGCAGGACCATAAGGAAGAGAATAAGAGAGGTGGACACCTTGGTTAGTGGAATAAAGGTCTTGCAGAGAGTACATCATGTGTACAAGCACAATGCAGACAGCATTCTATTTGACTACAACCCATTGTGAGTCCTACCCACCCCCAACCCTTCCTTCTGAAATTTAAAATAGGTAACATCTACTTAACCCTTTATCTGCGGTGTGGTGTGGTGGTGGTGGTAGTGTGTGTGTGTGTGTGTGTGTGTGTGTGTGTGTGTGTGTGTGTGTGTTTGTGTGCACACATAAATTAACTTTTTGAGATGTGTAACTAATTGTGCTTTGAGTTAGGCACTATTTGTTTTCTCATGTTTAGTACGTCTGTCTGTCTGTCTGTCTGTCTGTTAGTAGATCTAATACAAAACACGAACTGGAGCTTTTGCAGCCCCAAGCTTTGGACTTGATTCTGGTCTTGTGATTTGAATCCTGGCCCTCCTCCAGTTAGTAGTCATCTAGTCCTTCAGATTATTCAACACACACCTCAACTCTTGGAAAGACAATTGGCATGTCCTGTAATGATGTTTTTATCTGTCTTTTAAGCCTGAGTTAATTAAGGAAGCGCCTTCCCTGACTGCAACCCACAAAGCATTGGGCTTTCTTTGGTCCTGGACTTTTCAGTCTGTCAGCTAAGCTTGGCTAATACCTATTACAAAAGCTTTACTTACAATCTGGATTCAAAATAGAATGCAAACAAGGGTTAATTAATTCATTTGTTAATTTTGCTACCCTACTGGGGACATTAACTCACCACGTCCTTTGTGTAAATGCCTAATAGGCCTTCCTGCTAATCTGTGGCCCGGGAGGGAGGGAGAGCAGTCAGCCACACTCAGGGTGGGTTTTAAAAGTACAACAAATTTGATGCAAGAGCATCTGGGGGAAAGGGGACACTAATATTTCTGACACTAAATCTGCATCTTAAGGTTTACCTGGCAGTCACTATAAATCTCAAGGGGGAAAAAAAAACGCTCATCTTTTCTTGGGATTACTTTAGGAAAATATATTTGCTGCTAGAGAAAGTAAAGGCCTTGCCAGAGGATTTAAACATTTCTACCCCTGCTGCCAGAACTGGAACATAGTATAGCCGTAGCAACTGGGGACTAGAAACAAGAGCAACGGTTCTCTGTACAGATTCCTGAGTGGCTCAAAATGCCTGGAGGTGAAGGAGGCCGGAGAGGCCTGGGAAGACACAGCTGGGCGGCAGAACCGTGTTAGGGTAATGCAGACGACAACTGGTGCTCTTGGCTTCCCTCTGCACGTCTGTTGACTCGCTGGTTACCTTTTTCATTTCAAATAAGAGTTTAACTACCAAGTATTGATGAAAGATGCCTTTAAAAGGAAATAATTCACCCAGGACTCTGACTGGGCCTTACTAAGCACAGCTGAGTTCATCACCGAGTAGAGCCAAATAAGAGAAAGTTTCCAGTGTGAGTATGTCAGAAAACGCACAGCAAGTCCAGAAAAGAAGCCCAGTTTATGAGCAGCATAGGTTGTTTGGGAAAGCAATGTTCTCACTGATGTGAGTTTAGAAGGAACAAGGAACTTGCTGCTTTACATTACTTCCTTACTCATCTCCTGACACCCAGTCCATTCTTTTAGTCAGACGGCATTACACAATTTTCTCATGGCTTTTCCTAGACTAGTGATGCCAGGCAAAGGAATGCCTGGGGAACTCTTCACTTTAGGCTCGGCTTCCCTCTTGATGGTCTCAGACAATGGCCTGAGCAAGACCTACAGGCCTGGGAGAGGGAAACTGAGATAATAAACTGGCCTGGGAGCTGACTTCAGGACTCCTCAGGTGTGAAGGGTCCCTTAACTTGCATAGGCCTTTCTCCTAACAGTCTACCTTAAATTTGCTTGGAACGTGGAGGAGAATGTCGTCACCTCCTTTGTTGGACATTCACATCAGCTGTGACCCTGAAGCCCTGGGTTGGCACTTCCTTAAGACACTATCTAAAAACCACTCTGGCTGTTACCTCAGGATGCCTCCCTGACTCTGGGGTCTTCTCTGCCAGGGAAATCTGCTCATCTCTTTGCACTCTACATTTTGATGATTTTTTCTGTCCAATCACTGATGGCCGATATAAGCTGCTTTCCAGCTGAGTTTTTTCAATTGAAAAATTTTTTTTTCTCCCTCACCAATGATCTCCTTTCTAGAAAAGAAGGGAAACGTGAACTCTCTTCTTAAAGAACAGCATGACCCCTTCCATCATCTTCCCACACCCATTCAAGTTCAGTGGCCTCCTATGTGTCCACGGCTGGATCTGAACCAGCTTCAGGTTCATTATTTAAGTTTGCTTACTATGTTCTTGGTTTTATTGTATAATGATTCAGACATTTCATTTCATATGAAAAATTTAAAAATATATTGCTGTCACTTCATGTTTTCTCATCAAAAGGCTGTATGATTCTTCTCTTTGGTTGTGGGAACAAAAATTGCCAGCAACCACACCAAACGTGAGACTAGTTCAGGGTGGCAGTCTCTCATTCCACGAAATGGGTTTGTGATTCTTCTGAATTTCAGGACTAGTGCTCTGGCAACAGGGTAAGGCAGAAATGGCCACTGAGACTCAGTGGCCTAAGGCTCCATGAGTGTGGCGCTGGGACGGGACTTCTGACCTCTGTTGGGGGTAGGCGTTCCTGGCAGGCGACTGCTGAGTTCTCTCTGGCTCTGTTGAGCCCTATGCTCTGTATGCTTTGGTCCAAATAGCAACATTCACACAGCATGAGTATGTATAGAATCTGCTGAGTCTTTCTGTGTATTTGAAACACTTTGAGAGCATCAGGAACGGAACAGATAATTCCCGGTAGTGGTTATAGATTCCAGGTGTTTCCTGCTTGTGGCGTGGTTCAATGTTCAGAGTCCCGAAGGTACTTAGCAGAGATACGGCAATATAGTATGTTAGAGATGACACTAAAATAGTTTTTTTTTAATGACACTGCCATGTGCATTCTTAAAATTCATTGTATGAAAAATAATCACAATGTATAAACACACATGACAAAACCAAGATACTTTTGCACCTTTTGTAATTTAAAAGCACAAAATAGCTAATTTCAGAATATACTGCTCAGTCTACAGAGTCAACATTTTTTGGATAGCAGGGTAAACACTCCTCTATTCCCATGTGTATTCAGGTTACTTATTTACAGTTCTGGGGGAAGAAAACGTATATACTAAGAAGTGACCTAAAAGGTGTTTTGAAATTAAGTTATCTGAGTAGTTTACTCAAGCTCAGATATTTGATATCTTCTGTCTCTGATATTAGAGGCCTCATTGCCCCAGTAAAACACACCTGCCCCTAACATTTGACGGGATGTTAGTCAATACTCAACCAAAAAATTCACATTTTGGTAATGTCTACTTAAATAAAAATTTCCTGAAAATAGTCTAAAGACTAATTTTAAAGGTTCATCATTTAAAATTTTAAAATCAATTAAATAGAAGGTGACTAAGTTAATAAAGTAAACCACCGATTCATTCATGAATTACTCATTGAGTAGTTACTATGCACTGCTCTAGCTGGAGCAGTGAGCAGAACAGAAAAGGTCTTCTTTTCTTTTTTTAATGGATCTTACAAAATGGTAGACAGGATCACAGTTTGAGTTTGTATCTTAAGTTGCTTGGGTAAGGAGTATCAAAATCAGTCAACTTGTTTGAAACATTATTGCTTAAAAAATGCTAAACCCCAGGGCTAGACAAAAAGTGCCCAGACCTTTTGTTGATATGTATTGGTGCCACCTGCCCGGTAGGTCCAGAGGGTGGGGGCACATCAGGGGTCATGTAGCAACTTAGTGGCAGAATTAATGATGTCTACACTTGTTCATCCATTTCTCATTGATCTTTCCATGAACTAGCCTGTCTCTACTAATTCAATGGATCCTAATATTTTATTTTATTGAAAGTGTTTTTTTCATACAATATATTCTGATTCAATAATTTTTAAAGTAATTAAAATTTATCCTTTACAAGGACTCATCAATAAATATTTATAGATTGAATTTGATTATTTTTAGAGTCAGAGATGATGTGCCAAATGGAAGTTATAAGATTGTATTTTCACGTGACTCCATTTTATATATTCATATTTAAATATGTAAATAATATATGTGTTGAAAAATAGTAAGTTATGGGGAATTTCTTCATGTTTTGTGTACTTTTCAAATCTCCTAGAGTGAGCATCAATTCATTTTATAGTTAGATATAAAAATATAATTTTAAACAATGATGGACACTTTCCTCTCTAAACAATAGACAATTAATTAGGTTGTCTAGCATGTGTACAGACAAGGCAACGTTACCCAGATACCTAACTAGAAACTTAGTAAGGAACATGTCTCGACAGCAGTCTATTGAAATGACCAAACGAAATGGTGGCCTCACCAGTGAGGACTGTGGTTATAAATGTGCTGAATTTATCAAGAGGCTAATGACATTCAGGGTGGGGTCAGCCCCACGAATTTCATGCAAGTCTTGTCTGTGTTAGCCGACATTCTGAAGTGTTTTGACACGTGAATATGGAACCACGCAGCTAAGCTGCAATGTTATGTACTAAGTTATTCTTTGAATAAAGTTTTTTGTTTTTGTTTTAAGCAAAAGAAAATTAAAGACTCCCCTGCCCTGTCGCCAAACCACCCAGCACTGTGTTGCGAAGTTTTTTGTTTTTTCTTTCCTTTCTTCAAATCAAGGAAAACCTGCCGTCATCCAGCAAGTACATCAATACATGGAAGGGTGGGCAGCCACGAGACCCGAGAAGAGCACAATGGCATCTTGGTACCTCATTACCCTGTCCTTGCCATTCACACACTTTCTGGACTCGCTTTTTTCCCCTCCCCAGATAGCCACCAGGTCTCTGTAGACTAGGACAACACTAAATGATGGCGGGAGCTCGTTAGAGAGCCACCAGCAAAGTGTCCAGCGCTGCAGTCCCAGAGTCAGGAAGCAGCCAACAGACAGAAGCAGGTGGTTTCCCAGCACGGCACCTTGGAGGAGCAGCCCCGGTTCCCTTTGGCTCTTTCTAAGATCCTTCACCTTATTACAGCACTCCCTGAGCAGGCTGCTTCCCAAGAAAAGCCACAGAAAGGAAATATCATTCCAAAAGACTATAGACACTGGGGGTAAGTTCTTCCCTCCCTAGGCCCGGCCCAACCAAGGCTGCAGTCGTCTGTTGTTGAACAGGATGTAACAATACTGCCAAGCAGAGCCCACAAACCTGGTAATTAGGTGCGCTGCCAGTGTTTGCTTTGGAACCATTTACCAACAAAGGAATGTGTCAGGCTGATTAGTGAGAAAAGGGTATGTAATGTGTGTGTATTTAAGTCCACATGAGGCCATAATCCAGGAATTCAGTCTGTTTGAGCAAGGGCTCGCAGAAATGAAGGCTAAATAAATAGGAAGCTACGCTGGAACACTCGCTTCTGGATAGCACTTCTTTCTCAGGCTTTAGTCCACCTGCACCTCTCACACTTAAAAAAAAAATGCAGACCAAACATTTAACATGAGATTCTCATTCTAACAATGAGCTAGAAAAATGGAGGACTTTGTAAGGCTTCTGGCAACGTTATCTGACATTTACTCTCCCTGGATGCTCTCCATATGCCCTGCTAGTGGGCAAGAAGAACAACAGAAAAGAAACACAGCTCCTTTTCCCCCGACACAGGGTCTCACTATGCACCCTCGACTAGCCTGGAACTCAGTTTGTAGACCAGGCTGGCCTCAAATTCACATGGATCCCTTTGTCTCTGCTGGGATTAAAGGCATGTGCTACCACTCCTGACCTGAAAACAGAGATCTTAATGTCATTACTCACATTAGCTAAGAAAAATTATGTTCCTAGCCTCTTTGACGGGGAAGAAGGAATTCAGGGCTTTAGACAGTGACACAGCTTCAGTTCTTTTGAAAACAAAACCTTGACTTGATTGTAGTAAGGTATTTGGAGTTCCGTGTGTATTTGGGGTTTGAAGAAGGGCAGACAGTACCAGTGTAAAAGAACTGTATCTACCCCAACAAGTTCAGGTCTTCAGAGGCAGCCAGGGTGGTAGGGATGTCAACAAAATGCAAAATGACGAAAGCATTTTCAATAGGTCAAGTACATTAGGAAAACTCATGTGCTTTTACACACACTGGATGATTCTGGAGTTCGGCCGGATAGGTAAAAGCAACAGGCTCCATTTTCTAAGATCCTTGGGAGGGATTTTTTTCAAGAACAATTTTCCCTTCCCATTTCCCTTTCTTCTGTGAACTAACCTGAGAAAACAGTTCTCAACACAGCAGTGAGGAGTTGTTTGTAGCCTCACTTGTTCGGGCATTCCCATGAGGCCAATGCTTGTTCTCAAGATGATGTGGGGAAAGCTCTTCTACAGAGTCAGGATGGGATGTGGCGGGAGAGCAGGTCAGCACAACTGGTGAGAACGCAGTGCTAATAAGTTCAAGGGCCTGGGGGCCATCCTCACTTCTTGGAGGAAGAGAAATCAGCTACATGGACACCAAGAGAAACTGCAAGCAAGGTTCAGTCTGTACTGTTTCGGTTTCCTATTGTTGTTCTTACTGTTACTGTCTGTTCTTGTTTTTACGAGACAGGGTCTCACCAGGAAACTCCGACTGGCCTGAAACTCACTATATAGACCAGGCTGGCTTCGAACTTAGAGATCATCTGCCTCTGCTTTTCTAGTGCTGGGATTAGAGGTGTGCACCACTAGAGCCAGCTCAGCCTGTACTTTTTAAGCCTCATATTCAAAACTTAAAATAACAGACCCTTTTAGAAGACCTCTGCCAGAGCTGCAGGTGCCCTGGGAACACACAGGAAGAACATCATCTGATGCCTTCCCAAGGGCAAGCTGGACAGACCAATCTTCCTGCCAAAGCAACTCCTTACATGGCAGGTCAGTGGCTCCAACCTTGTATACAAAGCTGGGTCTAGGTCACGCTTTTGTAATGCCGCCGTACATTTGGAAGCCGTGAAACTCCCTTCACTAGCTAGTTCCTTTAAAAAGCATTGTCAACAGTCACGAGCTAACAAAACAATAAGTATTTATGGAATGCATACGCTATGAGGCCGACAAACTCAATGCTGTGTTGTGTATAATCCTCTCACCCACATCTGGATGCTGTGCAGATGGGTATAGCGGTAAAAAGCCTTGGCGCGCAATGGTTTCTGTATTTGAATGCCAGTGGGGACAACTCCCTGTCGTCTGAAAAAATAAAAATTAGCCGAGCCAAATGGACCAGGACAGAAAGGCTGGCACTGGCTTGGGGTTGTCTGGTTGAGTTCACAGGTCTCTTCCAAGATGCGCGCAGGGTGTTTTCAAATGAAGTGTTTAGGAGACAGTGAGGATGTCCCGTCAGTAGCAACAGGATGGGGTCCTTAATATCAAGAGATGATTAGTGCCGTGTGGAGATGACTGACAGAAAGCTGCACAGCAGAGAGTTTAAAGATTGAAAAAAACATGTAAGTCCGGGGTCACGCTGTGGACTCAACGTGGCGTCTCTGCTTGCATACGCAACTGTTTCTCCTTAAGTCTTCTTGCAGTATCACCCCAATCTTTGAACCTGCAATTCCTAGACGCTAGAGCTCTCACTTCTTATTTTCTCGGGAGTGTGTTGTTTCTATTTCTCTAGGATATGGGATTTTTGCCATTGTTTTAATGGAATGTTTGTTCTTCCTAAAGCCATGCTTCCCTTGTATCCTTTCTGAGGGTAAATGCTGGATTAAGCTTAGTTACAGAATGGTCTTTCTATTGTATTCAAATCTTGCAGTCTGGACATGAAGGGATTCTTAGTTAAGGAGCTGTAGGTGTTTCATTTGTGCCTGAGAAGCTTGGGGTAGTTAAGACAAGGCCCCTGGCTTTCCCAGACAACCTCACTGCCCAGTGATGTAGGGTATTAAGCCCTCTCTTATCCCCATACACAATAGCTATTCTTCCACTTAACAGCAGAAATGTGTATCTGCCCCATCCCAGTCTGACCATAGCTTACTGCCCCAGGTGTCTAAACTCCCAGAGGAGCAAATACAGGAACAATTGAGAAGCACCTCTTCAGAGAGGCAGATCTAGATAGCTTTCCAATTACTTTCAGGGTATATCCTGCAGACGTCTTTGAAGACTACAGCTGCAGAGGAGGCAGCGGCGTATGATGAAAAGGATGGATGCTGAGTGAGATGTAGTTAAGTGTTTCGTCTTATCCGCTGGGGCAAGTAAACTGTTTTCCCTGAACGTGGTTTCCTTATCATTAAAGCAGAGGTGGGCCAGGAGATGGCTTAGTGCATCAAGACACTTGCCACCAAGCCTGATGACTTGGGTTTGATCCTCAGAACCCACGTGATGGAAAGAGAGACCATCCACAAGCTGTCCTCTGACCTCCACATGGAGTGTCCATGCACATACACGCACGTACGCAAAATAAATCAATAAAGTGTAGTTAAGAAGTGGACAGGCAGAAGAAAGAAGTGCCCGGTGTAATCTGCTAGAACTGCTGCTGGCCAATGCCAGTCCCCAGAATTCTAGCGTGGTTTTTGCATGTGCCAGTGGAGGAACTCTGCACACTGAAACTAGGGGCATGTTCTCAAATCCCAGTCAGGAAGCATCCTCTTAAGACAGTGAATTATGGAAAACAAAGTCCAAGCTGACCAGTGTTTGTTAGACGGTCATAATCGAAAATGCAGTGTGAACACAGTATATTCCACTCACCAAGATGAGTGTGTTAGAGTCAGCACAAAGTTCCCTAGAAACCACGGAAAGGGTCTTCCTCCCCACCATGCACATCCTCATGCAGATGGGGTCCAGGGCCACTTAGCTCCGACCATGCTTTCGTAGAACTGTCCCATGGCTCTTCTGTCCCTCAAGCTGTATACTACTGTGAGCAGGTGGCCCAATATATACCAGTGCTACACTCAAGAAACTGTTTCTTGGCCGGGAGGTGGTGGTGCATACGCCTTTAATCCCAGCACTTGGGAGGCAGAGCCAGGTGGATCTCTGTGAGTTCGAGGCCAGCCTGGTCTATAGAGTGAGATCTAGGACAGATACCAAAACAACACAGAGAAACCCTGTCTCTAAAAAGTAAAAACAAAAAACAAAGAAATTATTTCTTGAAAGAGAGAGTAGTTTTAATATCATGCGAGTTTGGTGTGTGCCTGTGGTGTGTGTGTGTGTGTGTGTGTGTGTGTGTGTGTGTGTGTGTGTGTGTGCGTGCACGCGCGCGTGCGCGTGTGTACGCTGTGGTGCATGTGTGGAAGTCAAAGAACAATCTCAGGTGTTGGCACTCACACTTCATCTAGTTTGAGACAGGGTTTTTTATTGGCTGTTTGCTGTGGTGAGATTCTGGGAGTTCAGCTATCTCCACATTCCATCTCGTTGTAGGGAAACTGAGGCTCCAGACACATGTGTACCACATTAGTTTTTACATGGGTTTTTGGCTTTAAACTCAGCTCCTCATACTTGCACATTAGGCACCGCCATCTGGCCAGACAGGGTTCCTCTGTGTAGACCAGGCTGGCCTGAAACTCGCTCTGTAACCCAGGCTGGCCTCAAACTCACAGATCCACATGTCTCTGCCTCCGGAGTGCTGGATTAAAGTCATGCACCACTACCACCTGGCCTGTACTTTTTTTTTAAATTAGGCTATAATACTACTGATACAATTTGGCTCTACAAGGACATTAAGTACTAAGGATGATAAATTCACTAAGTACCTCATTTCTAAGATTTTTACATATAGATGTTAAAACATGTTTTGGTATGTAAAATTTCAAATATATTCAGAAGTACAGAGCACAGTACAATAAATCCCTGTGTATCTATCACTGAGCTTCAAATGACTGACGGCACTCTCTTTCATTCCTATCCATCCCTTCAGTCCGTGTATAGATTATTTAAGGCCAATCTCACATATCACATTCTTTCATTCATAAAGCCTTCAGTGACACAATGACCTCATTATTCTAATTATTTTATTTAGCACATTTATTTCTAGCATGTATTTCTGACTCAAACTTTCCCCCCACTGAATTCTGACTGTTTCTTTTGTCTTTTCCTGTAGACTTGTATAAACTGCTCTCAGGGTCGAACTGGAAAGGAGCACCAGGAGGAAGTGCAACGGGTTCCTGAGAAGTACGATCAACCTAGATTCCAGGAAGGATGGTCAAGGTTCACTCTGAATCATACACTTTGCAAGTTGGAACAGCTGCCTGTGGCTCGTAGAGAAAGGATTCTAAATAGCTACAGATTCTGTCCCACTGGATAAAGGCCTCTCACATGGGGTAACAGGGACATTTTGGGGGAGAATTCAGAGCCTTGACAGTCATATTATCTTTGAATATATTCTTTCTTATAATATCCTTGAAGATATAGATTTTAGGACTGAAATCAAATCTTCCAGAAGATTCTGTGTGCAGTCCTTGTCAAAGGACAAGTCTAGGGACTAGTGGCATTTAAGAATGTGTAATGCGGTAGATGCTCAGATCTTGGCCTCTACGTTCATTCTCAGTGAAAGGAGAGGGTTCCTTAGACATGCGGCTGCGTCTTGGATGAGGGTGAGAGATGTAAAGCATCAGCCTGGATCATCTGGTACAGCCAGAAAGGAAGAAAACGCTGAACAGCAAACAAACAATCAAAACTCACAATGACTGAGATATTGCAAAGCGACTCTGGAGCCAATGCAGAGCATGAATGCAAAGCTGGAAAAGCTTCAACAACAGACCAACACTGTACAACCGAAGGTACAAAAGAGCTACGGATCAATCCACACCGACAAGAACAGCAAACAAGTGTGTGTGTGTGGGGGGGAGGGGGAAGGACAGATCTCCCAAGAAGGATTTCAAATAATTTTGGGCATGCTCTGCTCCCAGGACAGTGAAACCTACCAAGAGTCCCATGTGGTTCCTTTCAAAGAGGATGGTATGAGAGGAAGAAGAGTAACTTCTTGGAAGAGGAACCTGGCACACAGACCCTGCAGCGGTAAGCCATGACGGTGATGTGCTTGTCACGTGATGAAATGGTACTTTACTTCCACAGTCTCCCTTGAATGCATAAAGCCTAGTCTAACGCAGTTGCTGCTGTTTTTAGAGACTGGGTCTTGCTCTATGTTGCCCAGGCTGGTTGGAACTTGTTATGTAGCTCAGGGCTGCCTTGAACTTGTGGCGATCTCCTGCCTTGGCTCCTGAGTTTCTGAGATTACAAGTATGCCCAATCATGCCTGCCCTAACTCTACTCTTAAAACAACAACACCAACACCACCCCAAACAGACATACCCAATAGTATCCTTCAAAACCGTCAAGATCATCAAAATAAGTAAAATCTTTGACACTGTCATAGCTTAGTCTAGGAAGATATGAAAATTAAATGTAATGTACTACCCTAGAATAGAAAACAGATTCAGCAAAACTAAGGAACTATGGAAAAAACAAGCGACAGAGCTTAGCTAATGATGACTCACTGTTTACTAGTTCCATTCCACAGATGCAGCACGCTCGTGTTAGGTTGAGGAAGCTGGAGGTGGACGGTGCGATGTGCAGTGTGTGGAAACTCTGCAGTATCTTTGTAAGTTTTCTGTTCTAAGAAAGTTGGTTTAAAACTATTCCATCTTGGGGCTGGGGATTTAGCTCACAGGTAGAGCGCTTGCCTAGCAAGCACAAGGCCCTGGGTTCAATCCTCAGCTCCAAAACCCAACCAACCAACCAACCAAACACTACTCCATCCTGATCTTGGAGTCAACCATTCACACGGACAAAGACTCTAACACTCTAGAGACCTTCAGAAGTGCCAGAGTCACAGGTCGTCAGAGCTCCTTAGTCGGAATCACTGACGCCGGCGTCTATCTTCCCCATTATATGACCTCACTGTGGCAGTGTGGCACTGTTACAGTTAATAGACCAGTACCGACATGTTATTTTATCCAAGGTCTACAGTTTAAATCCAGTTCATTCTGTACTGTCTGGTTCTATGGGTTCTGACAAATGTGTATGATAATGTCATGTTCACACAACTACAGCATCACACAGAACAATTCTACAGTCTGTTTTACTAGTTACCCTTCCCAGCCCAGAATCTTGACAACCAGTGATCTTTTTACTGTCTCTCCAATTCTCCATTTTCTAGAATGTCATACAATTTTGTGGCCTGTATGGATATATCACAGCTTGTTTACCACTCACCTACTTATGGTTGCTTATAGTTTTGGATAATTAGGAATAAAGTTTCTATAAACATCCATGTGCATGCTTTCAAATGAACATACATATTCAACTCATGTTATTTAGAAGCTTTTTTTAAATTGCCAAATGCTCTTGGATTTTTCTCACATCTTTCTGTTACTGGTTTGTGTGTGTGTGTGTGGTATATACGCACACGTGTATGTGGACCCATGTATCTATATGGATGTATGCAGAGGCCAGTGGAGGACAATGGATATCTTCCTCTGTCTTTCTCCACGTTTATTTTTTGAACCCGAGGCTTACCATTTCAGCTAGGCTTGCTAGTCAGTGAGTTCTCAGGACTTGTCTATCTTAGCTCTCTTCCAACCCCAGGGGTTAAAGGTACACAGGGCCAGGCCCAGCTTTTAGGTGAGTTCTGGGGACTCAAAGTCAGGTGGCTTGCACAGAAGCACTCTTACCCACTAAGTCACCCCCCTTACCCCGACCTGATTTCTAGTTCAAGACGTGATCTGCGGACATGCTCTGAATGATTTCTAGTAGGGAGAATTTGATGTTCAGGTGTGTTTTACGCCTCACAATGCTGTCTCCTGCGCATGCTCCACATGTGTTTGACCAGAACAAGCATTCTTGCGTTGTCTGCGCAGTATTCTGTAGACGTCAGTTAGCTCATGTGCCAAACAGTGCTGTTTGGTGTAAGTACATGCTTGCCTGGAGTCTCTGCCTGCTGGAGCTGTCCTCTCCAGAGGACTGACATCCCTGTCACAGCAGACCCATTTATTTCTCCTTGAAGTTCTGTCAGTAAACGTTAAGGGTGTGTGTGCGTGTGCGTGTGCGTGTGCGTGTGCGTGTGCGTGTGTGTGTGTGTGTTTGTGCGCGCGCGCATAAAGTCAATTCCATTTTTAAAAGATTGCCTCCTTTGTTCTCGTGTGAAGTACTATTATTTTTTTTTAAATATTCAAGAAGAGTCACAGGTGAAGTCATGTGGCCTTTGGGAGGTTTTAAAATTAGTCATTTTTCTGGCTTGTTATAAGTCTCTTTGAATTTCTATGAATTTGAATCTATATTCTTCTTTCTGATTGTTTGGGGTTGTTTGTTCTTTAGTTTCTTGAAGTATATGTTTAGACTGAGATCCTTTTCCCTTTTTTCAACTACACATGTTTACGGCTCTAAGTTCCACTAAGTCAGGTGTATCTATTCTTCTGACACTGAGATACGACATCGTCATCTGCAAAGTTCAGGTTCAAGAACCAGTCAAATGAAAAAAGAAATCTTGCTGGGCAGGGGTGGTGCACGCCTTTAATCCCAGCATAAAGGAGGCAGAGCCAGGTGGATCTCTGTGAGTTCGAGGCCAGCCTGGTCTATAGAGCGAGATCCAGGACAGGCACCAAAACTACACAGAGAAACCCTGTCGTGAATCCCGCCCCCGTCCCCCCCCCAAAAAAAAAAAAAAAAAACAAAGAAAAAGAAAAGAGAAATCTCACAATGTTTCCATTAGGTTCACAGTTTGGCACTGGGCTGCATTCATAGCTGTCCTTGGCTTCATGCAGTCTCATGTGGACCACAGGCCACGGGCCACAGGCTGGGCAAACCTGTTGGCCTAACATTTAACTTTTTTTTTTTTTTTTTTTTTTTTTGGTTTTTCAAGACAGGGTTTCTCTGTGTAGCTTTGGAGCCTGTCCTGGATCTCGCTCTGTAGACCAGGCTGGCCTCGAACTCACAGAGATTCGCCTGGCTCTGCCTCCCAAGTGCTGGGATTAAAGGCGTGCGCCACCACTGCCACCACCACCAGGTGGCCTAACATTTCTTTATTCAAAAACATTCTTTATTAAAAAAAGAATATTTTTACATATTCATTCCATATGCACATATTTCATTTTCATTCACTTAAAAATACTTCAAAAATTTCCCTTGTGATTGCTCCTTTACCCCGGGAGTAATTTAGAAGGGCACTCCTTAGTTTCCAAACATTTCAGGGGTCTCCAGCCCTTTTCCTAGTGTGGAGTTTTAATTCTATGTGTGAGAGAACACACACGGTGTAGTTTCAGTCTCCTTAAGCTTACTGAGATCTGTTTTGTGACCCAACATATGGCTTATTCGTTTGGAAGCATCTTAATTTTTATTACTCATTTTTATCACAGTATCACTCGTGTGCCATAAAGCTTGGCCCTCAAGGCCTCTAATTCATGAGTTTTAGCAATCACAAAATTGTGTGACCATCTCTGCAATCTACGCCTACGACAATTGCATCATCAAAACCCCTGTATTCATTAGAGGCCTTATCCCTCTCTCAAGCCCCAGGCAAACACAAGTTGACTTTGGATCTCCTTATCTGGGGCATTCTATAAAAAGAGAATCATATAAAATGTGGCTTTTTGCACCCAGTTTCTGTTAAGTCTATATTGTGGCATGCAACAATTCTACATCACTTTTCTGGGCTAAAGAATAGTTCACTGGGGGCATACATCAAATTTTGTTTCTTCATCAGCTGATAAGCATTTAGGTTGTTTCCTTTTTTATGATACTATACATACTTTTGCTATGACCACTTGTGTATAAGTTCTTATGTTATGAGTGTGTATCTAAAAAAGCAAAGGATCCACATTCAGGACACTTTTGCATTTGTGTGTCCTTCTACGTATCGGCTAACCCAAGTTCTTGAATGCTTATAAATCGTCTTTGGGTTTAACAAGTGGCCAAGGGCTGAGTCAACGCCCACCATGTCAGCTCTGCTCTACATGCTCATCCTGGCTACACGCCTCCTTTCTGCTCTGAACCACAATGTAAATGAGCTTTGCAGGGTGGAAATGAGCCATGACATTCATGGAAAAAGAAGCCAGAGCACACACAGTAAGTATTTCTATTATGTTTCTGGGATGAAAGGAAAAGTGCTATGTATCGTTTTGTGAGTCTAGAGAAGCCAGAGTCAAAACTGATCTAAGTCAGTGGGAAAGCTGTCCATCTGCCAGAGATGTGCTGAGGCCCAAACATGACTTTGGTTAGAAAACTAAGCCCCACGAACTTCCACTTCTCCGTCTTTGGCCCCTAAAACTTTCATCTCTGCCTTGTCTGGAAAATGTGCTCCTCACCAGGGCCTTGAGTTGCAGTTCGAGCAGTCAATTTAGGCTCGGCCTTCCTTTGAGGAGGCCATTTCCCATTTCTGTTTGTTGTTGCTGGTTTTTTTTTGTTGTTGTTTTTTGTTTTGAGACAGAGTCTCCATTTTTTTCCCATTTCTAATCATTTGGCTCTGGAAAGCGGGGTGGGAGTCTCCTTTCCTACTCTATTCCAAGGCTGAATCTGAACACACAGGTCGTTACCTAATGAGCTAGAGTGAGGCAGCATTCCTCTGCAGCTCTGTGGGCTCCTTCTGCATAAAGATGGAGAGCAAGGGTTGGGAACAAATGGGAAGCCAAGGGAGGAAACTGTCTTCCAGTAACTAGAGGAACCCGAGGACAGGTGGGTGTGAGAGAGACAGCTCAGGCCAAAGCTGCCTGGACGAAAGCGCAGGTGACACTGGGATACATTTCCAGAGGCCGAGATAGTCTGTACCTGCTTGTTGAAATGTCCTCAAAGGGGTAGAGGATCTCGCCATTGTTACAGATTTCGCAGATGAACCCTTTCTGGCTACAAAGACTGCAGCTGTAGACGTGCGAGGTGGCGAATTTAATGACCTTGCCCAAGAACGGAGCCAGCTTGCCCTCTATCACCTGTAGAAAGAGAGACAGGACAGGGAGGCACAGCATTGAGAACACGAGTCTTGCAGACGCAGGGAGGGAAGGGGTGCCTTTCTTTCCCTTACAACAGGAAAACCTCTAATTATAATTTCCCAGCAGCTCAGTGGGGAAAAGGCACAGGACTTTGCTCCAAGGGAACCGGTTTATCCACTGGAGCTTGGAAACGAGGATGCCCAGGCTCCTTCTGGGTTCCTGCTTTTGCAGTGTGGTGTGGAGCCTGGGGAGCCCGACCTAGGGAGACCAAGTTCAGAGGAGGAGGCTGGCAGTTTGCAGGACACGCAGGGGAAGCACGGGCTCGGAGGCCTGTGTGATTAGGTCAGCAGCACAGCTTTCCTCTGATGAATTAATGTGACGTCATCTCCACTCTCTCCCCCATGAACACGCAGCAAATAAAGAAGAGCGGCTTTCTCTTGCTGCTGGTAAATGTGATCATTTAAAGAGGTGTAACCTGTTTTGAGGGCCGTTTTCAGCTTGTAATCTTAAATTTCTTAGCTTTTTTTTTAAATGAGCAAATTTAAAAAATGGAGGTCTTCACATTAAGAGCAGCAGTGACAATACAAAACAGCAACTTTTGTCTACTTTTGAAAAGAACCAATGACCTTGCAAAACTAGCCTGAATTCTAGCACAACAATGTCGCTGCATGCTCCCGACAAGGCATGGGCTGTCCACAAGGAAGTGGATCCCACCATGTGCCACGGATGCGCCTGTCGGCCCCTCTGTTATCATTGTACTTGCTGGCCCTCAAAATCCATGAGTCTGGAACCCATGGCAGTCATATCACTTTATACTTAACTACTATTTACAGGCTTCAAAGACTTCAACACCTCACACACCAGTAAGGCAAAAGTCTGCCCTTTATTTCTGCATTAATTCCTTAATTTCTTTATTAATGACTCTTTATATGCTGATTTTGATATCAGGAAAAAAGATGAAGTCAACTTAGAGACTGCCAGAAATAACTAGTAATAGCTACCTGGATACCTTTTTTTCTCTAATAAGTACCTAGTTCAAATGACAATTTTACCTCCAATTAACACCTAAGTGAGACACAGTAGTCACACCCAGAGAAATGGGTAAGCATAATGACTGGAAATTCAAAATAGAAGACTTCAAGGATGGCAATTGTTTATAGGAAAATGAGGCTGGAAATGTAGGAGGATTTTAAGCATTAGGAACAATACCACAATGGTCAATGCAGGGGAGGGAACAAGGCAGAGATGCCAGGTTGCCACTCTGTATACCGTGGTTTTGCCTTTTTACAGTATTAAGTGTATATCATTTTGTATTAAATACAAAAACTGAATGTAAAATCAAGTTTATCGCTTTTTAGAGATGGCTCTTTTCCTGATAGAGAGGGTAGAGATTACGAGGGTTGTTTTCTGAGCTGGACCAGCATGTGCTCTCCCACTCTTCACCTCTCTTCCCCCCCTCCAGAACCTATAGAAAGCTGTAGGTATACTAGACAAACCTCTCCCAGCTCTGTTCTCTCAGGGACTGTTAACTTCAATAACCCCAGAGGGGCACACACCTACCAACAACACATGAGATAGACACACATTCTAGGAAATGCCCAACCACCAAACACTTTCCCGTGTCACAGCCCTGATTCTACACTGTGGTGACAATCCTGCTGAGTTTAGGCTCCTTTTCTCCTCCTTGAGCAATCACAATTAATGACTCATTTAAACAGAGGCCCAAAAATTTAGGATGGTCTGAAATCCTGGTGAGGAGGTAAGGAGCGACCCCAGGAAGACACAGGTTCTCATCCAGGGTCTGAAAGAGACTGAGCATCATGATCTAAGTTTCTTCTCCATCTAGAACTCATCGGGACATGAGGATGAAGATTTTGAAGGCTCCTGAAATATTTCACTGATTTGATATGGCCAGTGACGTATATTTATTCCTACCTGGGGAAACTAATGGCCTTTTGAAAAAAACACACTACACACACACCTCCATTTTACTAACATTTCATTTATTAACTAATAAGAATCAGTTTATCCTCTCAAGAAGCCACTCCATTTTACTTCTAGACTATTTCAAGATTAAATTTTTGAATTTTATTTTAGCTGTTGCTAGAATATTAGGATATTTGTGTTCAGTGACAAAGAATCGTGCTACTGAATTTTCACTGATGATAATCATATCTATACGATTCTTTGGCATATTCTAGAAGCACAAATTTCAAGTAATAATAGTGTTAGTAGCAGTTCTTGTTATTTCATTGATAGCCAAGGTGGAAATTACGCGTTGACCGTGAGTGATTCAATTCCATCAAACACAGATATCCTGTCATTCATTCACTGTGTTTTATTGATTCCCTCTCCCACTATTTGGAAATAACAGCTTTATTGAGATATAATTCACACACCACACCACTCAGCTATTTCACTTTAAACCTTGGTTTACTTAGAGTTGCACACTTCACTACAAGCAGCCCTCCCTGCAGCTCCCAAATGTAGTCAAGTCTCCACTCCATCGCGCTCTATTTCCCCAAGTTCTAGGAATCAATAATCTACTTTCTGTCCCTATAAAGCTATCTCATAGGAACAGAACCATATACAATGTGTGTGTGTGTGTGTGTGTGTGTGTGTGTGTGTGTGTGTGTGTCTTCTCTCACTCAGCATAGTGTTTTCAAGGTTCATGCCGAGTTCCTTTAACCTAGTTTCACCAGCTCCAGACTCTTACCAACCTCTCTAGATTAACAAGATAACCTCTGAGTTAAATCCCAGGAGCCAGTCTTCCTTCGTTAATCTGCTGAACACATGCATTAGTCAGTTTTCCAAAAGACTTTCCTCACATATCAGCTTTTCTCTCAAGTCTTCAGTGAATTCTCATTTTATCACTAATGAAAGCTCTTCCCTGACTTAACAGAACCTTTCTAAATTACGATGTCCCTGATGTTGGGTACAAGAGAACTGGGAAAACTAGACTTTATGTCTCACTTGCTTTGCAAGGTCTCCCAAACAGGAGCCCACACACCAACTCCCATGCTCAATCTTGGGCATCTTCAGTTGTGAGCAGTATTGCCGATGCAGGATGTGGTCTCTCTCGCTCCTGTCCTTCCAGGTCATTTCCTCTATGAGGGTGATGTCACTCTTCTTACCACTCATTGAGATTTCATGAAGGCTTTGTGGCTCTAATCTGTTCTGACTTGAACCATCCCCCCAGCGACCCCCCTACCCCTGCCTTTTTTCTGTTGTTTTTCAAGACACGGTTTCTCGGTGCAACAGTTCTGGCTGTTGTAGAACTCACTTTGTAGACCATGCTGGCCTCGAACTCAGAGATCTACCTGTCTCTGCCTCCTGAGTGCTGGGATTAAAGGCGTGCGCCACCACTGCCTGGCTCCGAAACACATTTTTAGCTACAACTGTCACAGATCTCTTTACTTTCACACCATGTGATGGAACATGAAACTCAAGGTTGCTTATTCCTTTACTACTGTTTTCCGACTGTCTTGCTTATTGTGTGTTGAACATTTATACATTGGGCATATGACTGTGAGAGCATCTGACCACTCTTACCTACGCCCTGGCACCTCACATGGGACGGCTTAGGAGAGCAGAGGGCTCGGCAGCAAAAAGTGAGCCCATTGTCCTTTGAGACATCCCCTCCCTGCCAGGCGCTGAGTTCCTTGACTGAGTAACGGTGCTGCCCTGTCCTCTTCCTTGGCCGCCTGCAGTTTTGGGTGTGGTGTTGCTTGGATGTCACCGACATTTCCAGTCACTGTGCTGTGTGGGTGAGGTAGGAGCCCCGAGACAGCATTGGGGAAGGGGCAGTTCACTTCCTCAGGAGTTTGCTTTACTGTTTTGTACTTGATTACTGTTCTTTTTAATTGTCGTCTCAGGTTTGGGGTCATGTTCCAAACAGCTGAAGCCGCTTACGGACTTTTTTTTTCCCCAGAAGAGTGAGGTAATACTTTCAAGTTAATTTTAGAATTTATAAACATTCCACTTATATTATTGAAAGGAAAGACTTTATACTTATACATTTCCAGGAACAAGGATCTATTGTCCTCGAATGCAAAGACAGCAGGGGGTGAGGAATGGCTATCGTGGCCTCTGGTCTAGAGGTTGCATCACTGTGAAAAGTGGGCTCCATGTGTGCTATTCTGTATGGTTCCTTTCAAAATAGAAGACATCCCTTTATGTGGATAACTGCTCAAAAACACACCAGTGCCCTGTCTTCCGCAGCCTTCCCTCTCTCACCTAAGAGCCTTACACTTTTGAATCCCACATGAAGCCATCTTGGTGCGGCTTGAGGTCAAGAGCCTATTACAAAAGTACTAGAGGATGGTGGCCTTAGATGGGGCCTTCATTCCCAGCTGAGAATGAAGAGCAGAACAAAGCTACCTAGACCCCACTCTACCCAGAGAAAGACAATCGGCTAGACATGGTTAACCGGGAGAAGGTGCACTGGCCAAAAATACACAGACCCGAGGAAAGTCAGATGGGAACTGAATTCTGCTACGTCCCCCTGAACTGGTATGCCACCGTGAGCAACAACAGTCCTCTACAGGGCTCAGCATTAAGAAAGTCTTACAGATCTTCCACCCAGACTACAGTTGTTCCAGAAGACTGTGGTGGAACTGGGGTAAGCCAGAGCTGGCTGGTACAAAGGGAAGTACAAGCGTATTCTGTTTTTGTTGTTGAGACAGGGTCTTCCCATGAAGACTAGGTTGGTCTCAAACTCACAAACTTCCTGCTTTGGTCTCTATACTTCACTACACCCAGGCAACGACTTACTAACATACAAATAAAATATCACATTTTAGCCCAGATACAATATCATCACATTTCCCCCTTTTATTCTAATAAGAAGAAAAAAGTTATAACTAATATAAGAAAGTACTACGGTTACAGGTGTGAGGTCACAATTTTCTTAACAAAATTGGTCAGTGAGGGTTAAAAAGAGAAAACAGCCATCGCACAGGTTTGCTCTGTGCCGGCGTAGTGCCAAGCGGTTGGCTTCATTAAAGAGTCTCCATAGAGCTGACCTCACAGGCTTTCCTCACCCACCACACTTCATTGTCTCTGGGTTCGGAAGCGGTGGCATACTGCAAGGCTGATCTGGGCACAAATGGTAGCTGTCTCCCTTCCAGCTGGGAGACTCCGGCAAGTTACTAAGCCTCCCCGAGCTCTGGCTTCCTCAACTAAAAGCAGCGAGTATTTACATAGAGAGCTGAAAAGAGGATCAGGTTTAATATGCTGGTAAAGTGGGGAGCATGGGGTCTGACGGCAGTTGGTCAGTAAGTGACAGCTGACTGCTGCCTTCTCTTCATCTAAATCAAAATCATCAATAATTCAGACTCACTTCTCTTCCAAATACTTTAGAGCTGTAGCAGGGGTAAGAAAGAAAGGTATGACGTTGACATGTCAGTTTTCAAAAGGCCCATTGTTCTTCTGTCTGGATGCTATCAGGAGGAAAGTAAAACAGACACATCCAGTGCCTCTGATATTGCTCAAGTCCACAAGAGAACAGAGCTTGGGTGAACATCTCATTCTGGCTGAGGCGAAAGGCTGGGGGAGACAAACTCAACTGAAATCGCCCGTTAAAATCACATCCTAGCACCATCTGGGAATCGTCTCTTATTCTTTCAGATTGCAAGTAAGTTAGTCACAGATTACTCAAACTGCAACAAGCCATCAACAGTTGGAAAGACACTTCATCCCCAGCCTCAGGTGCTTTGTGAGCAGATGGCCAACTGGCTCTGTGGGAAGGAAAGCGGGCCTGTAGGACGAGGCTTAGCTACCTTTCCATTTATTTTCTGCAAACTGCATGTCTACGTGAGTAAGAGCCCGACAAAGCAATTAGCAGAAAGCATGTGTAGCTCTTTCCCATCTCCTCGCCCTCCGTACTCAACCTCATCCACTTTTCTCCACATACCCGACTCTTCCTTGAGGAAAGGCAGATGCCCAAAGTGCAGTGAGAGCTTATTTCTGTTTTCCATTGGACTTACTTTCTTGTCCCGAGCAAGGAAGGGACCAGTCTGACTCATTTACTTGGGGAGGGCACACAGACAACTATTGCAGAGCTGCTGTACTGACTGGGTGCTCAAAGAACACAAAACTCCAACTGTGACTTAAAATTGTATCATTTCATTGCACCGTTGGACAAGAACAAAATGTAATTATCAAGCTGACTACTAGATTTTCCTTTTAAAAATTCATTTAAATCATTTCAAGTATTCTTGGAATTTGAGAGACTGTCAAATGTCACTTTACAAGATTCAGTCATCTGAGAAATATACCAAATATGCTTATTCTCTTGGTGCAGAAACAGCCCATAAAAGCTGTCTTGTTGAACTTCCAGCTTGGGGATACACACATTTCCCCTCTTCTATTCTGGTCAAGATGGTCAGCATTGGAATTTGAGGCCTATGGCTTTCTGCAGACTAAGACAACAGCCTTTATTTGATTTACTTTCTTGCAGACCAATCAAAAATTACAATTAAGTTAAAAAATAACCCAGTGCTGCCTTCTCCAGACCACAGCTTCAGAACCAGCTGCTTATTACTCATGTGTGGCACCAGGAAATACCAGTGTCATGTTCAAGGTCTGCAGCCAGTGGCGATCTGTGGGACTGGAAGAGGGGCACACACCACCTCTGTGGTGTTTACCTTCACCTTCGGGGCACCATCACAAAGTTCACGGTCTACACGGACGGAGACAGTGCAGAAAAAGTGGGTGACAAGGGCAGCCACACAGGACGAGGCTCGCTCAGATCTACTTTACGCGGCCACTAATGCTTTCCTCGGACTTGTCACGACCAGCTTTCCTTGTTGCCATTATGTAACATCTAGATTCTGGACGCTACTGGGAATTCTGGGGTTAAGAGGTCTACCGCCCTTGACAAAAATGACTTCTACTCTAAAAGCCTAGTCAGAAGACCCCATTCATGCTAAACAAAGCCACCAGAAACAGGAAGGCTCAAAGAAACGAAAGAGTCTAAACAGTCATGCGCTGTATGTAGGACAACGTCTAATATAATTCGGTTTGCATTTTCTGGGCTAGATGAGCACGAAAGGTTGTATTTTGCAAATGTGTGCCATTTCTCAGCATTCTTGGGCAGCAGACAGATGCCTAGTGACCTAGACCAGCTAAGTTAGTGTGAATGTCTGCAATCCCAGCACCGGAGGCCCAGGGAGGAGGCCAGCCTAAGCTACAGAGTGAGACCCTGTTTCAAAACAAACACACACAAAACAGACCCTGCTCAAGCTTTGAAAACCCCAATTCACATTGAGACTATTCTGTCCTCCCATTCTAAATTCTACTCACAAATCCTCAGAGAAGCATACCACCAAAAGTGTATAGGGATTCCTACTTCAGAAAGTTGGGCGAAAACCTCCATTCTTCTATCATTCACCTTTGAGGCCCCCCTCCCGGCTCAGTGCTGGGTGTGTGTACATGAACAAAACTCCTTTTCTCTAATTAGTTCCCACACTCCTTCCTCCACGGCAGGACTGCTCCACAGGACGGAGTCTTTTGGCTTATCAATCTTTGTGCTGAGGGATGAGCAGGATATCACCAAAGAGTTCTTATCTGATCCTCTCCTAAGGGTGACAGTTTCCACTAAGACTTTGGAAACTACGTGATAATTCGATGTGGTTTAGTGTTGGTGGGTAGATTTGTGAGTGTCCACAGTCACTCCCCTCGTGTTACATTTGCTTCCCGCTGGAGTCTTAAAGAATAAAAGACAAAGGAATTTTGATTCCACTTCGTCCATTGTTTAGAATGGCCAAGATAACCCGAATGAAGAGTTATTTAAAAAAAAAATAGTAATAATGGGACAGGGCCTGTTTCCTACAGTTCTCTGCACTGTGCCCAGGACTGCCAGCCACACACCCATGGGTGTGGATGAAGTACTTGCAGGGTAAAGACAGCTGTGTGGCTCCACTATCTAAGCCCCCCCCCCCCCCGGCTGTGTAGTCTTTATATGTGGGGAAATAGTTTAAAATATTTAAAATTCAGACAGTTCTAGAAAATTCTCAAGGAGGATCAGCAGAATTTGCTCGCTGTTGAATTACTTATACTCCTGAGATAAATCTGATTGAATCGTCTACCATTCTTTTGGGCTTAGCATTATTGCCTTATTAAATAGGAAGAAAAAGACCCAGGTAGTTATTTAAATTCACCTTTCTTATTTAATTCTTGAAAAAGTATGACTCAAAGAAGGGAGACCATCACTCAGCTGTCTGGTGGCAGTTCTGGCTTCCTCTCTCTCAAGGACCCTCACAACTCGAAAGGGTCCTTCCTGAAAGTCTCTGGGGTCAGAGGTCAGGCCAGGTTGGGATGAGGCCAGGAATACTGAGGTCTGTGCCTACTCCCTTCCATGTGAAAGCACAACATGCAGTCCAGGAGGTCCAGGTTTGTACTCCATTTTCACTTAATTATTATTATTCTTTTTAAATCTAGTCCACTGGCCTGGAACTCACTATATAAACTAGGCTGGCCTTGAACTCATGGAAATCTACCTGTCTCTGCTGGGGTTAAAGGTGTATGCCACCATGCCTGCTGGGCTGCACTAATAATTTTGATCTGTACTAGATCTACCTTTGGCTATGGGAACAATAACACACTTCTTTTCAATGGTCACATCTTGTGGAGGTTTTTTTAATATAGAGATGACCTTATACATTATAGTCTTATTGCTTGAACTCTTGGGAATTCAATTCAATTGGGAAGAAAAGGCTCTCTATGCATGAATATGGGGGACACTGGAGAAATATGAGTTTCCAGAGGGGACCTGAGTAGAGAACAATATGAGTACTTTTAACAGACCCCATTGAAAGGGAGAGAAGAAAACCAAAAACAACCTTACCTGATCATATAAGGAAGGACTATAAGAGTCAGGAGAGACGCAGAAGTGGAAAGAAAAGACAGAAATAAGCAGGGAGAGGATGAGAGCAAAAACGATGGGGAAATGTTATGAAAACAGAAAGATAACACAGATACAGAGAGAGAAAAGGATGCAGCTGATTCACAACAGAAGTTAGCAATCTTGGTTTCTGTTCCCAGGGATGTCCTCAGGAAGCCAAAAGATTTTTCTTAGGTCATGTACTTTTCCATGCCTCAGTTTCCCCATGTACCAAACTGAGTGATTGTGCTTAATCATTCAAAACGAAATGATCAACAAGGATCCCCCTAAGTTTGCAGAGTCTATGATTTTGTGATTAACCATGGGGGCAAACATCAAAAGAGGCTTGGTGAATAGCCCCAGGAATGTAGAAAGGGAATATCTGGGGAGACAGATAAAAGGTGAGTTTAGCCAGGCTAATTAGAAGATACCCTAGGACATTTTCAACAGGAGTGAAATAATGTGGCAGCTTTTTTATTCTCCGGCTTGCTGAGTGCCATTCAAAGACAGAAGCAGGGCCTTTCAGGAATGGTCCCTCACAGGTGTGCAACCAGATCCGGCTTTCCTCTGCAGATCCTTTCATCAATGCATTTAATTAGTCAATGTTTAGATAGCACTTTGGGGATGAAAAGTACAATGTAAGCACTTAACGTTATTATTACTTAGCTGCTTTTCTGGGACCAGCAATGCCAGAGATTAAATGAGAAAATAAAGTGAGTTCCTGGCCAGAAGGCTGTGATCTAACAAATCTCCAGGTCACTGAGGAAGAAAAACAAGCCGGGCACATAAACTGAACTAGTGCTCTTGTCAGCGTTCAAGTCATTGTCTGAGGCCTTGGGAATCTTTAAGTCTTTGCCTCAAGGTGTCAACAGGCAGTAAACAGCACTCCCCAAACTGAGGATTCCCACACATCCTGTTTTTCCGGCAGTATCTGTACCCAGGCCTCTGTAGACCCGGCCTGGGGATTCAGGGCACAATCAAGTGAGGATGGGTAAATTAATCAATAAATGATGTTGCGGCAGCAAAAATAAAGCTGAATTACTAAACTCATAAAAATTATAATTCCTGATAAATTGAAGATTTAAATATAAAAAGAAAGCCATAAAAGTATTGTAAAGCTATAAAAATGTATTCAAGAAAATATTCACGTAGAATAAGTGTTTTTTTTTTGTTTTTTTTTGTTTTTTTTTTTTTGGTTTTTTGAGACAGGGTTTCTCTGCATAGCTTTGCGCCTTTCCTGGAACTCACTCGGTAGCCCAGGCTGGCCTCGAACTCACAGAGATCCACCTGGCTCTGCCTCCCGAGTGCTGGGATTAAAGGCGTGCGCCACCACCGCCCGGCAGAATAAGTGTTTTTTACCTTGAGAAGCTACAAGAGCGGTGAGTCTTAATACATAAAATAAAATAAAAAAATTAACATATCATTTACAAAGTAAAGTAACGAAAACCAGGAAAACATTTGATATTTACATGAAAAAATGCCAACTTCCACAATATACAAAGTTCTTTTCTAAATTAATAAGAAAAAGACCAAGACTAAGTTTAACAGCTAATTTACAAGTTCTATAAGTAACAGTACAATCTAAAAAAGATGCTCCATCTGACAATGGAAAAATTGTTTAAAAATTGAAAAAAAATTAGGACAGCAGCATGAAGTTATCTCAAGAGTTCTGGAAAACGTGGGGTATTCACACCAGTGAATAAAATATCCTTACAATAACAATGACAACAAATGGGCGCAGGTTAAATTACCTAATGCTCTGACTTAGCATGCAACCAATTAGGAGACTGCGCTAAACCTCTATCAGGACTGAATGTGCATATCTGCCCAAATGTCCACAGATGCTCATGTGCCCACAGCTAGACCACTGAGTGGAAAAGGGAAGCCACAGAAAGACAGCATGATGTGAGTCCACTTTTTAAAAAATGGCATTTGTAAAAAGTATAGAACTGCCCAGAAAGACATAGATTGTCAGTGGTTAACAAAAGCTACTACTGGAGGATGGGCTATAAGAAGAGCTGGGTTTGTGAACAGAATTCTGAGGCTGAGAGTTTAGTTTAGTATTATATACAATTTGCATTTGTGTTTGTGAGAATTTTTGTTTTGTTTTTGAGCCAAGGTTTTTCTGTGTAGTCCTGGCTGTCCTGGAACTCACTATATAGACCAGGCTGGTCTCAAACTCACAAACATCTGTCTGCCTCTGTCTCCTGGGTGCTGGGTTTAAAGTGTGTGCCACCACTGCCTGATCTGTATTATGTATATTTGTAATTATTATTAAAATGTAGAAAACTTTCCTCAGTTTTGGTTTCGCATAGCCTGTGTTTATATTTGCTCTTAACAACATTTACCTTCACACAATTTCCTATCAGTGAACCTGTCTTGACCACATCAGACTTGATGCTTGTATCCAAGGAGACCTGGCTGCCTCCTCAGAATGTTCTCTACTTAGGAGTTTTTCAGGTTTGGAAGGTAACACTGCCCACTCAATTAGAATGATTTATATGATAGGCACAGAGTCAACAACCATATCTAATGCCAGGTAATTTAAGGTTGGTTTTTGTTTACATAATTATCACTTAATTCTGCTCATTTAATCTTATCTCTTTCAATACTAGACTTGGAGTTAGTAAGTAAGAAGTCAGGATGCATACTGTGTTCTCTAAGAATTCCCTGGAACATTTTTGGTACTCTCTTCCAGCTAGTGGTTATCTTGCAACTCTGTCAGAGTAGACCTCCTCTAACTGGCTCTCCCTGGCTTTCTTCTCCACTCATACCTTTTTCAGCTTTGTTAACATGGTTGGCTAGGTGAACTGCAGTGGTTTTGCATGGTGGTTTTATTGGTTTTGTGGTGGTTGTTAGTTTGTTTATAATAACGAACAACTTTAAAAGGCAGAGAAAGAGTATTGTTAGGAGATTTTAAAATTAATTCCCCACATATTCTGAGGTCACAATTTTACACTACTCAGGGTATTATACAGAGGAAGTATTTTCCAACTCAACTATTTTATCCTTAGTTCAATGTCAACTGAAGAAGTTAGAATATCAAGTGACCCACCCTAGCCTTGGCCTCAAGAAAGAAATGGAAACTATGGTTTTACAACAGGAGGGAAAAGATAAGATTAGGTTCAAAGAGAAAGCCATTTTGCATACCATGCCTTTGTGAGACACGTTGAGAGGTTCAGTACAGTCAAAAGGGAAAGAGTCCTAGAAAAGGAAGTCAGGACCCAGGCTATTTCCTAGCAGGTTGAGGGTGGACATCTGGTCTACCCCAATGTCCTCTGGATCACTCCAAGTATCTACCATTTGCTCCTTAAGTGCCGTGTCATTGCTAAGCCAGGAGAAGAGAGTGATAATGCTCACTTAGGTTGTTAGGCACTGCTAATAGTCCTAACAAAGGGGAAACAGGGGCCAGGAGAGAATCTGGGATGAGTGTCTGATGATTCTAGCTCCCGGCCCTCCAGCAGTGGGTAAGTGAAAAGGAATGCTACTTAGTTTTCCACAGTCCATTTTCCTTAGTGAAGAGAGTTTAAGGGAAATTTCAAGCAGTTTGTATACCAGGTAAGGTCAAGTAGGGGAAGGGGTTCAGAGTTCTCTCTCTGCAAAATCATAGGGTAAGCAAATATATATGTTATAGTGCTGGGGACCGATCCTGGGGTCTCGTGAACACTAGACAAGCTACCTCCCAGCCCAAATGTACAAATCTTAAGTGAATCTTAAAACATGCAGGTGAAACTTTCCTCCTTGCTCTCTTGGCCTTCATTCTAATCACTGTAACCTCTGGATGTTTATCCCCAGAGGGATCTAATAAAACACAGACTCAACCAGATAACACAAGTAACGATGGAATTAGTGACAGTCATCACCCTCAGATCAAGTCACTGCCTGAAGCATTTAACTCATTTCCCCCGAAAGATAATGCATGGGAAACACCAATGTGAACATTAAATAAATAACACTACAGTTACTTAGAAACGTCTCCAAAGGTCAGTGTTTTGTCATCAATTTGAAGGCGATAAAGCTGAGGAGTTGTGTTTTGTGTCCAAGGTCACTCAGCCTGGAAGCGTAGACAGCTGGATCCTAGAGCCCAAGCCCTAACCACTGTGTATTTCTGGAGCTGGTAGCCGTTCGGCAGAAGCTCCCGGGCATCTCCAGCCCCTGCAGGCTGAGGTCTAAACTCTTTAGCTCGCTCTTTACGCTAAGCACAGCTGCTTCTCCTCCCTTGCTCACACTTGCTCTTGTGTACATGCCCATCATCTTCCGGAAGTCCTCTCCCAGCCTGCTTTGTATTCCTGGAAGAAGTTCTGATCATCGTAACGACCATGCATTGCTATTATCACATGTAAATTCTGGATGCTTTCTACATCGATTTCAATTCTTATTGCAGCTTTCCAAAATCAGTGTTATTGTGTTAGTTTTAAAGACAAGTGAACTGAGACTGGAGAGAATACAGGCCTCGGTTTTGTTTTTTTCCCCGAGACAAGTTTTCTCTGTGTAGTTTTGGTGCCTGTCCTGGATCTCGCTCTGTAGACCAGGCTGGCCTCGAACTCACAGAGATCCGCCTGGCTCTACCTCCCAAGTGCTGGGATTAAAGGCATGAGCCACCACCGCCCAGCCAGACCTCTCTTCAGTGTGCGTCATGCTGGAGTTTTGTTCAGGCCCACCTGATCTCAATGTCTGATTTTTCCCTTCCTTCCACTACTCCCTGAGGACACAGCCCCGTACCTGGCTCAAGTGCTGTCGCTACGGCAGACCTGACTCTGGCCTCTGGTCTGTCTCCTCTTGCTCTGGTGCCACCCACAGTTCTAAAACAGATGACCCGGAGTGGAGGGGACTGGCTGCTGCCTCACTTCCATCTTAGGCCTTTCCAAGCACGGTCAACCTTCGCATCAAGAGGCTAAAACTGAATGTTTCTGAAACATTCCTAGGGCAGGCCTCAGACCCAAACATTTAAATTACAACCCTGTCCAAACAAATGGCAAGTCTCTGACCAGAGGGGATTCTGGTTTAAGGGTATGTATGACTCCGGAGGGAAGACAGAGACGTTACTGCCAGTTCAGGACCGCAAGCCGTTCAGGAGGACTTCCGGGGATGCGTGATTCATGATTCCTGGGAGATGCGCTAGCTAGCTCTCTGTTCAGCAGGACAACACAGGGCAAATTCTGTGGGGAGTCAGAAAGGCCAACCCGGGCGACTTTTGAACTGATCTGGAAAAACACTTGAACACGGGAAGAGTTGGCATTCTTGTTGATCGTGTTGTATAAAAAAGTACACAACCGTTTTAACACGTGGACCATGTCCAGCTCCTTCTGGACGGCCAAAGTTGAATCTATTCATATGTGGTCCCCAGGCCTCTCAACTCCACAGTGTGTCTGCCTCTACAGGCGCTTCCTCAGAGGCTTTGGTGGCATTTGGTTGTTATCAATCTTACTGAAGACAATAAAATAAGTTAATTCTTTAACTTAGTAGTCATATAAAATTTAAACTATATATGAGCTTACTCAAGTCCCACATAAAAAAAATTAACTGCTTAACATATTTAAAAATTCAACCTAAAGAAAGTGTCATCATTAAAAATAATTTAGAGCCGTGTGGTGGCGGCGGCGGCGGCGGCGGCGGCGGCAGCGCACGCCTTTAATCCCAGCACTCAGGAGGCAGAGCCAGGTGGATCTCTGTGAGTTCAAGGCCAGCCTGGTCTACAGAGCAAAATCCAAGGCAGGCACCAAACTACACAGAAAAACCCTGTCTAAAAAAAAAAAAAAAACCAAAAAAATTTAGAGTAAATTGGGTTGATACAATGATCTCCAAAGTTATCTCAAAGAGTGAAAGGTCAGGCATAAGTAGAATCATTTTGAAGACAGGAATATGAGGACATATATGTGCTACAGAATACTAACTATAAGGTCTAAATGATTGATGCTGGCGCTGAAATTGCTATGAAGGAACACAAGTGATTGCTCAAATACCCACAAGAGATTCTGATAAACACGGTACAATCACCAAGAGTCAGCACAGGAAAGATGGATTAGTAAAACCAAGGTTGAGGTAACTCACCCATTTGGGAGGGAAAAGAAGGAAGATGTACCCTCAGTTCATACCGAAAAGTAAGATGATTTCCAAATATGTACTAAATTACTAATTGTACCGAACAAATGCTTCAAAAGTTGGCAGTGCCGGAGAGGGAGCCGAGTCCCGCACATGCTGGCCGGAAGGAAGGGCACCCGGAAGCCCTGTACTGCAGGCCCAGCCCCATTAACCGCCTGACAGACAAACAAGGAGCTGGAGGCAGACACGTCTCTGAGAAAGGGAAAGGCCTCTATAGGTTTTAAAGCCACAGAAGGAATTACACAAGGAGAAAAATGGACAGATCTGAACACGTAAACGATGAAGCGCTTGTTTATCTAAAAATACCACACTTAAAAAAAAAAAATCTAAGGGCAAACAACGGGGAAAATATCATATATATGATCACATTAATCTATAAGCTAATTGAAAATATATAGCCTGCCCCCAGATAGGCAAAAGCTATCATTAAAACATATATTAAAAAAGATGTGTTAATAAACATAAAAATTTAGCTTTATACGTAACAGTAAATAGACATGCAAAGTCAAAAAGTGGGAAACCGTCCTCCCCATGAAATGACCAGATTTATGTTTTTAGAAATGACAATAGTTAATGCTCGAGTAACATGAAGTGTTTATATATTACATCTCAGGTATTTTGGACAGTTCATCTATTATTATTAGAAAATAGTAGTTCGTGTCTCTATCATAGTTAATCTATTATTACTAGAAAGTAAATGTTCTTACACAGGGATGGGTGTCATAGTATATTCTTTATAATAAGAAAGAATTGGGAATCTTTAATAGCCAAGGGGGGGGAGGGGGAGAGAGAGAGAGAGAGAGAGAGAGAGAGAGAGAGAGAGAGAGAGAATGAATTAAGTCAACTGTAGCAATGAAAACTTATACAAGCATTCCAAATCACCAGTGTTTCTGAAGATTATTTAATTAAACTTAAAAATCAGGGTAAAAGTTGATATACTTTCAAGAGTGGGCCATGCCCTACCCACACAGAAAAGCAGCAGCTGGCATGTATTTATTTGCTGGCTGTGGTGCTGGGCCAATGAGACTGAAATGAGCAGAGGGGAAGCTGACTCCCACCAGGCAGATGATCTCATGTCCCTGCAACATCAGTACCACATTAGCGTTCCATTTTATAGATGAGAACTCTGGGCTGAGGCACGAGGACTCGAACTCAGGTCTAGAAATGGCTGGGCTGTGAATCTCCCTGCTCTGCGGCCTAAAGGATTCCTTTCTCTTTAGCAACCGATCACAGTACCGAGTTCCCCGCCATCACACACCTTTCTTGTCAGGTAAAATCCACACAATGGTTCATAAAGGGAACTGGGACTGAGGAGATTTCTGTTCTGGGACGCACTGCAGTGGGGATAACAGGACTACCACCGAGGCGTCCTCTGATGCTCTGTGGCTCTTAGTCCCCTTCACTGACTCCCCTTTCCTTTCTTCTGTTCTTTTCAGCATAAACATTGGGGCTGCTTGGCCTTTCGGTGGAGAAGGGCTCAGTGTGTGGCAGTAGCATCCCAGCCCGACCCCCTGGCACACTCCCTGCTTCCTTCTTGCTTGCTAGTATGCCCTGGGATTAAGGCTGATTCCACGCTCTGGTTTAACAAAACAGCCCAGAGCATCCTGGGGTTAACTCCGGGCTTAGCCTTTCACAGTTCTATGATTAAATTGCATTTTTCAGTGGTTGTGCCTTTCAGCTCAAACCCCTTTAAAAAGAAACTTAAGGAGAGCAAAACATAGGAAACAGCCAAATGTCAATAACACATTTCAGTCGTTTGGGGGAATGGGCAGCCTTAGAAACCGCAAACTCCCACTTACGCAAGGCTGCTTGAGCTTCCCTTTATTGCTTAGTGACAGGACCCTGGCTCTCCCACATGTCAGAAATGCACTCTTGTTTTCTTTTTTGATTTCTCTGAAACGCTACAGAAGGCCTGGGCTATCACAGTAGGAGTTGGCTAACTGAACAGCTCTCATCAAATAACAAAAAGTATTTTCCACTGATGCAGATTTTAGACGGAAAGGCAGAGCCAAGTCCACATCTTGGTACCTGTTACACCAGCGTGGCAAACTTAGTCATAATGATGCATGCACACTAAACTGGAGAGTGTCAACATCTGTGACTTCACCATCACAGGCTTTGGTACCCACCTTGTGCCAGGCAGAAGCTTATGTCTTCTTTTTCCCTAGGAAAGTAACTGTGAGGGGAATGTGGAGTTCAGGTCTTGTTTTGTAACTATGCTTTCCAAAGCCGTGGCTGGCAAAGTCAAAATGGAAAGAACTCCAGAGAGCTTTTGCCTGGGACCTTGTGTCTTTTCTCACTATGTGAGACTGACCATTGCAACATCAGAGGCTAGTGGTGGTTTTTTTCATCTCAGGATCCAAGCATAAGAGCTGGACTGAAGGGTGGTCTAGCTAGATCAACACATGAACTGGAAAACTAACTCATACCAAAGAATCTGAAGCTAAGAAGTCAGGGAGTACAGGTTTCCACAGCCATGCCCTAGTTCAGGGGTAGATAAGAACCAATCCCATTTGAGAATAAGTACGTAAGTAACAATAAAATAGTAAAAGTTTCCAGAAATGTCTTTATATAGTAAGTACTGAGAGTTTGGTTTTTTTTTTTCCGAGACAGGAGTTTCTCCGTGTAGTTTTGGTGCCTGTCCTGGATCTCGCTCTGTAGACTAGGCTGGCCTCGAACTCACTGAGATCCGTCTGGCGCTGCCTCCCAAGTGCTGGGATTAAAGATGTGCACCACCAGCACCCAGCTTAAGTACTGAGGGTTCTGGTGGTAGGTATGTGTAAGATATGTATGGAACAAACTATAAGCCAAGGAAACAGGCTGGGAATGAGGAGCTGACATCCATCACCAACAGTAGGTATCAATCATCCAGGGGTACTGAGGGACGTGACAGTGACTTTTGACAGCAAAACTGCAAATGCAGGGGACAGACACAAAAGAGTATCACAAGCAGGGGCTTTTCAATAACTTCCCTGGGGAAAGTGCTTGAACATACTTTAGAAAGAAAGCTTGGCATAAATTCGTATCACCCTTCCTGAAATACTTAACTGCTAGGCATCTGGGAAGGGTTACATTGTGAGTACAGAGTGACAGAGAAAAGACCCTCGGTGTTTTCTAGATCAGCTCACTTAAAAAATAATTTCCAAGTTTTTATTTTTGCCACATAAGAGATACTAAAAACAAAACAAAACAAAACAAAATCATCATCCACTAACACTGTCACTTTACAAAAAGAGACTTTGAAACCCAAAAAATGTAGGGATGAAATGATTTCAGGGGTAAAAAAGTACTTTAAACTGGATCTCTTTATGGGCGTGATTATTATAAAGATCTGGTGAACCAAACCCACAGGGGGACACTGGGAATCTCTGTGTGAGCATGCGTGCGTGCAGATGCACATATGCGGGTATGAATACATTTGTTTGCACTTGTGTGTGATGAGAGGACAATCTTGGGTGTCATGCCTCAGGAGCCACCCACCTTTTTTTTTTTTTTTTTTTGAGACAAGATCTCCTACTAGTACCCAAAGCTTAATGATTCAGCTAAACTGGCTTGTCAGGACACCCCAGAATCCTTCTGCTTCTGCTCCCTAGCACTGGGGTTAAAATTGTGTGCCACCATGCCTGGATTTTTTTTTTTTTAACATGGGTTTGGGATTGAACCCAGGCTCTCATGTCTGCAACACAAGCATTTTATCAGCTGAGCTATCTCTCCAGCCTGGGGGAACGTCTTTGATAGAAGCACACGGGAATTCCAACAAGGAGAAGGAAAGAAAATAACTTAGGGGTTAAAAGCCATTGGAAGCTAAAGGCATTCTATTTGAGTGAATTTCAAAATGCTGGATAATGACAGTGTTTCTCAAACTTCAGTCATATGAAAAGTCACAATGTCACAGCTGCATTCCATGCATGTTATTTATTCAATGCTTTATTTAAATGAAACCATTTGGGTACTTAAATACACTTATTTAAAATAAGTCTTCTACGAATATCCAATGTCAAAAGCCATGAAATCAAGCTAACCGAAATCCTGCAAGGGCCTCAGCCTCTTCCTACTTGCTGGCAGCCCTGCTGATGCCAACTCTGCTGAAAAGGAGACCAGCAAGTTATCAGAGGTTCAAATCCTACCAGCACCAGAATGAAATTTGGATTTAACCTGAAGAATGGAGAGAAATGAAAGGGACACTTTTCTTTTCATAAAGTATTTTAATCGGTACCTCAGATCACTGTAACAACTCACATCAACTTGGTCACTAGTCCATGGAACCAGAGCATCCCTGCTTAGTACCTAAGGGTGCTGTTGGAAACAGCCTTCCCAGACCTAGATTCTGAACTTTGCATGTATTAACTGGTGATCCAGAGCAGGTCTCCCTGCTAAGGTTTTCATCTGTGGAACAAGAATAACAACCACAGGCCCACTTCACAGGCCGTGTGAGGACCCAACGAGAATCCAGGGGACATATGCAAAGCTCTTACAACAGTCATCGGCACCAATTAAGGTCTAAACAAACGTCAGCTATTATGCCCATTACCCCACATGCTGGAGACACTATGTCAGGGTTCAGTTGTAGGTCTATGCTAGACTCTATCAGACATACAGTTGTAGAGAACATTTCTAGAAAGTGCATATAGCTCTAGAGCAACAACCATTTTGCTCAAATTAAAATGAAGAACACATTACACACACATTTAAAACAACTACTGTCCATCTTGCTTTTAAGTTCCTGCCACGTCTCATTTACCTTGCTAACATGTCTAAATTATGTAGTATGCTCTGAATAAGGCATAGCACACGATGAATTTGACACACACAAAAAATGTCACACCACAGATCAGGATCATAACTCTAAGTTGCTACTTGGGTAAACAAGGCCGTCGAAGTTCATTAACTTTTTAATTATGCAATCAATATCTTGTCTATTAGAGTAAACAACAGAATTAACATAGGATTTAATCCTCAGAGTGGCTACACGTGTTAAATTTGAATTCATATTATAAAGTACAGTAAGGAGGTTAGCCATCAATAAATCATTGAATAAAATGCCAACATCAAAAAGCACTAGTTCTAGGGGGCTCCTAAGATGGATTAGTTGGTCCTGAACAAGAAAGACATATATTAACATATCCTAAGCTGTTGCCTTTCATGTATCTCATCCCTTTTGTCCCTGGAACTATTTTTAGTACAGTGAGAATAAAAGAGTTGCCAAGGCAGGCCAGTAGAAAGAGAGGGTATTAATTCAGTAGGACCTGGTCAAGGTTAGGGCAGGAGACGGCAGGCAAATACATATTTGGTTCATTAAACTTCAAGACAAGGTTGTAGTGGGAATTTATAGTACTTTCTAGACCATTTTGGGGGCTACATTGATGGCAGGCTCATTCAGAAGGTCCTGGATTATAAACTCTCTTCCTCAGCCAGTCTCTCCGTCTCTCCAACACGCTTCTTGGAAGCACGTCTCCTTCCTCTGCCCATCACTGGCTAGCTCTTCTTCCAGCGTCTCCACTTGAGCAGGCCATCTCAGCTCTTCCTTCATGACCCACTATTCTGGAGTCTGCTTCTGTTGCTCCACATGGCTGTTTGTGGGGGTGGGTGACATGGCCATCCTTGCTTGCTCTTTCTGCATGTCCCTCAACTTTTCTATTGACATGTGCACCCACCCAACGTTAACTCTTCCTTACAAATGTTGCCTGGCCCTTCTTTACATCCTGTCATGGGTACTTTTTCAAATAATTCCCTCTCTCTAATCCCATTATGCCTATGAACAACAAAACGTCTAACTAAGATCCTGAAGTAAATATATTCTGCTTCCTAGTGTAGGCCACATTTTTTTTATTAATTTCCTTGTGCCTTTTGATGAGAATCTATTTCTTTGCAAGGCTTCTCCTGAACACTTTAGGATTCCAAAAGGCAAGAATAAGTTCCAATGAAACGGAGTCAACTCTTTCCCCCAGCCTGTCATTACGTTGCACCTAGACTGCGGACCTATGCTAAAGGAGTGCTGGGTAGGAGTTCTCTGTGCTTAACCATCAGCAGTGTGGGGTCTCTGGCTGGCAATACTCTGGAGCCTTAAGGAGGCGGAGACTTGCTGGAGGAAGTATGCCACTGGGGTTGGGCTGAGGGTTTATAACCTGGCTTCACTTCTAGTTCACACTCTCTGCTTCCTAGGTGTGGATAAAGATGCGATCTCTCAGTTCCCTGGGCCTACTTACCATGTTTCACCATTACTGACCGTCTAGGGGACTGTACGCCAAAATCAACTCCTCTTTTCCACAAGTCACTTTTGGTCATGGTGTTTTGTCACAGCAACAAAAAAGTGACTACTACACAGTGGCTCTAGCTTTTAATAGGCTATATAACCACTGAAAAATGGCTTCTATGTTCTGGGGTTAATAAATTCTTCAGATCTGCCCAATTATTTTACAGTGATCTGAACTGGTTATTTATGAAAGGAAGATGTATTGCAGAAATGCCAAATGACAAATCAGCACACACACTTACAAAGAGACTTCAATACAGTGTGCCAGGTACTGGGCCTGGAGCTAGGGACTCGAGTACATAGAGTAGAGCCCTAACTTCCTATTTACTGCGGTTGACCTGAGTCAAGTTAAAAATCATCCTATTGAGAAGAAAAGGCCCAATGCATCGGTGGACAGGCTCTCATGTTAATAAAAACTGTCCAGTTTTGAGCTGGAACATACACTTAGGAGTGGACAAGAGGAGGTTTCTCAAACACACACACACACACACACACACACACACACACACACACACACACACACACGAACCCAACCCAACCCAAAAGATAATGGGAATCATCTGTGCTGCTCTCATGTACAAACCTATAATTTATGGAAAGATGGGGGGAAAAGTCCCTTAGGAAGCAAAGCCAAGTTCTGTGGTGAGAATCCAACTGTCCTCAAAGCGCAGACTGGAAGAGGTGGGGGGGGGGGGGAAGCCACAGGAAGAATAACATGTCTGGGGCGGGCAGTCCTCTCTTCTCTCAGGTTCCGAAGCCATCTGGGGCCACGCTGCCCTCTCGCCTTCCTCGGCCACCCCCACCCTTGCCCATGCCTGGGCCATTACTTCTTCTTTGCAGGGCAGCTCACACCAGTGAGGTAGACAGCAACTTTGTCTCAGGCAAACAAGAACTGCGTTTGGTGCAGGGCTCACCAATCTCAAGGTGATTTCGGGGCAGCCTCGAAAATACGTAGATACAATCAAGTGAGAATGCAGATGAAGTAAATAAAATGGAGTTATCAAGAACTTCCAAAGTTTGGAAAAAAGATCATCTATTTAAATACATAAACTATGTATTTGCATATACGTATTTATGTACACTGACTACTAACAAACACACCGAGTTCTGACAACAGAGAACACCCTGCTTTAAGGACACAGCGCTGTTAGCGATGTCACCTCACTGAGCATCTATTTTCTTTCTCTGGTGCTAGGAGTCAAACCCAGGGTCAAGCACACTAGGCAGGTATAGGGAGGCACTTGACACTGAGCTGTATCTCCCCTAGGCCCCCAGTTTCTTGAGGTAAGGTCTTGATTATAATTCAGGCTGCTCTAGAATTGTTTTGTCTCCCAGGATATCTCCAAACACCTGCTCTTCTTGCCTTAGCTTCCTGAGTACTGAGATTACAGGTGTGTGCTATCAGGTCCAGTGCATACTGTTGGGTTTTTAGTTCTGTTCTGTTTTGTTTTTGCTTTTTTCTATTGGGCTATCACCATTCCGTTTCCCATTAGTGCTTCTGAGCGGGTAAGTGTACCACAGAAGATCACCTGCTGCTTTCACTACATTTTCCTAGTGTCAGTATCAGTGGTTTCTGTCAGGTCATCTGAAAAGCATTTTTATGTCATTTAATTATTTACTAACATATATCAATAAAAGTGCAATACTTATTCTATTCGTTCCCTTATCAGTCATGTGGGGTAAATTATTATCCATGTCAGAGATAGGAATTTGGAGGGGTGTAACCCAGAAAAGACTGGAGTCATTCTAGAAAAGGGGTATAGAGTAAATATAAAACCATGCACCTAGGAATCTCCAGTGAATGTTTCAGACAGGTTCTAGTGTCTGTTCATATACTCTTATTGTACACAGATAGTTTAACTGGTAGCCAGAACAAGAAACATAAACAAAGGAAGACATTGTGGTCAGATGGGCCATGATAAAGGCTCATTACAGTGCTCCCGGCCAAGTGGCCTGTTTTCACATCACAGAGGGAGAGGACTCAGGAACAGCACTGAGAGCATCCTCTGTAGTGCTAAACATTTCACTCAGCACCGAATACACATGGACCTCACTTCAACTCACAATGTAGTGAGGTAGGATTTAAGGGACGGAAACTGAGCTGTAACAGGTTTAAGTAACTTGCTAAGGCGTCGAGGGCAGCTGAGGAGCACAGCTGATCTTTAACTCAGACTGCCTGCCTTCAGATGCCATGGCCTCAGCAACCTTGCTGAAGTGCCCCTCAGAGGTGGTACTGAAGAGTTCCTTGAAAGTCAACTCTTGAACTCAGGACCAAGTAGTACTAAGGCGAAAACAGAGCCTGATGCTCGTGTTCTCCTCACAAATACACAAGGACATCACAGCTGGAAGGCACGGACGGCCCCTTCTGAGATCATCCCTCTCTCTGCCTTCTTCCTCGGGGTGGCTCATTCTACTCTCTTTTTTGGGCATTTCCTCTTGCCCAGGCACTAGTCACAGACGCAGAACCAGGACTGGCAAGAGAAAGGCTTGCATTCTAGGTTGACCTTTCACTTAGAGATCATTTGAAAAGAACTGGGTAACTTAGGTGACATTTTCTTCTGGGAAAGCCCTAACAGGAGCTTTGGCAAAAACCACCAAGTTAAGGCTGGAAGTGGTGGTGCACATCTTTAGCCTCTGCACCAACAAGACAGAGCCAGGTGGATCTCTGTGAGTTCCAGGCCAGCCTGTCTACACAGTAAGTTCCAGGCCAGCCTGGTCTACACAGTGAGTTCCACGCTAGTACACAGTGAGACCCTGCCTCCACTCATCCACACACAAAGAAAGACCCACCAAGTTGGACCCCTATGTTTACGCCCTGGGAACCACTGACCCTGCGGGGTATGAGAGGCTGGTGTGCCTTACCCCAGCCAACTTTTCCCATGCCTTGGTGAATTCTTCCAGCACTTGCTCACCCAGAACACGTGTCTCGCTTGACACATATTTTGAACTCACCACATCGTAGTAAGGAAGCCCTTAATACTTGAGGTTGAAAAACAGAGTTGTCCACAGTCAAGGAGTGCTGCTTTTTTTTTTTTTTTTAAAGGAAGGCATTCTTTACCTTACTGAATGTTAAATATATATATATATATCACAAAATACGCCAGTCTAACCACTTTACACATCCTAGTTACTAACCACTTTACACATCCTAGCTACTCATGGTTGGTCACTCTGCACTGATCCCTTTCTACATAGCCTCCCTCCTGCTCACCATTCCCGAGTGATAAAAGCTGGTTTCCCTAGCTAACCACTGCTGGCCATGGTCGTCTCTTGGCGACTTTAGCGTCTCTCCTAGTCTGAGATGACTTCAGCTCCGTGGCCCCCTCCCTCCCCACCCTTGATGTCCCGAGAAGCTCGCTCGGAGGTCTGAAATCTCCTTGCCTCCCTCATCCTAGGAAGCTGAATCAACTTCTCTGTCCACCCTCTCATTATCCCATTCCACCCGCCCCACTGCCCCCAACCAGCGGGGTGGAGACTCGGTGCTGAGAGTGTGCCCAGGGAAAGGCCAGCAGCGAGGAACTAGAATAACTTGCTTCTGCTAACAAAACAAACCAGCAAACACGGTGGGGGCCAAGACCTCACATTCACGGAGGTTCCAAATCCTTCCTTATCCCAAGGAGACAGACTGCCTGCCTCTCCAGCTAAGCTCAGGCAGTGTGGCTTAAGCAAACTCACCGAAGGAATTCAAACCTCAGGATCCATTCTCAGCTCTCCCCAGCCACCCCTGTGTCTTTTTATCTGCAGTCCATCTTGCCCAGGCAAATGGGAAAGCCTAAGTAAAGACCACTTTGGGTCTCACTTGGAAAGCACGTGAATGCTCCCATGAACAACTCCTAGCTGTATCTCTCATCCCAGGGAGACAGAGAAAGCAACAGCCAGTTTGGATTAAAAAAAAAAAAAAAAGAAAGAAAGAAAGAAAGAGTTGTTATCTCTACGGTAAATTAAATTCGGATTCACTTAAAATATGCTAGCCAACTTATGCCACAACTATTTTGGCCCTTTTTGCCATTCCAAAGCCTTTTGTGGCCAAATGTACCATTGTGCTGTTCTTTGACTTGGTGTGGCAGCGGACCTCTGGGCCAATGCCAAGAAACACCCTTCCCTTTTCATATTTTGGGGCTAGCAGGGGAGGGCTGTTAATTCCTTTTGTGACCACCAACTCAGCGCCAAGCGGCCAACAATTTGGTAAATTATATACACACCTAAAATGTCAGCTGCATCGGAGTTTGCTTTCGGCCCCTCCAGAAGGGAACTTGTAGGCTGAAGGCAATTCTACAAGAGTCGGGTTTGCTAACCGCATTCTGTGGGAGGGGCACTAGCAGAACTCCAGACATATGCCCGCGACTCCCACCAGCTGAAGGGGAGGGGATTAAAAGGCAGTCACAGTTATAAACGTACATACAGGGAGCATGGGTGGAAACCCTGACACAAACTGTAAATGCAGAATGTGCCAACCCCAAACTTTGGAGAAATAAAAACGTGAGGCTTCTTAAACACACAGAATTAGTCTGCTTTCCTTGTAAACCATAATCTATTCTGTAGGTGACTCACATGTTTTGTTCTAGAATCTCGCTGCTTTTGATGGCCACAGGTCATTGGTACTGACAGAATGAAAATATCTGTCCACAACAGCACTATTTAAAACTGACCTGTGTTGCTCTTGGTGCCTATTTAGGGAGCTGGGGGCAGGGAAGTGATCCTGATCAATAAGATCACAATGTGTCCCGAGTCTCCCTGAGCAGGGGTGGGGATGGCACTCTGTGGCTGGGGATGGTGTGTGAGCCTCGTTCTGTCTCCCTTTGGCCCATTATTCCCGTTCGCACCCCGGGAAAGGCTTGGGGTGCTCCAGCCTGCTGGAGGAGGCCTTCGCTTCACTGGCAGGAGGATCTGGGTAGCAGTTTGCTACGACAGAGAAACGTTTGGTGGTAGAAGTAAACAGTCCCATAGAGCGCTTCTCATTTCTTCCGTCGGGGAATCTCTTAAGTGCTGCGGAAATCATGGAGCTGACAGGAGTCATTCTTTATGTTTTGAAACATTTCACATAAGACTGAAAAGAACGTAACACGTGCTCGCTAGAGCAGGAGAAATTGGGTTTGAATTCCAGCTCCTCCATGCTAGCAGTATGGCCTTAGGAAGTTCATCTCAGTGATAAAACGCGGGTGATAATAATAGTCCCTATCTCAGAGGGCTGTTCTGAGGATTAAACGAGATAATCCATGTAGACTTAGAACAGGGGCTGGCCTCAAGTCAGTCCTCTAACATAAAAGTAAATGGCATTTGTAGAGCACAGAATAAAGAGGAGTTGTCAGTAATCTAATTATTTAGTACAACCTTCTCGTTTTACACACACAGGATTTTAAGCACCAGAGATATTATGTGACTTGGTAAAGGATAAACTGTTACTGTCCCCTTAGGTCATGGGGTTTGGGGGCTGTCTCGTTCTGTTCCCTTGCGACCAACCAACTATGAAAGGGAAGTTAAATGAACAGGCCCCTTGCCTTCAGTGGGACTGTATCTTAGCAACTCGGGGATGGCATGAGAAAGCTGAGAGTCCTGGGTTCTTTGGCTCCAGCCTTTTGGCCACCTGAGCACTGCCCTGTCCCTCGAGGCAGCAGGCAGGGAAGAGGAGGCTGAGATCAGTAGCTGTGTTACCGCCTCACCGCCTTGCCTACTGTCTCCCTGTCCTCCAGACCTCTGTTCCAGCCACGAATCCTCCCTTCACAGCCTTCTTGCTCTCCTCCAGCCTTCCGTTTAATCTTACTCCATTGCTTTAACGTCCCCTGTGGTACAAGTTCCTAAGCAGCCATCTCTCACACACCAGAGCTGCAAACGGCCTCTGGCTCCCTGCTTTTAACCCCAAGGCAAACACCCACTCCCGGGTGACTAGTTATCTGTACTAGTGCCGCCTGGTTCAAGAGGAAGCCCACGGACAGCACGTAATTTTAATGGCCTATGTTTGTGTGTTGGACATTGGTTGAACTGCCATTAGATTTTGAGGTATATTAATAGAAAGGAACATGTAAAGTTTCCACAGTCTTGCGTCATTTAAACATTTCAATCACCAATGCACGGGAATGTACAGTGACAGTCCTAGAAGATTCTAGCTCCCAGAGATGGGCTAGCCATCTTAGTTTGTACAAGGATTCTACATTTGCATGAGAAAAATAGTACATTTCTCAGAGCACATCGCCACAGTTACACAGATGTCTCCAATGTTATGCAATATAGGGAGTACAGCCTACTCACACATAGTCCACAATAGCTGACATTTATAATGAACAGTTGTTACTGATTTGTATATTAGTCTATTTTTTTTTTAATAATTAGAATATAGTATTTTTACTTTTGGGGGAGAAATAAAGGTTTCCTGCCATGTTACCCTCAGGATCCTTTGATAGTGCTGCAAGACCCCATGCTGGTTGACCTGTACCAAACAGGTTTGTCTAGGTGCCCTCTATGATGTTCACAACAATGGACTGCTTAACAATGCCTTCCTCAGAGCCTGTTTGATAGCTACGGGATGCAAGATTATCTACTGAATATGTTTTTGTAAGCTGTCCTTCAGACTGTATTTGTGAACATACTTACAGCGGCTACTTATCGACTAAAAGCTAAAACAGCTGATTCCCGGCACAGGGAGATCTTGCCCTTTGTTCCTCAGAGCGGATGGTGGTTCCCTGGCATCAGGGGTCTGGTTCCTCGGGCTCCTTGCTGTACCTGGCTGAGAAGCCCTGGAAAACAGATGTATGTGGAGTGGCTTCCTCATTTCAGTAACTTTTCAAGGAGTTTAAAACCAGGCCCCTGGGAGCCGGAAGAGGCTCTAAAGATTGCACAACTCAACCTTTCGCTTTGTAAATGAGGACACCCCAGGAACCGGGGGTAAGATCTGTCCAAAGATGTGCCTTGTGGTCCTTAGCTTGGGAAGAGATTTCGTGCAGACCTGAAGCTGGAAAAGGGAGGAGGTAATCCAAAGGAGATGTGCTGAATGAAGTCATCACATAAAGATGCAGCGTTATCTTTCATGGGTTAACAGGGTTCAAAATAATCCCTACCAGTAGGTTAAGTTAAAAATCCACTGGGGGTGGGGTGTTGGGGGTGGGGAAAGAGATACTCGGCTTTTAAAAAGTGACAAGAAATGGCGGGGAAGGGGCCACACCCAGAGGTAAGCCTTGTTTCCACTTCTAACTAAGACTTAATGGAACCAAGCATTCAGGCAGATGTATGGAATTTAAACACAATTCAGCATGGAGAAATTCTAAGCGTAAAGGCCCTTCAGGCCATCTCCCTTCCACCTCAGTGTTAAAGGAAGCTAGAAAGCCAATTACATTCACAGCAGGGCTGCTCCCCTACTGGACAGGAAGAATGGACCACAAATTCTGTGTGTGCTTTACAAGCTAGTAAAACTATGATTGCAGGTGGGAAGACATAGGGCTGCTTTTTGTTTCTGCCAGCATCTCAGGCTGGGTGCTTTTCTTACAGCAGCGGAAACAGTCTGGTCTCGGTGGTTTTCCTTCCGTACAAAACTGTGTCCTCCACAATTCCATAAAAGGCTGCTTTTTGTGAAGATTGGAAGGATACCTGGGTATGGCCTACCAAAGGGGCATTCGTTCTGCGGAGGAACGGGTGTGGAGGGCGCTCACCTTTCTTAGCAAACACAAACTCACCTTGGCCCAAGCTCGGAAGACCTTTCTGTAACAGTAGAGAGGAGGTGAGGTGATATTAGATCGTGGTACCCCAATCACTCTGGTGAGGCACAAAGGAAGTGTACCACCTTGAAGGGTGGGGGCTCTCCATGTTCACTGCCTTGGGGTCCACAGGGAAGTCTGGTCTAGCACCATGCTGCAGGCAGGAGGTGGGGTGCCGCTCCCCATGGTGAAGGTGGGACAGCTGAGCCTACTCCAGGCTCTGGGGGCTGACATCCCCCTGTAGATTCCGATGGGCGAAACTCCGGTGCCGCAGCATTATTTCTGTGCCGATGGCTGCAATCTAGAATCTATAGAAGGGTATCTTAGTGACACCGAAGGAAGTTCCAGAGAGCCATGGAAAAGAGGCTGGGCTCTCCCAGCACACCAATGCCATGACGTACACCACAACTGAAGTGCACGTCCTCCAGAGCCTTGTGTGTAAGGCAGACTTCTAAGTGTTTTATTGTACTAACACTGAGCCTCACAACACCCTTTTAGGGTGAGTGTATTATTCCCACTTCAGAGATAAAGTTCCTTTGGCACAAGAAGTCACCTGACCCAGGCCATCTGACCAAGGTGCACTTGGGTAAAGTGGCATTTGAACATGAGCAGGTGAACTCCAAAATACGTGGGTGGGAAGCACCGTGGTACCCAGCCCCTCTGTGATGCCCAACAGTGTGTATCATTACCCTTTTGGAGACCTTTGCTCCAGGCAGAAACTTCATCCCGCGTTGGCCTCACACTGGCGTGCTGGTCTCCTAAAAGCTCCTGACAGCCATCTGCACTTTGACTTCTATTTAATTTTCCACTTCACAAAGCAAGGCCAGGGAGAGGGAGGCCGCTGTTACCTTTCCAACGTGATTTATAAACTGCAGCTATCGGGACTGTGGGACTTTCTTGCTGCCACCTGACCTGTGTTTTCAGCCTTCCTAATGTTTGCATTGCTGTCCTGACCTTGCAAAGTGACCTGGAATAGTCCTCCTATTTCCTTGTGCGTCCACTTTGCCGAGCCTGGCTGTCAGCCTGGACAAGCCTGTCAATGAGTGTCTCAAGGGTTTGGGATGGGGTCTGCAGCCCATTGAAGAGCACAATCCCGACACTAACCTCCAATTCCTTCTCTTAATTGGGCATTCATTACTTTGCAGGAACAAAAGCAGGCATTCTCTATTATGAAGCAGAGGTCGGAACCAGTGGCTGTGTTTGGTTTGGCCTGCAGAGTGTTTAAATATTGAGAAATTTCACATAAAATACGGATTTCCGGCTTCTCTCAGAAAATGGACAGAGTTGGTGACTCTGGGGCTACTGAGTAACAGCTGTCCCCTCAGAGGGAGGCACTCTCGGGTTCACTGTCCCAACCCAAAGTTTCCTTTCTGGCCACTTCAGCCAGACTCCACTTCCCTGGTCTCTACCGCAATCCTAGCCAGCGTAGCTCCATTCTAACCCTGCTTTTCTCTCCTTTCCAATGCTGAACAGACTGGTGAGACTGCCATATTCTTAACTTCGGTCACCTCAGCGCAGGGGTAGCCTGTGGCGATGGGGCTAAGGGAGCATTTATCACGACTGCCTGGTCCATGTAAGTTGCTTGCCACTTTCTTCTTACGTGGGTGAATATGAATGACTACCTCTGAGGAATACAAAATCCACCAGCTGAAGGCAGGGCTTCGGAATGTCTCGGCAGCTTCTGGAGTACCACTGCTACCACCTGCACCTCCTCCTGTCTACAAGGATCCCCCCTGCTCTCACAGCTGATTCCTAATCTTACCGACGATCCCAGAAACAAATGCGTTTGTGCTGTACTGAGACACGATGAGAAGTCAAAAAACAAACAGCAATGCGAAAAGCTGCCCGTCAGCCTTCTCATTGTTCCTCAGAAGACAGAGGCGCTACTGCCGACGGAGCAAGGTGCTGCGAGTCAGATGGGATTGTAAGCCAGGATCCCAGGCAGACGGACAGTGGTGTCAGCTAGAGCAGCTGCTAAGCTATCTTACAGGGCGGCTGTACTTCCCGGTTCCTCCTCAGGACACTGCAAGTGAATGAACCTTGGACAGTGCCAGACCTCCTGAGGCTTTCAGCACCTGACTAGAGAATGCCTTTTTACTATTCTTCTGGTGCCCTTGAAGACCGGCTGAAATGTGGAAGGAGCTGGCATCTGGCACTAAGGGGTAAAATCCCACTGATATCACCAGGTGGTGCAAAACTGCAGGTACCTCAACTCCAAGAGAGCAGGAGTGTGTCCATACCAGGAAGCAGCATTAGTCCTTTCCTGAGAAATGAACCTCTCAGTTCCAGGACTTGTATAGTTTCTGGTACATCATGCTTCATACATATTTGCAGAAGGAATGAATGGATGTGGAGAAAATACCCAGCCAGTGGTTTGGTAACAGAGAACTGGGCTCATGCTTCTGGTGCACAAGTAGAAAGTGGAGGTTACAAAGTCCATTCTTGGCAGTTCTGGGCACACTGGAACCTTTCAGTTCTGAGAAGAAACGCTACCATCAAACTCATTCATGAATGTTTTTATTGAGACAACTGTCCAGATAATCCTCATGTGCTTAGATGGAATATTTTCAGGAATGTCAAGGTTAGTGATGAAGTTTTTTTTTTTTCTTTCTGCCTTAGTGATGGAAATATTACAGCCCCTGTCACTGAGGGTTCTGGGGGTTCTGCCTGGCTCACATCTACAGGCCCTGAATCTTAACAGAAGTCTTCCCTGACAGCCAAAGTACTATTGCTGCAAAGTGAATTACCCTGAATCCTGTGGCCTAAACCAATCACTTTATTACGCTCACAGCCTCTGCAGTTCAGGCAGCACACGGTGCAGGTGGCTCCCTCTGCTCCAAACTACCTGCACACTCGTTTGTACCCCAGCTAACATGACAGGAAGGCCAAGGCTGCAGCAGTCTTCACTCATGTACCCAGTGGCAGGTGGCAGCTGCCAATTCAGGCTCCGCTGGTCTGTCTACGTGTGACCCCACAGTGGGGTTCCTTATAACATGGTGGCTTCGTGCCAACTCTTGAAGCTGTATTACCTTTTACAACTTGGCCTTGAAATATCACATAGAAAAACTGTCAATGTCACAACCACTTAGATTCGGGGAAAGGAAATAAAGCCTCACCTCTCAACGGGAGTAGGTCAAACTCACAGGTAAGAAAGCTCCAACCACCTTTACAAAATACAATCTGTCACACCAGGTTGAGTGTGTTCCCAGTCATTCTGGGCTCAAATACAGGAAAACTTACACGACTCTTCTGGCCTCCATGGGCACCTATACATGTGGCCTACACTCTAACATACACATAGAGTAAAAAAGTAAAAATAAATCTTTTTTAAAAAAAGGCCAGACCTGGCAAGATGGCTCAATGGGTAGAGGGGACTTTCCGGAAGCCTGGTGATCTCATTTTGACCCCAGAGCCTACACGGTGAAAGGAGAGCGCTAACGTCCACAGGCCACCCCTTGACCTCCACACACACTGTGGCATATGTGTACGGAAGTAAATAAATACATTTGAAAGTTAAAGGTAGCCATAGCTATTTGACAAAGCTGTTTAGGGGATGAAGGTGTGTACCACCATGCCCAGCCATATTTATACATTCTTTAAAATGTGAAAGGGAGGGCTGGGGAGACGCTGAGTAAAGTGTTGTTTGCCTTGCAAAAAAACAAAAAAAACCAAACAAACAAAAACCTCGGTTCATCTGCAGAACCCTCAAAAAAGGCTTGTGTGGTGGCGTGCATTTGTAAGCCCAGCTCTGGGAAGGCAGAGACAGGCAGACTCCCTCCCGGGCTTGCTGACCAGCCAGCCCAGCCTACATGTGGACTCTAGGCCATCAGTGAGAGACCTTGTCAAGAAAAATCCCAAACAAACAAAGGAAACAAGCAAAACACCGAGGTGGACGGGACCAGAGAAATGACACTGGAGGCTGTTACCTGGCTTACATGTGTGTACACACGAACACACACACACATGAACACACAAATGAACACACACACACACATGAACACAGACACACATGAACACACAAATGAACACACACACACACATGAACACAGATACACACGAACACACACACACATGAACACACAAATACACACATATGAACATAGACACAAAATCAAAATGAAGGAGAGAAGTGGAATCTGGGTCTTCTCTTCTGGCAGGCTTGCGAACAGACCGCACCACTGGAACACGCTTTAACATTTCGTTTTTGACGATCAGAGCATGGTGGAAATGTCAGCAACTGGACTTCCAAGGCCAGGCCGCACAGAAAGAGTAACATCATCTATCTTTTACTCCCTTGAACCATTTTCAAGCCAGCTACCACACCACGGGGACTCCTTGGGCATCCTGCAGCGTGGGCTAAGACGAGGCCTCCCACTAACAGGCCCCCATCTGCCAGCTGTGGGATGTTGACACCGCTCCAGCTGCTGACCACAGGCCCCACCCAGCACACTCCTTGCAACCTCAGCTCAACTGAACTGCTCAGGAATTCCTGGCCCATAGACAACCATGAGAGACAATTACTGTTCACTCTTGTGTGAAATTATATGCTTTGTGGTAATCTGTTGTATAGCAATAGATAATGAAGACACAGAAAGGTGCCCTGCTAACCAAATATAGCATGTCAGGCTTTGCAGCCTCGCTGGCCGTGTCCCTGGTGACAGGTAGCACTTCTGTGGGAGGTGTCAGGCTGAGCAGTCAGGCTGTGGATAGCTCAATAGTACCACTGGCAGTAAGTGGTCCTTGGAAACAGGTCCTTAATGAGGCTGTATGATGACTGATTTGATATAAACGGGAAACAACACAAAAATCGTCACCAACACCGATGGTTGAAAAGCCCAAGTCTGAGTAGGAGCCAAGTGACCTGATCCCAGGAAGGGGGCTCCAACACTGAGCAGCCACCTTCCAATTCTGGGGCTGCATCCTCATCTATTATATGGTGTTTATACCTGAGGGGCTGGAGGGTAGCTTCTGGAACCTCAACTGAGCTCTTCTTCCCCTGGACAATGGGGCTTTCTATCCAACCTTCATAAAAGGTCATCATCCTGACCTGGTTTTTGAAAGATTTCCATTAACTCTGTACTTAGATGTCAATATTTGCTGCCACAGTCCCTGACCATCTCTCTCCACCTCCTTTAATGCAAGCTATAGCTGGGCACCGTGCTAAGACTAACCAGCTAGCATTAAGCACAGTCTTCACCATCACCTGTTTAGTCCTCCTCAGCTGACTATCCCTAGCAACAAGTCATAAAAGAAAAAATCATCAACTAAACTAAACCAAACCTAAATCCAAAAGCCCAGTCGTCATGGTCAGGGGGCGGCGGAACAGGTGCCCAAGACCGAAGACTTCCGTTCTGGATCTAGTACTTGTACTTGGTGGTTCTTATCAGCCTGCTCCTTGCCCTCCACACAAGATCAGGAGGAGCCTGGAGTCTGAGCAAGAGGTATGAATGCTCAGCACCTACTCAAGAGACACCTGCTCCTCTGAGACTGCTAGCCAGCCAGGCCTTCCAACATTCAACTGCTTCCCACCACCTAGGAAAAAAGCCTTTGAGGACAGTATGTACATTTATTTTCTAAAAATTCATTTGCTCTAAAGCATTTTCTCACATACCTTGTGGTCTTTCTTCCTAGTTCATGAATCATGCAGACTAGCCCTGGCTAGAGCGCTAACAGATTTAGTGATGTCTTAATGGTGGCTCACGCCTGCTGCTCCATCCCCGAGTGTGGCCGGGGGCTTCTGAAGGCGCCGTCGCTGAGGCAGACACAAGCACCGGCTAGGGCGCAGCCCAGGCGAGCTGTCACGCTTTGTGTTTCTGCTTGTTGAATCCGAATGCTCCTAATTAGTTATTCTGCCCAATAATGCCGGGGTGGACAATGGCGCGGGGACCGGGGCTGCTGAGGCTATGAATACAAGTTCCTTCGCCTCCCGAGGCTCGGGGATTGGTGGCTTGGTTGTGGGCACTGAGGCGCTGTGTTCCTGCTGGCTGTGGACTCAATGACATCAACCCACATGTGAAGGAAGGTCATCACCTGTCAGTGCTTTGGCAGAAGGGCAGCTCCCTGAGTGCCCGCTTAGGCCTTGCCTTTGTCTGCCGCCTCTGTGGAGAGTGCCCACGGAGAACAACACTCGGTGCCTCCGGTTGCTTGGTGGGGGCAGGGCACACAAAGTGATTCACCAAACACCCCTGAAGAATTCAGCAAAACATGTCTTCAAAGACTGGCCTTGAACTGCCTTGGACATGGCCTTTTTTGTGAACTTACGCACGAGCTACGACTCCAGGAAGCCTCTGAAGTGGACCACCAGGTGCACTGTTCTCGCGCGAAACACTTGTGACAAAAGCTCTATGAAACCTGAGCTGAGACGTTAGCTGTCCAGGGACCGTGCGTATTCAGAAAGACTGGACCCTGGGCTAGGCTTGGTAGTGCATTCCTGCAATCCCAGCCCTCGGGGAGGCTGAGGCAGGAAGTCAGCCTGGGTGGCACAGCATAGCGAGACCCTGTCTCAGAAACAAACAAACAGTGGACAACATTAAACAACTCACAACTGTTCTGACAATCAAAAGTAGAGATTGGGGGACTGGAGAGACGGCTCAGTGAGTAAGAGCACTTGCTATGAAAGCAAGAGGGCCTGGGTTCAAATCCCAGCACTATGTAGAAGCATGGTCTGGCTCCCAGGTTCGTCAACCTTGCTGGGATAGCATGCTTCAAGTTCAGTGAGAGATTGTGAGTCAAAAAATAAGGTGGAAATGGACAGAAGAAGACACCTGGGGTGGTCTGAATACGAATGGCCCCATAGACTCATGGGTTTGAGTGCTTGGCCATAGGGAGTGGCACTATTAGGAGGCGTGGCCATTGGTGGAGGAAGTGTGTCACTAGGGGCGGGCTTTGAAGTCTCAGAAACTCAAGCCAAGCCTAGTGTGTCTCAGTCTCTTCCTGCTGCCTGCAGATCCAGATGTGGAACTCAGCTCCTCTCCAGCACCGTGTCTATCTGAGTGCTGCCATGCTTCCTGCCATGCTGACAAGGGACTAAACCTCTGAACTGTAGTCCAGCCCCCAATTAAATTCTTTTCTTTATTAGAGTTGCTTTGGTCATGGTGTCTCTTCATAGCAATAAGACCCTAACTAAGACAACATCTGACATACTTCCCTAGCTTATATATGCATGTACATGGGTATGTGTGCATACACACACAAACAAAATAAAATAAAAAAACCCAGGGGTAATTTATTTGTTGTTTCACGACTAATAATGCTAATTTATTTGCTTTTATTTTAGGGGGCAAATTAGTGAGTTCAGGATAGGACACACACACACCCACACACACCCATACACACACACACCTTCCTTCCTCCATGTGTCTATCCAACCACAGATTCACTGAGTATGCACACGTTCTGTGAGATGTCAGTTGCTCAGCTGAATGCTCATTGTTCCAACCATTCTAGGCCACTCTGGAGTGCTGTGGGATGTCTTTCTGTATGCTGTGAATATGTGTGTGCCACCACCACCTGGCCAGAAAAACTCTTAGAAAGAATTTTACCTATTAAAAAATTCCACTTTTGCCAGGTGTTGGTAGAATATGCCTTTAATCCCAGCACTTGGGAGGCAGAGACAGGCAGATCTCTGAGTTTGAGGCCAGCCTGGTCTACAGAGTGAGTTCCAGGGTAGCCAGGGCTTCACAGAGAAACCCTGTCTCAAAAAAAAAAAAAAAATTCTACTTTTCCATGTCCATGTGTTCACAAAAGCTTAGCAGTTGCCTGCTTGGCCTTTCTGACACTGCTTTCAGAGTCTGAAAGACAATGTGCATTTGCCCTTCCTAAAGGGAAGTCTCTGTAATTATTTTTTTTTAATAAGAAACAAACAACAAGACATACCCCAAACAAAATAAGATCTCCCACAGAAAACTTAATAGTAGTGTCCGGAAAGATGCTCAGCAGCTAAGAACTCTGGCTGCTCATACAGAGACCTAAGTTTGGTTTCCAGCACCGTTGGTGGATGGCTCATGACTGCCTATGTCTTCAGCTTCAGGGGATATGACACTTTTTTCTGGCTTCTGTGGACACACAGACACACACACAGACACACACACACACACACACACACACACACAAGTATACATAGATACATAGGAATAGAAAATGTCTTAAAAAAAAAAAAACTAATAGCTTTTCTTTCTTTCTTTGAGCCAGGATCTCATTACGTAACCCTGGCTGTCCTGGAACTTTGTAGACCAGGCTGGACTTGAACTTAGAGATTCACCTGCCTCTGCTTCCTGAAGGCTGGAATTCAAGGCATGTGCCACCACCACCTCAGCCTGATAACCATTTTCGAAATACTCTTTTTGCTGAACAGAATTCATCTGGAATCCAGCCTTAAGAAATGAGTGCATCAAGCTGGTATGCCCTAGATCTCCCAGGAACTGGAGAACCTTTGCCTTCCCTAAAATGTCACTTCCTTGGCCCTGCCATTAGGTCAGAATGATCCTCGGCTCTGTTTTATACGTTCCAGAAAATGCTGCCGACTGACTAGTCACACAACGTGCTACTGACCAGCTATGTTCCATGCATGGGATATCCAGACAGCAGTCTAGCCACTGGAGAAACACAGGCACCAGCACACTCTTGGCCAAAAACTACAGGTGATTAGCTCTCAGCATAACAGGAGAGCAATGGTCAGTACTTGCAATTTATTCCCACATATCTACGTATACTGTAGCGAGAATGAATGCATTCCAAGGAGGCAGAAAATTAAAATAGTAATTTCTTGACTGCAACAAAAGATCTATCAGGTCACTGAAAGTCTCCAGCCATCGTTGATTGAGTACATCTGCTGAAATCTTGAGGGGTGTTATATAAATGAAACATCAGGGGTGTGATTTTTTGGTACCAGAGTGTTTTCAGCATCTTTAAATAATATTAGTACTTTATGTGCTATACTACCTTACGATGATGCATAAACTTCAACTTCCTCTTTACTATATCTATTGTCTACTTACTTGCATGTGTGAGTGTGTGCACACACACGTGCGTGTGCAAACACACACGTGCGTGTGCAAGGTCAGACAATGACTGACAACTGTCAACACTCAGGCCTCTCCTTCCACTATGGGGGTTCCGGGGATCAAACTCAGCTCAGCAGGGTGGCAGAAAGTGCCTTATCCTCTGAGCCACTGAGCCAGCTAGTACGCCTATTAAATCAGAACCTTTCTTGAAAAGTTCTTTTAAAAAATCAGACTCACAAGAGAAATTTGTTTAAAAAAAAAAAAAAAGACTCTGTTATTGTTCAGGAGCTATACTTCTCAATAATTTATTAATTTCTCTTTCTTTCACTATAAAACATATACCTAAAAACTCCTTTTTCCACAGTTAAGTTTGCTTTCATAGACGCCCTTACGAGTAAGGAATGGAACCGAATGGGATAAAATCACTGACTCCGGCAGTGTCCCTGAAAGGGACAAAGACTGGAAGGGAGAGGCCAGGGTGCCTCAGATCCATGGAGGTATGGCTGGTCAGCGAGGAAGGGTTCCCGCTCCCCTGATATACTCTTCACAAAAAACACTACTATTGTTTTCCCTCCTCCAGGTCCCTTCCCTTTCCTATGTGGCAGAGCAGTTCAAAATAACAAATAGAAAACATACTTGTTATTTACCCAGAAACCAAAGGGAGATGAGCAGGGGTGCTCTTCAGGGCTGATAGCCAAGATACAGACAGATCAAAAGCCAAATGCAATTTAGTCCACCTCAGGCAGAAGCAGTAATTGAATTAAACTTCCTCTAAATATGATAAGTTTGGGGCTCTTAAAGCCAGGCACAAAGAACCAGGTTAGCGTGAGCTGCTACATAAATGGATGTACTGAGCGCCAGCCTCCGCCCACGGGGAGTGTGATAAGCTGGCCAATGCTTCTACCATTCCACGGCCCAGCTCAAAACTGATTAAGCTACTTACGGGGCTCCGGGGGCTAATGGCCTGGCCCACCAAGAACACCACTGTCACCGATTTAAGTAAGCTGCTTGGCATGTACGGTTTGATTATGACAAGGAGAAAGAAAGGGCCGTGTGGGGAGACAGCGGGGTACAGGGAAGCTTTAAGAAGCAGGCTGCTCTTTTATCCAAATGGATACAGACATTGACACCCTAAAATGAATACGGAAATACTGCAATTCTCTCTTCCTCTGACACCAAAACTCGTTTTGAAGGGCCTCCTTAAAGGGCGGTGCTCTGTTTGATTCCACCCCTCCATGCCGTGACCAGCCGATTCCACTGGGTGCTCGCCTATGGGGACCAGCCGATTCCACTGGGTGCTCGCCTATGGGGAAGGTGGGCAGGACTGGAGGAGCAAGCAGGTCTAAACTTGACAAAGACTATAGACTCATCCTCGATTTCTCTCAGTCTGCTCCAACTAAATGCTACATTGTTTTTTGTTTTTGTTTTTGTAATTTAAAATAACTGTCTTACCTCCACAAAAAAAAAAGTCTTAATATTTTAAATTTTAAAAAGGCATACCAGAAACCTTGAAAAGTAATTGAAAGTCTGAAAAGTGATGGAAGTTTTTAAGCAGAGCTCATTTCTTTTGGGTAAACCAACCGGAGGAAGAAAGGGCAGACTCCCAGCAGTTCGAGATTTCTGAAGGTTGCCACAATTATTTTTTGATTGGTTCTTCAAAGAATCAGTATTTATTTAGAAAGTAGAGTAATGCTTTCTTTGGTGTCTAGCAGCTTCTTAGGAGTGTGTTGTTGATTTAAATGATTAACCAAGGCGAAGCATACTCAGAACTTAAGGCTGAGCACACAGAGCCATGGTTTCTCCCTGGCTGCTAACCTGGTCAATCATTAAAAGTCCACGCACTGACAAAATCGTAAAAGCTGGTTTTGACTCTCTTCTGCGCTCTGCTGTGCTTCATTAAACTCTAAAAGTTATCCAGCTGTTAGATTTCAGCACATCTGACGGCCTTATGCATCCACTCACTGCCTTCCTCATATCTTTTTTCTTCACATAATTTTTAGTTGAAATATTCATATCACATAAAATTATTTTAAAGAAAACAATCAATGTATCTTTAGTATATTCACAAGGCATCATCACTATCTAGTTCAGTCCAGGAAGAGATTCCATATCCATTGGCAGTCTCTCCTCACCTCCATTCTTTCCAGAGCCTGGAACCACTGATCTATTTTCTGTCACTGTGAATTTCCTCCTTGTGGGCATGCCACTTAAACAAAGATGCGTGTTTTTTCCTCTCTGGATTCTTAGCAAGATAAGGCTCATCCATGTTGTAGTGTGTATCACTATTTCACTCTTTTTATGGTTAGACAATGTTATACAATAATGATAAACAAGGCCGCTCAGTCGATGAACATCTGGGTTGTTCCTCACCTTTTTTTCTATCGTCAATCACGTTGCACTGGCATCCTTACAGAGGTTTTGTTTCATTTGTTTTGGGGACAGGGTCTTGCTACGGTAGCTGTGGCGCCTGGGCTGCCTCAGTCTCCTAAGTAGCTGGAGCTGCAGGTGCATATCACCCTACCCAGCACTCACGGACAAGTTTTCATAAGGACATGCGTTTTTCCTTCTCTCGGGCATATACTTGGGAGTGGAATCTCTGGAGTATATGGTAACTCTAACTTTTTGAGAGCCGCTAAACTGCTTTCCAAATGGCTATTCCACTCGACTTCCCACCAGCAATGGGTCAGAGCTCCAGTGACTCTCCATCCTCTGGGATTTGTCATAGTATCTTTTTATACTAGATCTCCCTCCCATTCAGAATACAAATTAATTGAATGTGAAACTACTACAATGACAGATTCATTCTATACCAAAACTGTAATCCACAAAGTGACTTCGGAGAGAAAACAAAACCGCAAAGGCCCCTCTGATCACTCACCTGCTGCAGGTCAGCGAGAGAATACAGGTGGATCTGTTGAAGGAGGTATTCTCTGGGGAAAATCCTGAAAACAAAGGCAGACACACAAGTGACCGATGGGCCCTAAGACACACTGTTCCTATGTTAAATCTTCAGAATTCCTTCCTCTGCCCTCGGCCTCTGCCCTCTGCCCTCTGCCTATGCCCCACCCTCTGAGAAACCTCTAACACTACCCTTGCCTCTGATACGTTTCTTTGTAACACAAATACTATCAATAAATATCATTTGTCATTCTGAATGTTATCTGAAATGCTATATATTATGTAGTGTTCTAGGACACATCTGATTTTTGTTGTTTTGTCTTTGTTCTCTTGGTTTTTGGAGATAAGTTTTTGATATGAAGCCCCCTGTGGCCTTGAACTTAAAATCTTTCTGCTTTAGCCTTGACAGATGCCGGGATTACAGGAGTGTGCTACTCTGCCTGGCCTTGCTTCTGGTTCCCTGTGCTAGTTCTGTCTCTAACAAGTTGTGTGATCTTACATGCATCTCACACCCAGCTTCTATGCTGGTCTGGCTGCTATGACGCGTAACAAGAACAACTGAACTTGGTATCTTTAACATCTTAGCAGCTGTAACAATAATGTGCTGATTTGAATAAAAACGGCCCCCATAGGCTCGTATGCTTGGATATTGGTCACCTTTTGGTAGAACTGTTTGATAAGAATTAGGGGGTGCACTCTTGTTAAAGCAGGTGTTGTCACCAGGGGTGGATTTCGGAGGTTTTGAAAGAATCATGTCACTCCCAGTGTGCCTGTCTACCCTCTGCTTGTGGATCAAGACATAAGTTCTCAGCTGTCCCTGCCACGCCTTGCTCGGCCATCATGGACCCTAACCCTCTAAAACCACAGGCCCAGTTAGATGCTTTTTTTTTTTTTAAAATAAGTTGCCTTATTGTTACAACAACAGAAAAGTAACTAATTCAACTGTATCCCTAAAATAACTAATTTTGGAGTTAAGAAATATTAGAGTGGCAACCTGTGTGTTTCTCTAGAATCACCTCTGGGCAGGGAGACAGTCCTACTGAATGTCACATTAATGATATAGTCTCTCAAGGGCATATTGAAATTAACTTTAGATTTGGGGCACAGATGGTAACAATAGTATACAACTGTAAACTGAGACTCTCCAATAAATTTCATTAGCTGTTGTCAATTTCTAGGATCTAGACAGATGGCAGTAAGCGAATAAGAAACATAATTGCGGGCAAGCAGCTCCTGAGAAAGGGAGCTGGACAAAGACTTGGCTCATGGAGGACCAAATAGCTACATTCTAGGTTGGAACTATAGGAAAGTAGAGTAGGGATGGAAGAGTTCGGCTTCAAAGTACAGCCCCATTCACAGACCACATGGTGAGGGCATTGCATTATGGAAACCGAATTTGGATCCTGAAGCCAGGCTCCCTTCATCTCCAGTGGTCCAGGGCTGATCTGTGGGAGGAAGCGGAGCACAGGCCCCATGCAGCTGGCAGTGTCTAGGGAAAAAAAGTGTTGTCATGCTGCAGTAGCTTTCTTGGGGAAAGGCCCCTTGTGGAAAGCGGGCCATAGTCTGAGGGATCAAGAGATACAACCAACCTCCACTTCATTGACACCCAGGACAGTAGTGATCAAGAGACCATTCCTCACTTTAAGCATCAATAACAAACAGTAAGAGGAGCCCAGTTTTAACTCATCATTTCCCCCCGCCTTGACAGCTGTTCTGAGCATTAAGTATAGACCCGTTTTATAGAAAAAGAAATGGGTTCAGAGCTAAACACTAACATGCCCAGAATCATGAAGCTGGGATTCAAGGTTAAGACTTTCTAAGGACAAAGAACTGTGCTCTTTCCAGATTCTTGGGAGTTGGGGACAGAAAGGAAGGAGGTAGATTCAAACTGACCATCTAATTCAGCTAGGGTATATGTGCTCTTTGGTATAATTGTATATTATTTCTTTAGGGCAGCAGCAAAATAGTTACTGACCTTTGTGCACACATGCTTGTGTATGTATGTATGTATGTGTGTGTGTGTGTGTGCGCGCGCGCGCGCACGTGCGTGCGTGCGTGCGCCCGTGTGCATCTGCAAGCATGTGTGTGAATGTGCATGTGGAGGCCAGAGATTGATTGCTCTCCACTAATGTTTTTAGACAGGGTCTCTCATTGGCCTTGGGCTTACCAACTTGGTTGAGCTGGCTGGCCATGAAGCCTCAGAGATTCTCCAGTCTCTGCCTCTCCAGTACAGGGACCACAGGCATGCATGGCTGCTACCAACTATTTACATGGATGCTGGCGACTCAGCCTCAAGTCCTTATGCACACACAGCAGCATCTTACCAAAACAGGGCATCTCCTAATCTGCTTTTGTTTTATTTTGTTTTTTGAGAGGCTGGTTTCTCTATGTGAGGCAGACTCCACTCGTGGAGCCTCTAAACTTCATCCAGTGCGGGTGTACCTCAGTATACCCGGCTCCTGCACCTTCTTTCTCAGGGCAGGAGAGAAGATGGAGAGAATCTGGCAGGGATTCCTGACAAGATATTCAAAGCTCTTTCTAGGGCAATGACAAAGGGGTCTTGGAAGGGGCAAGTGTACACATAGGAGGGACTTCTCCTAAGTATTGACAATGTTTAGAATAGGAGAAAGAGGAGGAAGGAGTCAAAGTTGACTCTGAAGTTTCAGGTGTGGGTGACTGCATGGTGATGGCACTGGCCAGCATGGGATCAGGCTATCATGGAGGGAGGATGGTCAAGTTATACCTCTATGTGCTAAATATCCAGAGAGAGACGGGGTAAAGGGTGTCTTTTTTTTTTTTTTTTTTCCAGAGCTGAGGACTGAACCCAGAACCTTAGCACTCTACCACTGAGCTAAATCCCTAACCAAGGATGTCCTACATCAGCACAGAGTGGACAGCTGGAGCTGTGAGGATTGATGGAACACACAGAACAGAAACCGAAGGGGAAGGAGATACACACAGATAAGGGTTACTCTTTACGTTACAGTTTCTGGAACCACCAAAATGCAAACTTCGATGGTCTGCAATTTTCCTCATGCTGGAAAAATATGTTTTGAAAAGGACATTCATATATAAGTTTGTGTCTATGTTTCCTTGTTATTTGTAAAATGCTCATAGTCTTAGCCAGGTGATGGTGGCACACGCCTTTAATCCCAGCACTTGGGAGGCAGAGGCAGGCGGATCTCTGTGAGTTTGAGGTCAGCCTGGGCTACAGAGTGAGTTCCAGGACAGGCAGGGCTACACAGAGAAACCCTGTCTGGAAAAACCAAAAACCAAACCAAAACAAATTCTCATCCTTGTGGCATTGATCCAGCTTCTCCAAATGCTTACACAGTCATAGGATAGTGGTCAAACCAAGCAATTAATGACTACCGAAGTTACAGTATTTATTCATATTCCACCAATGATTTCATTAATGTTGTTCATTTGTTCCAGGATCCTTTACAGGATGCAACACTGTATTTATGATTGTGATCTTGTTGTTGGACATACTTAAGTATTTGCAAGTCACTTGAGACCCAAACACACGCAGAAAAGAAAAATCTAGGACATGGTCTCTTAATGGGATTTTAAGAGCAGCAACATGCAATATCATCTTCTAATAGGGAAGACAGAGGGTGTTGGGAATAGATGGAAGAAAGGAACCATCATTTGGAAAAGAATGCTTAATAATGAAGTCTCTTAACTAAGAGGCAGCAATGCTGAGAAGCAGGTACCGTGACACAGAGTGGACTGGACAGTGGTCTCGTCATGCCACCTGACCCTTTCACACAAGTGTGTGGGTGGACAGTGGTCTCGCCTGCCACCTGACCCTTTCACACAAGTGTGTGGGCTGGACAGTGGTCTGGTCATGCCACGTGACCCTTTCACACAAGTGTGTGGACTGGACAGTGGTCTGGTCATGCCACGTGACCCTTTCACACAAGTGTGTGGACTAGACAGTGGTCTCGTCATGCCACGTGACCCTTTCACACAAGTGTGGACTGGACAGTGGTCTCGCCTGCCACCTGACTCTTTCACACAAGCGTGTGGGCTGGATAGTGGTCTCACCATGCCACGTGACCCTTTCACACAGTGTGTGGACTGGACAGTGGTCTCGCCATGCCACCTGACCCTTTCACACAAGTGTGTGGACTGGACAGTGGTCTCACCATGCCACGTGACCCTTTCACACAAGTGTGTGGACTGGACAGTGGTCTCGCCATGCCACGTAACCTCTTTTATTAGTGTAGGGAAGCACCCGTCAGTGTAGAAGAACTGAAGGAAAGTGATTGACATAATCCACATCAGGGACAACCTGTTATGTTTTGATATTAAAACTCCCCCTGGTCTAAGGTCCTAACATGTCTATGATTAGAAGTAGATAGGATGCAATGATCATCCATAAACTAAATCACCCTGGCATGCCCTTGAACCCCACTAGACAGCCAGAGTCCTTAGTTACCCCGCAAGCAAATACTGTGTTTTCCTGCAGTAAGGCAGGTCTCATGGTAGGAGCTGAGTTTGCTGCTTTAGTGAACACAACTGATGAGCAATGAAGAGAATTTCCAGTTTCCTCTTCCTGGGTTCTTCTTGCTTCCAAGCCCTGTTGTTCTTTCCGCAGCAGGTCTGGTCTCTATCACCTCCACTACCCCCTCAGCATATCCGTACGGCTGAAGGGAGTTTTGCATGTATTTAATGTTGCTGACTGTGTAAATGTATTTTGCATGGATTTATTTTCCCTCTCCCTTTAAAAGAGACTCTATGTTCCTCCAGAAGCATGTCATCTACTGTCTCCCTGTATCACACTCCAGTGATGAACACCATCATTTATATGAGGTCAATCATGATAGACGGAAAAACTGGAAAATGCAATCTATGTGGAAAAGATAAAGGAACTGAGCCTACTGTCTCTGGAGAAGATGTGTGTCCAAAAGATTTAGTGGTGGCCATTAAAATACAGACTTTTACGAGAGATAATGTCACTCAGCCCTTCTCCCCAAGAGGAAGGAAGTTGTGACTAAAAACACTGGTGCCAAATGGGGGAATAAATTTCCAGAGAGAGGCAGGTGGGACCTGTTAAAATACATCTCCTGTAGAGATGCTTGTTAATGTAAATGAAAGAGGATTTTCCTACAGACATTAGAGACAGGGCTATGCTCCTGTGCCTAGAGGAGGCATATGGATTTCCACAGCAGGGCCACCGGGCAGACATGGCTTGCTGCCCCTGTCTCCCCTCTCCCTGGAAGCAAACTGCACTGGGGACGAGTTCTCTAAATTGTTTCCTTCAGGCATACTAACCACAGAGGAAAGAGAGGGTAAAGACACAAATGTCAAGATCATGACAGGCAGGCCACGGCAATGTCCTATCCACATGACACCAAGGGCTGCTCTACTGTGGCTTGGATCATGTAAGTTGGCTCATCGGATGGATAAAGGCTCTTGAGAAAATGGACTGAACTGGCAGGGATGCCTGGAGTCATTTCTTCTTAAAGTCAGAATAGGAGCTGGAGTATCGAGGACCTAGTCATAAGGGCCTGCTCCTGCAGCAGTAAGATGCCTGAGGCAGATCTGCCAAGGGGAAGGCCCCTGAGGGGATGCAGTCACTTAAGGGACTATGCTGGTAGAGCCACTCATGTCTGAGAAGCAAAATTCGGTGTCCCTTAAAGATACTTATGCCAGCATTAATTTCACCATTAATCCATTCAATAAAGCATGGGTGATTTCTTGCATTCATGACCAGAAAATACTTCTGATTGCTTTATCTCCTATGAATTTAACAGATAGCTCTGCAACTTGTCACTGTGGTTAAGACCCTAATATTAGCACATATTTCACTGCATGAAGCAGATGTTGAGCTCACACTATGCAGAAGTCAGTATCCCTACCCCTGAAGATTTGGGAAGACGTGGATTTTTAAACATTCAGATACACATGCCGGGTGAAGGAAGCTGGCAGGACCCCTGCTCAGGAGAGGCCTCCAAGACTGGGAAGTCAGGAGTTAATGAGAAGTGGAGTGGACGGGTGGCTGGCATTTCGGGGATGGAGCAGTAGGAGGCACCCAAAGGTTGGAGCATGCCCAGGGCTTTACTCAATCTCTCCTGGGCAGGCTGTTTTTTCTGGCTCTCTGTCTCGGAGGGTACACCATGCAGTGTGAGCTTAGAGAGTTAGGATGTATCCAGCCAGAAGGATGCATGTGCATGTGTGTGCGTGTTGTCATGCCGAATCTACTTAAGAAGAAATGGGGTGCCACAGAAATGCCCTAAGGAAGACAAGGACATGCTGAGGACTGCGACTTTAGAAGATCAAGGAGAGCAGACAGGGATAGAAGAGGACCGAAGGGAGGGGTCTTTTTGTTTAAAGACTAGATGAGAAATAAAGAGGTCTACGGAGAATTTCAGGGTTAGAACGAGGGACCTTCCACCAGAAAGATCTTCACCTCAATCTTCAGGTCACAGTGAGCCACACAGAAGCCTGCACTACTCAGTTTCCCCACTAAGTCAAGGATGTAACTGGAAGCTGTGTTTGCCGAAAGAGGCAGGAAAAGGAGCCCTCTTGCTGGGCTGTTGGAGGGGAAGCTGGGAACTGTGGGCGTGGCCAAATGGAGTCTGCAGAGCCTTGGCAGGCAGGAGAGTCCTGTCTCCAGTCTGTGGGTTTCAGGTGGAGATATGATTATAAGGGAGCCCAGGACAGCTCAGATGGGAAACTGAAAAGACTGGACCCTTGAGAGAGAGTGCCAGCAAGACGTTTACAGGGAGAAGCCTGGGAAGGAGCCCTTCGACAGGGAGAATGACAGAGAAGAACTGCGGCAGGGAGGCTGAGGAAGGGGATCTCAAGGAGCAAAGGAATCCACAGCACACGAGGTGGTGGGGGGTCAGACAAGTGGAGGACGGCTCTCAAGAGCACCCCAGCAAATGACTCATCAGGGACCCCGGATAATGGTTTGCAGGAGGGGGGGGAGAGACAGCATGCTGCAGAGGGGAGGATGGTAGGCGACTCTTCGGAACTTAGCTGGAAAAGAAAGGAGAGGCTGGGCGGCACACGCCTTTAATCCCAGCGCAGGAGGCAGAGGCAGGCGGATCTCTGAGTTCCAGGCCAGCCTGGTCTACAGAGCGAGATCCAGGACAGCAAGGCCTATCACACAAAGAAACCCTGTCTCGCAAAACCAAAAAAGAAGGAAAGGAGAGAAAGTGGGCCACTGCTAAAGAAGGATATAGGATTGAGATAAGAACGGGAGAGACTTGAGCACACTTATAAGCGAAAACAAAGACGTCGATACAGCAGCAGGAACACAGACACAGGGGTAAAGAACAGAGAGAGACCTACAGGAGAGGGGATGTGGAGCCAACGGGAAGTTCTTTCTAATACACAGGCTTGTGCGTGAACGCATACACGTCACACATACCACACACACACACACACACAATTGTTTAATTGAAATGCTTCCAGTTTTTACTAGAGTGATATGTAAAATGTATTATTTATTAATTTCGCCTATGCAACTTCCAAATTTCACCATATTAGGATCACAAAGCTGCAAACTACGCAAACGAAGTCCTGCAGTAAATAGGATCCTTGCCGCAAAAGATCTCTTTTGTTTTCAGAGGAGGCTGCTACCTTCCTTCGGGCTTTCTGTGCATTCAGTGACACCCCCCCCCCCCACTATAACACCATTAATCATCAGGCCCAGCAGCATTTCCACAGCAGGCCAACCACACGCCCTGCCCATGGCAATGCAAATTCATCTAGCTGGTCCTGCCCCTCAAGCCAAAGGACTAAAGAGATAAGGAAAGGTAACTCCCCATGTCTCATCCATGAAAGGAAACCACATCACTGACAGGTAGCAATGTCAAGTTCTCCAGTACCAGAGAAGCCTGAAGAAGCCCGCCAGAGGACCGCAGCCATCAGCTAGCACATCCAGATCCAGTAGCAACGGTTCCATTTTATCATCTTTGGAACTGTCTGACACACTGGGAAGGTAACTTAGGCTTCGTTTATAGCTTGTTCTAATGAGGAAAGTGAGAAAAGATGAAAACGAGAGAGGAAAAAGGTCACATATGATTCAGAGCCCTTATATTAACTGACACTTGGGGTTAAACATTCGGAGATAATTGCCTAAGAAATCAAAGGCAATAGTCTTAACCAAAAAAAAGCAAGCTAGAGAACCTCATTTCATTTTGTTCTATGAGATTAAGTTAAATAAATCAAGACTCATTTAACCTGACTAATTTCTGAGGACCTCAACTCCCACCAAGCCCCAATACTCACGACAGTAGAAGGACTGAGCCAGGCCCTGAGGGAAGTGGGCCCTTCACAGAATTCAGCTGGATTTATTAATGTATGGAACACATCCAGGAAGCTCAGTTCTCAGCGATACACAACTGGCAGGCACTCAGAAACCCAAAGACTGGGACTGAAAGAGGGCTTGGCTGGCAGGGTTCCTGCTGGATAAGCCGGAGGGCTTGAGTTCAGTCCCCAGAACATACATCAAGACACCAGGCCCTGAGCGTTATGGGGACAACCCACTGCTTCCTGATCGGATTCAAGGCCTGATCCGCAGGATGGAACACAACATACGCTGTAAACCGGGTCAAGAACTGTGCGCAGGAAGATCACGGGCCCTGGGGAAACTCACCACTATAGTTTTGATAAACAAACATGATCAAATGCCTTCTAAATACTCGTTTATATCCATGGGTGAGTGCAGCTCTTGTCCTTTGTCGGAGAAGTTTCTTACTGCACGGGAAGTGGTTGACACAGAAACTGGTACCAGTCACAGTGCTCAGGATAAGGGATGGTGAAGTCCTTAGCCCGAAGTGGGATACTAGCATCACTCTCTCCAAGGCTTAGGAAATCATGGGAGAGGGGACAATAAATAAATAAACAAACAAGCAAACAAATAGATAGATAAATAAATAAGCAAATAAATAATAGCAGAACTGGAAGGCGGGGAAGTGAGCTGCAGAAGACACCTTCTGGACATGATGTGGAGGCTACTCTCACAAACTCACTATATCTGTGCATACACAGATGTGCGGAACATGGGGCCTGTCAACATTTCATCACAGGAGGGAACATGATTCATCCCTCCCTGAGGGATTTTTTTTAAAGCAGATTTTTGAGTGTTCTTTTAATTTTATTTTTAAAGGTTTTAAAAATTAGTTTTAACTATGTGTGAGTGTATGCACATGAGTGCAGGTGCCTACAGAGGCCCAGAGAGTTGGGTGCCCCTGGAGCTGGAGTTAGAGTTACAGGCAGTTGTGAGCCGCCCGATGTGGCTGTTAAGAATCTCAGGTCCTGTGGAGAAGCACGACATGCTCTCAGTCCTAAGCTATCTCTCTGGTCCCCTGAAGGACTGCAGACAGTTAACAGCAGCTGGGGGAAGAGGGTCACTTTCTTTAGTAGCATGGTCATCCATGAGTCGCCTGTGCTCTGGTAAATAACCTCCTGCCCATGCTCCCTCAAGCAACCCTGATTAAACTCAGTGGCTCACACACACACACACATACACACACACACACACACACACACACACACACACACACACACACACACAGACATGAAAGTGGAGGGGATCTTGGGGGAAGAAGGAAGCTTTCAATGAGAGAAGGTGAGGGGATAAAAATGATTTAAATTCGGTATATACATGTATGAAACTGTCAAAAGAATAAGAACATGTTTTTTAAGAAGCCAGGTGTGGTCACAAGTACTTCCAGTGCTGGCGGGGAGCAAAGACAGGGAGACCCCTGTGGCTCACTGGCCAGCCAGCCGGGCCAAATCAGTGAGCCCCAGGCCAACGACACACTGCGCCTCAAAAAGCAAGCTGCACGGCTCCTGAGGAATAACACCCTGGGCTGTCCTCTGGCCTCTATATGCACATGCACACGCACACGCACATGTACACACACATGTACACACACATGCACACATGATTAAAGTGAAGGGGGTGTTGTAATGGAAATATCTCAATTCAAACAGGCTTGAAAGAAAAAACCTGCAACATATATATTCATATACACAACCAAAAAGATAATGCCAAATGCAAACCTCCAGAATTTGATTCTGAATAATAAGGGCCTCAAAGAAAAATAGATAGAGGTGAGGAAGGGATAATTTACAAAGAAAGCCATTTATTCACACATCACTACTGTGTTTTTCAGGAGTATGTGATCCAGGGTAGGTAAATTGGAGAGAGTGGCAGGAACCACTGTGTCTTTGGTTTGGAGGGCATAAGCACCCACGTCGGAATCTGTAAAAAGCACTGAGAGGCATCCCAGGAAGAAGCAATTTGGTGTTCGAGATAGGAGCTGCAAACTCTCTTGAAATAGTTACATTAGGCTGGATGTGGAGAGGACTCATGCGTCCAGCTCTGCTCTGAGCTAATGGAAAAACAATTTGAAATCAAAGGCAGGTATTTCGATGAGAACCCACATTGAAGAAATAAGCTTCAATCATTTCTCTAGATACCTCATTTTGCTAATCTCATTGGTTGAAAAGTGGCAAGATTGCACGAGGTATTATATCTGAGTAGATAGTTACAAGAAATAAGGGTTTCTTTTACCTGGTCATTCAGAAAGTATGTGTAAGCTACTTAGCAACAATCTAAAGACCGGAGTAGTGATGCTTGGGAAGTAATTTAGGCTGTGATTATTCTGGGGTTTGGTTATAAAAGTGACAGATCACATCACTTTTATATACCCTAGCTCAAATTCTTAAAGTAGTTTAAATAGGAACAAGAATGTCATACTTTTCCTACAGTGTTTCAGAAAATGATTTTAGGTAATGATATATATATATATATATATACACACACATATATATATATTTCATTTAATTTTGGAATAAGATAAAATTACTCCTAACTTTCTGAAGTATTTTTCAGTAAAGAGTTGTACATGTATACAGTTTAGTATTTTTAATACACGCCTGCCCATCACTCCTTCCTCAAAGCCTACTAATCTGTTTACTATGGCACGGCACTGTCTTGCAGCCAGTCTCTAGCTCCATTTTAGATTTATGATATTGATGTGTGTATTTGTACATTAAATATATAATATATATTTTTGGCTGAATGAGACCTCTGGAGAAAGCCAAAGAAGGGAGGCACTACAAGAAAACAGGAAGACAGACAACTTGCAAACAACATTTCTAGAGTTGGTCAAAAAGAAAAATCCCATAAGGCGGTAGAAGAGAATCTGACCTTCACACAGGCACTGTGGCATGTGAATGCCTCTACACACACACACACACACACACACACACACACACACACACACACACACACACACACTTTATGATAGTACTGTTACTGAATGGACTTACTCTTCTAAAATTCAGTATTAACCACATTTTGCACACTTAGATCTCATATTTTTATAACAAGATATTCCTAAGATCAGAGACACAAAACATACTCTGGGTGGATTTTAAAATCTGTGTGTTCATAATAAATTAATCTCTTAAATTAAGCATATTTTTTTCTCTAACTCCCCATTGTGTGTGAATATGGATGTGTGTGTGTGTGTGTGTGTGTGTGTGTGTGTGTGTGTGTGTAGAGGTTGAAAGTTGATGTGGGGAAACATTCTTAATTGTTCTTGCATCTTATTCATTGAGTCAAGGGCTCTCTATCAAACCCAGAGCTTACTGACATGGTTAGTCCTGCTAGCCAGTTTGGTCTGAGGGTTCTGCCTCTGCCTTCTGAGGCTAGACTTACTCGCCGGCCACCATGCCCGGCCTGACAGCACTTCCACAGCTTTCTGGCACCCACAATCTGGTCCTGAGGCTTGTGTCACAAGTACGCTAGCCACTGAGCCACCTCCCCAACCCTAAATAAAGTATATATGGATCACAATAGAATGCAGTGTTTTATATCAAATATTCCTTCTACTTACTATGCACCTCTCCCCTGTGCGTGCGTGCGTGCGTGCGTGTGTGTGTGTGTGTGTGTTTGTGTGATCAGGCACCAGAGGTTGGCACTGGCTATCTTCCTCTATTACTCTCTACCTTAGCTCGAGACAGGCTTCTCACTGAACCTGGAACTCATCACTTCTGCTAAGCTGGTTGACCAGTAGCCTCAGGGACCTGCCTGTCTCCACCCCACCAGCACTGGGGTTACTTACAGACATGTACTATCATGCCCAGCTTTACGTGAATGCTGGGGATCCAAACTCAGGTTTGCATGGTGGATGGCAAGTACTCTGCCCAGTAAGCCATTCTCCCCCAGGCTCTGGAGGAAGGTATCTGACCATCTCATTATTTCCTAGGACTCTTTTTGAGTGTAGTGCTCAATAGTCATATTCTTTTATGCCTAAGAACACAACAAAATAGCAGTTCCACTCAGTAATTCATGATTTTTTTTTAACATTTATTGACATTAAAGATGTTCTGTCAGGTATACTACCTCGGACCTGTAATCCCAGAACTTGAGAGGCCGAGGCAGGACTGTCAGGACTTTAAGGCCAGCCTGAATATAGACTGGAACCCTATCTCCAAAGTGTACAGCTAAGTGACATGATTACATGAAAAACAGTATACAATGAAACCACGCTAATGGAAAAGAAGCATGGATAGAGACAAAATTCTAGAAAACAATGCTCAGAAGTGGAAGAACAGTGGGTGCTTTCTTATTTTTGTTTCCTATGATGCATCATAGCTATTGCAACAAGCAAAACCCAGTTGGACCACATGAAATTTGTAGTTGAATCTTGGTAACAGTATTTTATCTACTTAACGAACTTATTCAACATATATATATATATTATATATGTCTCTATATATTATATATACTAACAAAAATATTTATTAGTCTCCACTCCATATCAGGAAGAGCAGAAGCATACATTGAACAAAGACAAAATACCATACCATGCCAGCTGTGAATTGGCAATGAAAGAAGACAGGAAAGATTAGGGGCAGGATGCTAAGTTGCACACTGGTGGGAATTCAAAATACAGTCAAGTGTGCTTCTTTAAAGTGATGATGCATAAAGAACTAGAAGAGGTGAGCAAACAGGTGATATAGACACTCAGGCAGGAGCCTTCTTGGTTTGCTTAAGGACCAACAGAAAGGCCAGTTTGACTGGAACAGAGGCAGGAAGTGGTGGCAGGTGAAACAGAGACTTAATGGGGACAAAACTTTGTGCAGCTTTGGCTTTGACTTGGAGTGGAAGGTAGAGCTATCAGATTAGCTGGGCCAGAAGTGACATTACCCAATCTGCACATTATCTGCAGCCAGAATCTTAAAAACAGACTGAAGCAGGGGACCGGTGACTGTGACAATCCAGAAGACAACGGTGCCTTGGACCAGGTGTCAGTGCCAAAAGTGGGAAAGAGGAGACAGTTTGAAGATGAAGCTGCCAGGGTTTGCCAAAAGGAAGTGTTTGGCCTGGGAAAATGGATGGATGGAGGTGTCCTGAAGTGACATAGGGAAGAGGATGGTGCTGTGGAATAATCCTTCTGTACACTGTGAATATGTATTACTCTCATTGGTTAATAAAGAACCGACTGGCCTATAGCTGGGCAGGAAGAGACTGGATGGGAGAGCCAAACTAGGAGGATTCTGGGAAGAAGGAGGGTGGAGTTTGGACTAGTGAGCAGATGCAGAGAGAAGCAAGATGGGCATGCCATACTGAGAAAAGGTACCAAGACACCTGGCAAAGCACAGATAAGAAATATGGGTTAATTTAAATGTAAGAGTTAGGCGGTAACAAGCCTGATCTATTGGCTGAGCATTTATAGTTAATATTAAGGCTCTATACGAATAATTGTGAGCGGCTTTCAGGACAGAAACTTCCACTGACAGGATGTATAAACCATCCTATAGGAGGTAGGACAGGGATTTCGAGCTTGGTTTGGACACAGGAAACCTGAGATACTATTAACCATGGAAACTCCATTTCATCTCCTGGACTTAGCTTCAAACTTCCAGTGAACTCATTAGAAAACCTGGGTAATTCTGGGTAAAACAGAAGGAGACCCCACAAGATCCTGACAGGATAATGTTAATAAAAAACAGCAATCTGCATGGTAGAAAGCACCTATTGATTAGTAAATCTAACATTTTGGTGGGAACTCATACTAGATACAATCACCATCTCAAATACAATGTGAAACAAGAAAAGGAGACTAATGAGGAAGAAGAAAGTCAAGTCAGGATGCTGCTTTAGAGCCACCAGCAAAGACGGAACTTGACAAACATCAGGCCCCCATTTCCCTGCCCTGACACTAACCCAACCCCGCGCTACTCACCAGGAATCAGGCTGGAAGGTACTGACTGCCCTCGGCCAGCACCGGGAAGAAAAGAGTTTAGATTTATTTCACAATGGGCACCTGGGCTTTACCAGCCTACCAAGACCCAACTCGTACTTCCAATGACAGAGAGCGGGAACTACTGGAGCAGCCATGTAATTCCCAGAACAGAATGATGTGAGTGCTCAGAAGAGAAGCTTGGGATTTAAGAGAAGCTTGTCCAGCAGCTGGTATCAGTCTCAGGGATGTCTTCAGTGGTCTAGCTTAAAATTGGGGGTGACGGGGATAGTTGAAAGCTTTTAAAATTAATTTTCTTTTTTTAAGTTCTTAGGGTTTTTTTTAGTGTTGTTATATTCTTATATGAGACGATGGTGAGAAATAGTAACGTTTTGTTTGTTTTTAGTGTCTGTTTTGGCTAGAGACATACATAAAGCAACCCTGCAGATACTGCTATACTTCTGTTTTAAGTTTCCGGGTCTGGAAAATGGAAAGGTCTGGCAAATGGTGACCTATATAAAATGTATTTGCTGGCACTAAGCCAGTGTCCTTCCCGGCTCCCCATGGGTGACAGAGCCTGCTTCTGAGCCCAGGCACGCACCAATCAGCCATCTTACCTTCCCGCTCCCCACTGTGTGCCGACTGCCCTGTCCTTCTTCATACTCTTTAAAGGACCTCAATCAAGTCTTCAGGAGGAATGAGAGAGAGTCCTCTTGGCAGCATCAGCCAGGAGTGGTGACGCACATCTGGGTGGCAGTGGCAGGTAGGTTACTGAAAGTTCAAGGTCAGCCTGTTCTACATAGTGAGAGCCAGCCTCATTTTTTAAAGAGTATGGAGACCTCGGACGTCACCATCATTTACTGGGGAAGTAGCAGTGATCTGAGCATGAGAAAACCCAGCTCCAACTGGACTCTGCCGCTCACCAGCCTTTCTATGTGGGCAAGGCAGAGCCTCTCAGCTGCAGTCCTTTCCTTCTTTTCTAAGTATCCTTTGTCCTATGTGGGACTGCTATGTCCTAAAGGGACTGCTATAAAGAAAATTACAGATTGCCGGGGAAGTCTCTCTAATTGATGAAAATCCTAATAACTGTAAGGAATTTTGAAAAGTGTTAAATGGCATAAATATAATAATGGATAAGCTCATACTGTACAGCTAAGTGATGCAGGTTTCTATCTTAGCTCTAACACAGAGCAGAAGAACCTTGTCCTCTAAGAGCCTTCCAGGAGTCAGCAGGAGATGTAAAGCACTGGGTACCTAAGCGTCAACTGAGTGGTCCAGATGATCACTGCTGGAAGAGACCACTCAACAAAGACAGGAAGAGGCGAGGCGGCATCTGAGCGGGCTGGCTGAGAGTGGCTGGGTGGGGTATCTACGATCCACCAGGGGCCATGTGAAAGATGAAGCCAGACAAGTAGTCACGGTCAGATCACAGGGACCAGATGACCACCAGGAGTGCTGCCACAGTCTGCAGGTGGCTGAGCTATCTACGGTCCAGTCAGTCGCTCTGTGGCTGGACTGCTGTTACCTGGACTAGTTACGGGATCCAGCGGAACCAGGATTCCCAAAGAGCAAACTAGAGAAACAGGCGACGAGAGGCCAGACACAGGGGGACAGGAACAAGAAGTAAAAGAAGCATGTGACTAGCTCTTAGCGAACCTTAAAGCAAAGCTTACAGAGTTCAGGCTATAGAGAAGTAAGAAAACGATGTGAAATGGAGTAAAATGGACGAGGTTACATGGATGTGTTTTTTTCAGGCTTCAGTGACTTCTATGGACACATCAGTGGAGACAGCCAGCAGGCAGCTAGAGACACAGGCTGGTGGTCATCTCTTCCCAGTCACTGTAGACTTGTAGTTGGATCAGGACGCTCTCCCTGCAGCTGACCATCAAGGGTCCCAAGGAAAGGGTACCTTCCAGCATGCACAGGGCTGCTGGACAGCCTCCAGTTAGGGACTAGGAACGGGAAGGAAGGCAGCAGAGGCGTTGCCTCTCACACCTGCTGTTAGAGAGCCAGAGGGAGGCACCAAAGGTGCAGATGGGAACTCAAACAGCTGGAGGATAAAGAAGGCCATGAAGACGATGGACCCAGGAGAAATGGTCAGAGGGTCACCAAAAAAGGAGTCTGCAGAAGTCACAATGCCTTCAAAGAATGCAGTTCCCAGCCTGGGGTCACGTAAGTGAGGGGGCAAAGAGAAAAGGGAGGTTTTCTTTAAGTTTTAGTAGTCAAAGGGATGCCTGCAGACACAGCGTAGGCAGTGGTGGGAGAGAGCGCTCCTCAAGGACAAGGTATTAGTTAGTCAAATGTGCTACAACAATCAGGACATGTTCTGAGGGATTCTTCTGTGCCATCCCTGCAGGGCCACAGTCCACATCTGGGGACCCTCCTGATGATGCACTCTTTACACGGAAAGACCCAGGCTCTCTGATGCCTCTAAGCTCAGCCTCTTCTGCCTCTTCCTCCTTGTTTAGCTCTGGTCTCTTCCCGAGTTTCAATGCTTATTTGAAAACAGGCCAGCTAACATTACCGAGCACATCCTCTGTTCCAGGTACTTCCCCCTACCTTTAGACTTTCTCATTTATAGGTGGGATGACCAGCTCTGAGAGCTGTTACAGAGGTGGGCTCTGGGGCCCGAATGTCTAACTTCAGGGCCTATAAAGCCACCTGCCCTGGTGCTACTACATTGTTTTTGTCCTCTCTTTGGTCTTGGTGGCCCAGCTTCAGTCTTGAGCTTTGTGGTGACCTGGAATGGCTACCCCAGGGAAGTATGCTATACCAGCCTACCTCCAACCCATCCTGTGAGAAAGGTCCAAGTTGACCTTATACTGTTCCTGAGAGTTCTATAAGCGCTTTCATGTTTGTCTTCTGACAGAACAAAATCTAAGGATGCCGCTGGCTGGTACCCCAACCTGAAATGAGAGCTGGGGCTCCAGCATCCAAGACACAGTGTTCTTATCATTTACGCTTACGGATCCAGGGCTACAAATCTCAAATGCCTACATACCTCTGTGAATGAATGGGACGGGCTGGGATTAAGAAACAGGACAGGCATTATTCGACTTCCCAGGAGCTGCTGGGCTTGTAGGGACAACGGGAAGCCCTGTACAAGGAGAGCTTCAGAATTTCAAAGAGAAGTAGGAAGCTGTGTGTGCGTGCGTGTGCGTGTGCGTGTGTGTGTGTGTGCATGGGCACATGTAGTGTAAGCGTTATATGGGAACTCCCACTTTTCAAATGTCATTTCAGAGCTTAGTGGAAGCCATCCCTGTAAGGCTAAACAAAACAGGTCTGTTGGCCAAATTTAGCCTTGAGGTTCCTCCTGTTTTGGACCTCCGATTTACACCTATCCTCCTAGCCCTGAGCTGAGTTGAATGTACAGGCAGTTAGTTCTTCCTCGTGTCCCTCCAAAACATGTCCCTTAATGGCTGCTGATCCCAGGCTTCCTGACACGGCCACCATTTCCCAGAGTTCTTCACACACCTTCCTGTGTGGACACGATAAATAACTCTTCTAACAACACGGAGTTAACGAGGCCTTGAGCTAATTCAGCAGGGTCACCATCTGGGAGTCATCAGAAACAGGACTGTCAGCGCTGTAAACACTTGAGGCTTCATAGAAGACACTGACTCGTTCTAAACGAATCAGTGCTGCCAGTCAAGATTTGCAGCAGAGATTCGAGAACGAGACATCCATTTAACAACAATAACAAAAACAGTGAGGATGAAAACCGTACAGTCATAATAACAAGGGGCCTAAAAGCAAACTGTGACTTCCCTAATAAGGCAGAGACCGAAGCTGGCTCCCTGGCGGTCAAGCGCCAATACAATTAATCAGTCTGTTTCCAGTTTTCTCGAGACAGCAATATTAACAGTTTGCTTTACTCTGTTTATACGGTGCTGACAGGTCTTCGGCATGTTGGGCCTACTTGCTGGTGATTAATGACCACTCTCATTCTGAAGTCAAACTGGGCAGGAAGAAAATGCCTTTTATGACTAGTTAGGAACCGAATTCTTGGGGATTTCTGTTGTTGTTTTCCTGTTCCCCATCAGCACCTCCCTCTGTTAATCTCTTTATGAATGTCTGAGAATATTCATTCTCCCCTAACTGGTCCAGCTTCTTTCCCTACCCTGAGATGCTCTGTCCTTTGCTTAAAGAGGGACCCCAAAATGTACACTATGAATGAGCTCGGCATCTGGAAAGGTACTGTTGGCTTATTTTGTTATTAAAAATCTCCTTTCTGCCGGGCGGTGGTGGCGCACGCCTTTAATCCCAGCACTCGGGAGGCAGAGGCAGGCGGATCTCTGTGAGTTCGAGGCCAGCCTGGGCTACCAAGTGAGCTCCAGGAAAGGCGCAAAGCTACACAGAGAAACCCTGTCTCGAAAAACCAAAAAAAAAAAAAAAAAAAAAAAAAAAAAATCTCCTTTCTGTAGAAATGAAAGAACAGGTGGGAAGTGGGTCTGGAAATGGGAATTTTAGCTTATTAAGTAGGTGATAATCTCTTTTCATATTTACAGACGAAGAAGACAGCAGAGTTGAAATGATATACTGGTTGCTGCAGGAAGTAAGTACTGTCACAGAAAGTCTGGGAGATCACTGCATTAAACAGTCATATTTCAACAGAGGTCAAAAGATTTGAGATAATATAAGAGGACCCACCCTGTCCACATACTTTCCCATATATATAGAAAGCTGTAAGAGCACTACTTATCACTAGTATACTGATCTTTTCTATTCACTTTGTGTGCTTGTGTGTTGGTGCACACATTCGTGCTATGGGATGCATGTGCAAGGCTAAGGACAAGTTTGTAGGTGTTGGATCTTTCCTTTACCACGTGGGTTCTGGGGGTTGGACTCGGAAGCAAGTGTCTTCACCTGCCTGCCACCCTTCTCTTTGTGTTTGCTTGTTTGTTTAGACAGAGTCTTGCAAGAGAGCCCTGGCGGAACTCATACTCTCTGTGTAGCACAGAATGGCTTTAAATTTGTACACTTCCTGCCTTAGCCTCGTAAATGCAGGGATGACAAGTGTGTGCCACCACATCCAGTCACCAAATTATTTTGTTTATTTTTACTGTACTTTATGTTAGTGTGACAGGATCTCTAGCAGCCTGGACTGGTCTTGAATATACTACATATAGCCAAGGGTAACCCTGAACTCCTGATCCTCTCACCTCTACAGACCTAAGTCCTGGGATTCAGGGATGTACTATCCCAACATCATCTTAACAGTACCTAAGGGTAGGGAACCTAAAAAGATGAAAATTCAACAAAAGAGAATGGACTTCTTCGAAGGTTTGCTAGGAGACAATATCTCATTGCCTGCACTCAAGGTCAGTCTGACTGACACACACACACACACACACACACACACACACACACACACACACACACGCGCCCAGCAGCTTTCTAGCCCACTCCCCTGTGTGCGTCTCTCCTCATACAGCAACAGCACTGCATTAGTTCTGGCAGAGGGGACATCAGGAGTGGCTTTTCGGTGGAACATTGAAGTCAGAGGTAAGAACCATCTGATCTGGCTGGGCGGTGGTGGCGCACGCCTTTAGTCCCAGCACTCGGGAGGCAGAGCCAAGTGGATCTTTGTGAGTTCGAGGCCAACCTGGTCTACAGAGAGAGATCCAGGAAAGGCGCAAAGCTACACAGAGAGACCCTGTCTCGAAAAACCAAACCAAACCAAAACAAAACAAAGAACCATCTGATCTGAAAGCACCATTAATAATAACAATAATAATAATACTGTATAGTGAGTGCCTACTATGTACCAGCACCTTGCAAATGCCTGAGTATGCAAACAGGCTCCACCTCACAACTGTGACTGTACGGAGTGGAACAATAGTCTTTGTTGGAAGTCCGTGATATGACAGAAAGTAGAACAAGAGACTTGGCTACGTTTGGGCAGACTTTAAACTCCTATGTGAACATCAATAATGCAGCTAATGTAAAGGTTTGACTGGGGAGGGAAAAGTGATACTAGCTAGACTAGTTATGAAGTTTTGGGACCATTTCTGGGAGAGGAAAGATTTATCAGTTATCTCCGAAACTGAAGTAGACATTATTTTTAATGTAGCAAAACTGGAGTTTATCGAGAAAGGTTTTAAAATAGATGTAAGCAAGAAGGGGAGAAGGAAAAAGACTCACTTAAGGAAACTGTACTAAATGCCTAGAGTAGCCTGGCCTTCCCAAGAGAGGTGCCTGACTAAATATTCTGACTGATTTGATCAGTTCTTTCTCTAATTTACTCATTCAAACTCTTTGTAGGTCTGGATGGATGGGCTGGTTAGACATCACGATGAGAAGAAATAGTGAAGCAAGGACAAACGAATGAGGAGACGTCTTCCTCACACTTAGTAGGCGACTGGCCTTGCTCGCTGTCCAGTGCTCTCAAGTGACATTTAATAGCCATCGGCCTGTCTGTCTGGACACTCAAAACGATACACATTGCTTTATGCAATGGCCATGAGCAAGCCCGCCCAGAAGAAAGAAGTGAATGAAAGGAAAGGAGGACGGCCGTCTTCGTTCTCGTGGCTTTGGGAATAGCCTCCCACGGCCTCCATCCTAAGTCCCACTTCTCTCTTGGTGGTCTGGCTACAATGCATAGTACCCTGGGGCAAAGCACCAGATTGCTGGAGTGGAGGCTGCTAGTCACCCACAAGAGAAGGAGTCTTCTTTTTAATTTGCAAATGCATGCCCTATTTGGAATACTTTGACCAAAGCTAAACGTTATTCTGGAAAGGGCTCTAGCAGGAGTCCCATGTGAAGTGTGTATCATCTTCAAATATAGGTGCAAGAAACATAAACTCTGTGCAAAGTCAGAAAGGACTGAAGTAGCAAATAAGAATATTTTGAGGGCTAAAAAAAAGTCTTTATCTAATTCAGTTGCTAAATGAATTGAAGACACAGATTTCTACTGTCTTGCAAACAAAGTCCTGAGATTTTGTTTTTTAGATGTATTTATTTTTATTTCATGAGTATGGTTGTTTCGTCTACATGCATGTATGTACACCGTGTGTATGCAGTGCCCACCAGAAGAGGGCACAGGGTCCCCTGGAACTGGGGTCACTGGAAGTTGTCAGCTGCCATGTTGGCTGCTGGGAGTCAAACCCTCCAGGATACAAGCACATGATTTTGACTGCCGAGCCATCTCTCCAGGCCTCCAAAGGAGCTCTGAGCTTTTAAGATCTGCCTCGATTATATGAAAATATGTCTCTATTACTTTCTGGAAAAACAACTATGTAACTGAATGAGAAGTGTTTCTCACTCCACGGCAGCTGACTTTTCATTATTATTTCATAAGAGCTCATCTGGAGAGCATGTCCCTTTTACTATCTAGATTTAGCTGTTTCTGAAATGCTTCTTCAGATGCCTCAGGTCATGTCAGTTTCTGTGGATCTAATTGAATCTCTATCATTCTGATTCTTTCCAAAGGTTCTTGGAGGTAGGTTGACTTCCAAAAACATTTACTATGACTAATGTATGAGGCTTGTCATTTCCATTAAAATGAAAAAAAAAATCAAAAGGTATTTTAGGGACTTATCCATGCCATCAACAATTACTTCAAGTATAAGCTAGTTCATATATGCCAAGGGTGAGATTTTAAATGCTCGTAAAATACAACTGTAAAAGAAGGAATTTTATGAGACCAAGCACGTTTCAACTTCATTTTAAGGATGTGAGTTTGGCTTGGCCTTGTGTGTTCTATGAACGATGAGCTGACTCAGTTACAGAAAGAAGAGCAGCCTGTACTGAGTACAAGGTGAAGGGCAGAAGCCTAGGATGTGCATTTAATGCCAAGCTTTCCTGCCTGTAGCAGCTACAAAGTTTGTATATTTGACTTTGTATAGAAAAAAAAAAAAAAAAAGATTTGAATACTCACGTTTCTAAAAATGCTTTTTAGTTGTGAAGTTTTTCAAACCTGCTCATGCTTACGGCTGGTTACTGGTAAGCAGTAAGTAAAGCCTAGAAAAGCTCTGAGACCTGCCTATATAACCTGTGAAAAGGCCCTGGGGTGGGACCTTACATTAGCTTCCAGGTAGGGAAGGCCTTACTGCTCTGAGCTCTCAATCATGGGTTCAAAGCCTTGAGTTAGGCTGAGAAGTGATGTTCATTTTTGCTGGTCAGAGGAGAAAGTAAAATGAGCCAGAGCAGGAGGTGGAGGAGGGAGACACACGGACCTGGGAAAGGGCTGCCCTGGAAAGGTGCTCGGGGGGTACCCGACCAGTGGGCGTCCTGGGCTGGCACCCTGGGCTCACCTGCGGCGCAGGTCCTCGGCCACCGCCGCCCGGCAGCTGAACAAATAGGCCCGGAGCGACTTCAGCTGCTGCCGCAGCCGCACCACGGCGGCCAGCGGCTCTGCGTGGAGGTACAGTATGGGGTTCTCCTGCTGGATGTCGATCAGGGGCTCTTCATACACGTACTCCAGGAACTCCTTGGCCTGCTTGGACACCTGCAAAACAAGCCCTGGCCATCAGTGCTGGTGAATCACCCAGCTTTCGGTACCTGCCCGCTCTGCCGGGGAACCATACTGCGGTGATAAAGCTTCGTGTTTCTACACATGGCTAAGTGAAGAGGCCCACAGAGGAACTAAACACAGCGCAGACCGCCTCTTTTCACCTTCCAGAAGCTCAGCTAGCAAGCGTGGAAGGCATTTACTAACTCCATAGCTCAACTGTGCAAGTAATGATACGAACCCACACCTGTGATGGCACAGAAAGAACCACACAGATCCGTCAGACCAGTCATGTTCTGTTTTGATTGGTTTTATATACCCTACTGTAGGGACCTAAGACATGACCACAGGGGGAAACTAGGTGAAAGGTACTCGAATGCTTCCTGTCTGCATGTTCAACTTCCTGTGAAGCTGTAATTATTTCAAGCAATGTGGGAAAAGAACTCACAGTCTTTAAAAACTACATAAATATATGTGCATGCACATATATTTCACAATACTTTAAAAAAGTATCTTTTAAAACAGAAAAACTACACATATTGTGAAATATTAATAGGAATATTGAGATAAATAAATGGGAATTCTCAAGAAAAGAAAAAAAAAAAGGAAGGATGGAGGGAGAAAAATTATGTGGAAAGTGAATTGACTAAATAGAATGGCTGTAAACGTGGGCTGATGCAGTCAACGTATCCATCCAGCTCTTTTTTTTTTTTTTTGAGTGTTTTTTTTAAATGGCATTGTTCTAAGAGGTAAACAGTGCATTGGCAATACAATGCACCAGAGAAAGAGAGAGAAACTTAAATAGTGGAGTGCACTATCACGTGGGTACCTGAACTCTCTCCATGCCAGTTTCCTGATACGTGGGTGTAAACTGCCTAGTGATACACAGAGTTGGCTGAGCCTCTACTTATGGAGCTAACCCTCTCCAGAAGCAAGGCTGGGATTGATCACTAAAATAAACACCTCTGTTCATTACAAAGAAAACTGAAAATCCACTATGCTTTACATTCCACAGCAGAAGCTTGCTAATGAAGAGAGAAAATTCAAGCCCTACCCTCAAGGGGCTATTTAGTACAAAAGATAAAGGACTCCAAACAAAAACCACATGCAGTCTGCCATCACTAGAGACATGGGGCCTCACAGGTAGCTTAAGGGAGAGGAATCACCTTTCCTGGGGAACTAAGAGCTAGGTAGGCCTGGAGAAGCAGGCGACACTGAATCTAGCTGTGGAATTAGAGGTAGAAACTCATTTGACAGAATGGACAGGGAATTAGGAGGAGGGGACAGCAGGCTGACAAAATCACCAAGTGTCCCCCCCGCCATGTATAATATGGAAGTGTGATTACTAGATGTGAGGCTATTATGCACTAATTAAAAGAATGCTTCTTACACACGAACGTAAGGTTCAGCATCACTATCTTCTTCTTAAAGTGGAAAGCTCACTTCTAAGTTTACATTTCTTACAAGACTACAAAAGTACACCATTTCTTAAAGTGCGTGCGTGCGTGCGTGCGTGTGTGTGTGTGTGTGTGTGTGTGTGTTCATTTACTTCTGAGATATCTGTTGTGCAGTGTGACCCTATAATATCCTGCAGAGAGTGACAAAGTTAAAGGAACTTAAATAGACTGAAAATCCAGGTTACAAAACAGCCCCCAGAGTTGGCCAAGACCTTTCGTTGCTTTAGCAATCAGAAACAAGAAGGTACAGAGTGCAGGAGCCTCTGTTCTCTCATCTGTGAGGCAAAGACACGAGCAGATAGCAGACAGCATGGCGGGCCAGGCCTTCAGGGAAGAACAAAGCAGTCATGGCCGGGTCCTCAGGCACCTCCCAGCTCCAGCTCCATGCAGAAAGACAAAATTGAGTCGTTTCTGAATTCCATGTTGTATTCACTGTGTTTAAATATCTGCTGCACTTAAATATCTCCGATGAGGAAAAAAAGCCTTATGGTGTTCAGGGAAGTGAAGTACAATCCACTTGAAACTGTTGCTAAAAAATGATGTATTGTACAATTCAATTAGTCTTCCTGGGTGTACAGAACAGTGTTTATACTGAGTCAGGGCCCCGCTGAATTAGGTTAACAATGCTACCTTTTAGTAGGTGAACAGAAGGACAAAGGGCACTGGCCAGTCTCCCAGGCCTTAAAAGGCTTCTCTCTTCAGGTGCTACTTAAGCCCAAAAGCAAAAAGGAAAAGAAAAAAATGTTTTACAGAGACAGTAAAAGCGGGGACTAATAGGACGGACAGCAGCTACTGATAGCAGCCCTGGCGAACTGAAATGACAGAAAAGAAAGAGACAGCTGGCTTCAGGAACATCGGCGGCACCGCCTTCCTCCCACGGAGCACATCGCTGACATGCTTGCCTCCGTACGTGAATACATCCAGAGCTGCTGCAGCAGCCACTTTGACAAGGCTGAGCTCAGGGTCTAGGTCTTCAGAGCCCAGGCTCTGTAGTTTTTAGGAAAATTTGCAATTTGGTATGAAATAAATGCTAATTTTGCAAAACAGAGCTTCTATAATTAATCCCCTTCTGATACCTTGAGCTCTCAAAGTTTTCTACCCTCTATTGGCAAGATGATTTAACACTCAAGCTCCACTATCATTAAAAAGCATTTTCCAAAAAGAAAACCTTTTAAATGAGTATTAGCCCAAAGAAGAAACCAATCTCTTGTTAATCTAAGGGAAGAAGCCAGTGGTATTCTTGGGTAAAAGTTCCTTTCCTGTTAGTCTAAACATGACATGAATCACATGTTAACACCAGGCGTGTCCCAATAAATAGCTGAGCTACTGTCCTTCAGGCAAAGCAAATGATAAAAACCAAAAATGCCAAAGTGCTACTTTTTATTTTTATTTATTATTATCTTGTGAATGTGTGTATATGGAGAATTGGTGGGCTGGGGCAACATTTTCACGTCATGTTTTGCCTGTGAAGGCCAGAGGACAACTTTGAGGACTGGATTCTCTCCTCTCGAGGCTGGTTCTGGGGACTGTACTGTGTGCTAGCCTAGCCTAGCCTAGCCTAGCCTGGCCTAGCCTGGCCTAGCCTGGCCTAGCCTAGCCTAGCCTGGCCTGGCCTAGGGGATGGGAGAAAGGCCCCACTGTGCTGGCTTCACCGCTCTCGTAGTGAGCAAACAGAATGCTCTCTGCCACGGGAACTCAAGGTCATAACTGTGTTTGTGTTTCCATGTGTGAGCTGACTCTGTCTTCACAGCCCTGCGGTCTGAATGACTTATCCTCATCAGAAGGCCAGGTAGAAACATGGCCCCTCCTCCTCACAATAAGGAGAATTAGAGAAGACGGCATAATCAACCTGAAATCAGCTACAAACTAACGATGACCCAATCTGTGACTACACACATGCGTTTACCAATGAGCACATGTGATTTGAACACCAAGTGTCATCATTGCAGACCTGAACACAGCATGTGTTCTGTCACCACGGTAGCAACCACCTCTTAATTGCAGAATTATGGGATGTTGCTCAGGTTTGTATAATCCTGGGGGAGGTTTCTGAAACAGTGTTCTGGCACGGTTACCCACAGAACAGCCCTGGGTAAAGAAGTAGCGGGCAAAGGGAATACATGCTCAACCACAGTGCAATTTGAAAACGATGCAGTGGTAGCAAGGGCCCTGTTTTTATAAAAGGAGGAAAAGGCTGAAGAAAACACAGGAGGGCATGATCTTAGCAGGACAAGGAAAGGTAACGATAATCTAGTCACTTTTCATCAATCTGTGTTCCTAGGATTACTAGTCCCACAAAAAATGATGTTTTCAGGTGTTAGGAAAATAAATAGGCTGCATAGCACTTTCTTTTCTTGGTGATTCAAAGTGAAACATGTTTTTCTATTCAAACTGAGACACTAGTAAAGAAAACCTGCTTGGGCTGGGTTAGGATGTAGCTCAGTAGTCATGACAAGGAGGAGGAGGAAGAATAGGAGTGGGAGGAGGAGAAGGAAGAAGAAGGGGAGGAAGAAGAGGAGTAAGGGGAAGAGGATCACTGTGGAATATTCCTTTACGCTGTGTGAATATATGTCTCTGTGATTGGTTTAATAAAGAAGCTGACTGGCTAATAGCTGGACAGGATAAGGTAAGGAGGAGGGGCAAACAGAATGCTGGGAAGAAGAAGGGTGGAGTTAGAGAAGCAGTGAGCAGACACAAGATGGACATGCAGTACTGAGAAAAGGTATCAAACCACATGGCAAGGAATAGAAAAAAAATGGGTTTATTGAAAATTTTAGAATTAACTAGTAACGAGCCTGAGCTATTGGCTAAGCATTTATAATTAATATTAAGCCTCAGTGTGGTTACTTGGGATCAGCTTGTGGGACAGAAACTTCCACCTACAAATGGCATTCAAACATTTGGCACCTACATCCACATAAAACTGGAGAGAGCTTAGGAAGGGGTTCTAGATCACATGCTTAACTTATCTACTTCTCAAATCTATTTGAGCATAAACAGGACAGTTTTGTTCAATTCCAGCCCTGTAAAGGCAAGAAGAATGGGAGAAAGGTTGATCTATGCCCCATTCCTCAACTGGAAGCAGAACATTCTTCTCTAACTCATTGTCCCCTCTTACCAAGCTGTAAACTCATTGGCTCTTTCCAATCCTTACCAAGATGGCCTTCCTACAGAGCCCTACTAACAAGTGCTGAACTTGTAAGTGTTGCACAGAATCTACTTTGAAAAACAGTGAATGAATCCATTTTTCTGTATTTAATCAAGTCCAGGGACCCCAGATGACTCATTTATGGTCATGTCATGGCAGAGCGGAGCTAGGACTCAGAACCCTGGATACCTTGCTCTGTGTTCAGTAGTTTGCAGTCACAGTTCCTCCAGTTTTTAAGTACTCTGTCATAACTTACTTGCTCACTGCTCTTTAAAAGTGCTGTTCCCTATCCCTCCTCTACCCTTCTTTCCTGTCAGAAGACAGGTATGCTGAACACAGAGACAGACTATAATGCAATTAGGCGGCATCGGCATGTAGGCTTACATTGGAACTTAACTCTAAAACAATGATGAACATGCAAAAGTATTTCATTTTCAAAGCCATTTTTATATTTATGTATTTGTTTAATGTCTTGCCCCTCCACTGAAATAAAAGCATTGAGGAGGGCAGGAGTTACAGCCCCTTTGGGCTACACACTCTTACTTCAGACACAGTTTTAACAGTTTGGTTTTATTTCTAAGTTCATAACACATTTAGAGTCAATAATGAATAAAGGGGGAAAAGCAGCTAGAGGCAACGGAGCTTGTCTTAAATGCCTCTCAAGATGGAGAGATAGGCTTGTGTAACATGGAAAACCCCTAGCTAAATGGAATGTGAATATTCAGGCTAGGACACACAAAACATTTTTTTAAAGAACAGCTATGGGGAAATAGTAAGAAAGTTGAGTGTTTTTGGTCATGTCTGATCGGTGTGAATAGGGGGCAGGGAGGTACCTTCATTAGAAATGGCTACAGGATTTAAGGATAGGGTTTAACTCCTTCTCAATCATGGAGCCTAGTTGAGTCTGTAGCACAGACACCAGAAATGGATGCAATCTTGCTTTTGGAAGTAATTAGGATTATTAATACTCCAGAGGACAGCCAGGAAATGATTAAGATGGCAATTTCATTCTGTTCTGCAAACCCATTTCTCAATGGGTAGTCAAGCAGTCACGTATTTGCTATTAAGGGCAGTAGGCAGATCTAACAGAATGATGTCTGGATTTAGAAACTGATAGGTCTAAATTGATCCTCACAGTTAGGAGCATTAAGTTAATTCCTGGTATCTGAGCAAAGACAGACAGATGCTGGACTAAATGGAATATAGTTCCTCAATGCCAGTGACAGATGATCCAGATAAAATCAGCTGGCTGTGTTCCTGCAGTATAATTGTCCCTGGTCCACTGAGAATGTGGGAAGCAGAGGTCTGACTCCTCATGTGCAGCATGAATGAAGTGAGTGTACCTAATATCTTCAACGAGCTATCTGTTCCCTCACCTCAGGTCTCGCTACTTGAAGGACAACCACGGCCCACGTTACAGAAAGATCCTAGGCTTCGGGACCAGCGAGAGTGGTGGTTTCTGCGGCCTTCCCAGCTCACTGTCCACAGTCATGCCTGCCTTGGCCATTTGCTGGCAGTGCTTCCTTTCTGCTTTTGCTTCACGGACTGCTGTGCATTCTGCTCTCAGGTGTCACCAGCCCCAGCTTTTTCAGCAGACCACAGGGCCAGGACTACCGCACTCGCGTGGCATGAGATGACAAAGCTCTGCTCCGAGCACATTAATTAATCTAAAGTCAATTCAAGCAGCCTGTCTCCCTAAATCTGTTTTTCTCTCATACACACACGAATAATATATTTATAGTTTCTACTGGGAGTGTCAAGTACAAGATTCACAAGGAGGCCATGGTAGCCATCTAGGAAAGGGAGGAAGGAATTAGGGGAGGAAATAAGGTTCAAATCAGATTTTAGGATTCGCTGGGCCTAGGTGAGAGCAGGAGAAAGCCAAGAGGTGTGAAACAGATTGCCAGGATATGGATTCGAAGGGGCAGATGTGATTTTAATGAAGAGACTAGTGCGGATGGACATGGACGAGGGAGCCAGGGAGGTGGACAGGGCTTAGAGGTCACAAAGGGAACTGTATCTATACTGCAGACAACTATGGAAGGCTGGCCCTAACTGAGCACCTACAATGCACTGAACACTGTGCTAGGTGCTTGTGTGACTAGGACACGGTGCCTGTGTTTAAGAAAACAGGATCCTTATGGCATAGGTACTATTACTATCTCTATTGTAAGATGAACAAACCAAGTTAAGGACTGAGTAAGAAATTCATCTGAGCTCCGAAGACAAGAAGCACTCTTAGAAGGCTACAACTCGTGCTGGGTGACCAGGGCTGAGGCCATGAGTGTAGTAGGGCTGACAGCATGACCTCATGTTCCAATTAAGTCTTGGTTCTTGTGTGGCCAGGACACAGGTGGTAGAGGGAATGATCCAGGATGTCGCCTCTGTCTGGCAGTGGAGACCGTGGGGCCATCCGCATGACTACGAACAGTTACATCTGTAACGGCAGGCAGCGTGCACTTGGGGAGCGTGTTGAGTCTGAGTGCCCCGGGGACAGGCTTCCCTCCCAGGCACTCAGCGGCCACTCCTGCTTACCAGCCGTGTGCCGCGGACTGTGCTAAGCCACATCCCCCAAGCTCACCTTTACAGAGAAAGCACGCGACCAGCAATTATTTAGATAAATGTAGTGCGGATGAGAAGAATAACTTCCATTCAATAAGTACTCACACCATGTCTTATACTTCCGGTTGTGAGCCTACCCTTCAAAGGCCAAGCCATTTCTCTAGCCCTTAGCACACCATTTCTGGTGCTTTTCTTTTTAAACTTAAAAAAATGTAATTATGCCAAGCGGTGGTGGCGCACACCTTTAATCCTAGCACTTGGGAAGCAGAGGCAGGTGGATCTCAGTGAGTTTGAGGCCAGCCTGGGGTACAAAGCAAGTTCCAGGACAGTCAGGGATGTTACACAGAGAAACCCTGTCTCAAAAACAAAAACAAAAACAATTTAATTATGTGTTTGTGTGTGTATGTAGAATGTGCACATGTGCGTATAAGTGCCCAAGGACTCCAAAAAAGAGTGTCCTATCCCCTGGAGCCGGAGGGGGATAGACCCCTGCAGGCTGGTCTACAACTTGGGTGCTGGGAACTGAACTCCAGTTTCTGCAGGAATAGTGTATGCCCTTAACCACTGAGTCCTCTATCTAGCCCTCAAATCGGAGGACAGAATCCCCGAGAGAGCTCAAACTACCAACCTCTTTGTGTTTTTCTTTTAATAACCTACTCCATACAACTCTCAACTATAAATGTGTGAGTTACCAAAAGCATAATGCTCATTTGCTGTGCTGGGAACCATTCTACTTGCTTTACATATTTTAGCCATTCAACCAGCGGAAACTCCTTTGAGGCACTATTATCCTCATCCTATAAACAAGAAAACTTATAAACAAGAAGACATCGAGAGTTTAAATAACTCACCCAGGTCACGTGTCAGCAAGCAGCAAAGCCAAAGCTTGAACCCAGGCAGGCTGGGCTCATCTGACACACTAGAAAACTGAGACCCAGGGATGCTCAAGGAATTTCCCTCCCTCTAACCAAACACACAAGAAGGGGCTGAGGGAGGCTTTGGACAGATGTCTAATTAACACCAACATCCCCGAGTTGGTAAAACCACGAAGGGGAAAGGAGGAGCTAAGGTGAAAACAGGGGCAGAGGAATAAACCTTCTGTAGGAGGAGTGCGGTTCCTATGGAAGAACAGGGAAGACTACGTGGCAGGTGAGTGGATGGAATTATTTCCTGATCATCCACTTTTCCCTAGTAGCAGGAGGGAGTTTCCAGAAGAACCCAGATGGAGACTTAACCCCTGTGAGATCACAGATACTGAGACCGAAAAATCTGATCTCAATCACTGGTGCAAATGGAAGGGGCTCCCATGAGCTTCCAGTACATCTCAGACTCCTTTTCTCTCCTGCCACTGTTCAGTCACTGGCCACCTCCCCTCTGCCTCCAGGATGCCATCCTCACGCTCTCAACTCCATTATTCCAGCCATTCTCCTTCCCCCTGGGGAGTTCACATCGGCATAAAAACCATGCTGTTATCCTTTTCTATCAAAACAAAAGTCAAACCTAACTTGACCCCACTTCCCTTTGAGTTACTCCCCTACCTGTCTCTTCCCTTTGGAGTAAAACTTCTCCTATTCTTATCCTTCCTTCCTTTCTTCCTATTCTGTGTTGAGCCCTCTCCAATCAGACCTCTGCTCCTGCCTCTCCATTCAGGCCGCTCTCATTAGGGTCACTAATTACCTCCACATGACTAGAGCCAGTGGTCAGTTCTCAGGGCTCGTCTTATTTGACCTATCAGCATCTGTCACAGTTCATCTGGCGCACTTCCTTCACATGGCTTGTCAGGCAGCCTGGGCTCCTTCTACCTCACTGCTCACGCACTCCTGGTCCCCTGACACTCTTGGCTGCCCCTCTTCTCTCACTCTTACGTCGGGGTTGACCCAACATGTCTCGAGCCTTCCTCTTCCCCTGCTGACTTGTGCTTTACCAGCTAACAAATGTGCTCTTCATACTCCTTGGGTGTCCTTCTTGTCTGCTACTCCTTACTGAGCAAAGATCTCAGCACATCCCAGCATCTCTCATTAGCCCCCATTCTTTAATAAACAGGAGCTCTCACAAAGGTCTGAGGATGACTAAGTGCACTGTTCTTCTGTGGGCTGCTACCCGGAAGTCCTCATGGCTTCTCCTAGGATTCCAGTTCTAGGGACTGAACGTGCTTGAAGACTGGCCTTCACCTGAATTGAATTCATCCCAAGAAACACTTTGGATCACATATGCCTTCTTCAGAGATCACAGACATCCTCATATATAGTCTTGATTTCCTCATTTTCTAATAAAAATCTTAAGAGAGGCCTCCTACTGTATAGAATTCTCTTAGCACCTATAGTTAATTACCAAGGCCTATAGGTAAAAACTTTAGGTAGACAGATCAAAAGATATCCATATATTTTAAAATTGGGAAATTAGTAAGAATCACAATCAGAAAGCTTTTAAACAGTGAGCTGTGTAAGAAGTATTAGATTAAACCTGGAGGCACAATTGGGCACGATGGCATGTGTCTGTCAGCCCTTGGAATTTGGGGCCAGGATGAACTATAAAGTGAGACCCTGGGTTTTTTGTTTGTTTTTTAATGAGACTATCCAATCAAGTCTGTCTCAACAGGTTTATAGTTATCTCTATAATCCACCGACATATAGAAACACCTGAACCGCCACCATCAAGTGTTCCCAAGGTTGGCACCTACCTTATATTTTGAAGTGTCCCAGTTGTGAACGACTCGTGCTGGGATGAGAAAGCTGTCGTCCACGTGGCAGCTGCTGCAGTAGTACCACCCACTGTAATTGCACACCTTGGCCTTGCCGTTAGAAAGACCAATAGATCGTTGGCATCCTGTTCAAGGCAAAAGATAGACCATGACTGCTGCTGGACTTTGAACACCGCAGAACAAGTCTACACAGCCCTTAAGTTAAATGAAGTCTGTAGCAGAAGAGAAGCCGCAGAGAACACATGGGCCTATGTGTCCCCTCCTTCCCAGGCTAAGAGTCTAAACCCACTCCCACCCCCCACCCCCGCTCCCTCGTCCTAACTAGACCCTTGTCTCTGGTCTCCTCTGATTCTAGTTCTTCTGCACATAGCTCCCAGAGATCCGTTTCTCCACAACTCTGCCTTTATTGCCCCACTTTCCTTCTCAGAAACTAATTTACACTACATACTTGGCTAGGAGCTTCTACTACAGGTTTGTTTGGCTTCCACAACATCTCTGAGAAAAGAGACCCTATTTTCCTATGAAAAAATGAAACATGGTAGTCCATGCCTGTAGTCGCAGAACTTGAGGCAAGAATCTTGGGTTCAAGGCCAGTCTAGGCTACATGACAAATCCCAGAGTTGTAAGCAGTCTGGGCAACGTAGTGAGTTCCTGTCTCAGAGCAACAAAACCAAGAGCTATCAACCTAGCTCAGTTCCTGGAGTACTTGCCCAGCAAAAGCAGCTCTGCATTCAACCCCAGCACTGCAAAAACCTGATATGGTGGCATTTGCATCTGGAGGCATTTCAAAGACAAAGGGAAGAGGATCAGAAATTAAAGGTCATTGTGGCTATATATCAAGTTTGAGGCTAGCCTGGGTGACATAACACCTTGGCCACAAAAAGAAAATCAAAACTAAACCAAAACAAAAGGAAGAACAGGAAGAAAGGCAGAGATGGAGAGAGGAAGAACGGAAGGATTTTGCAATGTTAAATGTGCTCTGTGAGATGACTCTGCAAATAAAAGGTAGAGATTGTATTTGGCTGTAAGTCTGTCTGGTGATGAAATGATCCCCAACTAGGATATAAAGCGTTTCCTTGCTTGAAAAGAGAAAACTCAGTGTAAAGAATCTGGCATTTGACTGGCCCCACCTCACCTCTGCAGCTCTCCTCCTGTACCTCTCCTTTGGATAGATACCCTATTCATTCCAGCCCGAGAACTGTCCACACCATCCCCAGGTAAACAGAGGGCACTCACTGCCCCCTCAACACAGCAAACATGTCAGTTCCTACCCAATGCCGTAAGGGCTTGGGACCTCAACAAGTCTTGCACGCTATTAAGACCACTGGCTGCTGGTAGGTGATTGTTCATGTCCTTTTCCTATCCCAGGAGTTTTTTGATTCTGTGAGCACTGTCCAGGGACTGTTGGGGGACCTGGCAATAATCATGGCCCTGCCCCAAAGAGACCATGTTTCCTTAGGGGGAACGACCTTCTACTGATACATATGGAAATCCTGTCAGAAAGATCCTATCCCTGGGAGCCCCAGCATGGTCGATGAACACTGTGCAAAGAGCATCACTATTCTGAAATGTCTTATTTACAGCTTTCACTGTAGAACTCCTTCCTTCCATATGGCATTCTTCATGGTCGGGTGCCAGAAATACATAGACTAAAGAGATCTGACACAAGCTCGTGATGTAAGGACAAAATTGGTTTACTCTTCCAGCGATGATGATGATGATGATGAATAATGTGGCAATCAGTGTTATGATCCATTCCATTGGAAGGAGCTCAAAAACATTTATTGAATACAAACTGCCTACCTACAACACACACTTAAACTATGAAAATACTACAAAACATAACCAAGTTTTCATCACAAATAAAATAGCATTAATAATCATGCCATTTCATGGTGCATCTCTGCAGAGAATTAGATCCTCTTGTTTTTAAACACAAAAGGGACTGAAAGATATCAAAGGCATATACCAGTGGTATATTCTAGTAACCAGATCTTCCCATGGTTCTTAAAATTATTTTTCTTTCTTAACAACAGAGTAGCAACAAAATCACTCTGAGCCTGGTTTTGAGGCTGGCTGAGGAAAGAGAAACAATGTGCAGAAGATAAGGACCACACGAGCTTCTGTTTGACGGAAGAGATGCTGTCACAGCCCTGGGTGGGAAATGCTGGAATGCTGTTTGCTGCACTCACGGACTGTGTGACTCATTTGGCATTCAGCACGTGCCTCCTTGAACTGTGGTGCCTTTTCATGGCCCTCTCCAGGCAGGCAGTAAACTTCTCAGATATGTCTTTTACCCTCAGCCCTTAACACAGGGTTTAACATGCAGTAGACAACTAATAAATGTTTGTGTTGAGACATGACAAACTAGGTACCTTCTGGTGTGTGTGCGCGCACGCACACACACACACACACACACACACACACACACACACACACACACAGATAAAAGACTGTCATTTCCTATAGTTATTCCAAAAGTAATTCTTTGAACCTGGTCGCATGCCTCTTCAAACAGCTTGCTTTCATTACTATTCCTGTTAAAATATGCTGCCCATCCTAAAGCCTGCACATTAAACATGTTTACCTGTGAGCAGAGGACAGACCCAAGTGGGACCTGACACATCCAAGCCCTGAGGATATCTGTTTCTGATAATTAGTAGATAGTCAAACTGAATTAACACTGAAATGACAGAACAGTGGCAGAGCATGGTCTATGCAGTCACGGGAGAATTTTGAAGGCTGTGAGAAACTCTAAGAAGACACAAGTCTTGTGACTTCAGTTTCTTCAAAACACAGAATTGTTCTTGGAATGTGCTTTCATGCCCCTCCTAGGTGTAGTGGATAGGAGTGAATTTACTTTGGACTATTCATTACAATTGGCTAGTGTTATTTGTTTATATGCCTCTATGGAAAAACCATGTATTTGCCATGTGCTGCTTGTCCACCATGTGTGGCTTGTATTTGTGACTATACACTTTACTCATGTGACTCTGCTTAACCCTTGGAGTATAAATAGTCTGATGCTCTGAATAAAGTTGGCTCTTGCGTGAGGCTCCATTCTCCCAGGTCCCACCACCTCTAGAGTGGTGGACAGAACAGAATCCAATCCTTCCTAATAGATTAGCAGGTGACTGTGATCTTGCAGAACTTCAGTCAAGAACATCACTATAGTGCAAATTCCCACCAAAAACCCTGAACAAATGAACTAGCTCAATTTGGCTTTTCGATTGTTTGAATGTGGTATATAATAAATACCAGTAGGCATCGCCTGGATACTAATAGGTACTAAAGGGCTTACCCATCTGTAATTTAAATGACTTTACTATAATGTTCTATAACATATATAAGGCAACATTTAAAATACAAATATGCATAGAAAGTATATAACCTAAAAATGTTTATTATTTCACTGCTTGGTGGTGGTGCACGCCTTTAATTCCAGCACTTGGAATTAAAGAGGCCAGTGGATCTCTCTGAGTTCGAGGCCAGCCTGGTTTACAGAGTTCCAGAGCAGCCAGGGCTATACAGAGAAAGCCTGTTTCAAGAAAAAAATGTTTATTATTTCAATGGGCACAGAGATCTTAAGTGGGTATTCCACTACATGTATTACTGAGACAAACTCAGCATGTTCAGAACTTTGCACAGGTTTCTGGGCTTATAAAAAGTGAGGCGGAGGGATGGGAGAACACAGCTCAGGCTCTTCAGGTTTTAGTGTAGACATGGGCAGCACTGTGTAGACTGCTACCTCTGGTCCTTGAGTGTCTTCACTGCTTTACGTGGAACCATGCTGTCCACTCAGTTCTTACGTCACTCTGAACCTGTCAGCATGCCTAGGACTACTCTAACATGTGAAGTACAGCAAAGTGCTACTCCAGAGCCAGGCAGCCTGCGTCACTCTTGCCCGGTGCACACTGTGAACCTGACCCAACCAACTCACTAGGCCTGCTTCCTCATATTAAAATAAACTGGAAAGCTGAGACTGGTGGATGGTCAAATTCAGTGAGTATCCAAACTTTCTAGCAATGTCTATGACAAATGCAGAGCCCTCCCCAAGATGATTTGGATTCTTACAGAATTGGGGTAGCAACCAGAAATCCGTATTTCTCATGTTCATCTTCCCTTATTCCTCACTAGGGACTCTGATGGGTAAGGGCTGGGGCTGGCTCCTGGTTTCTCTGTGACCTACTTCCAAAGTCCCTTCAAGCTCTAAATGACAGTGCAGAAAACATATTACTCAGTGAAAATCATAATTCGTTGCATGCCTTCCAAAACTAAGTTTCAGTTCTTAGTCAATTTCTAGACATCAGTTATGGAAAAGTACCCTGGGCTCGGTCTAGAAGTGTTTATTCCCCACACTACAGATGGAACTGGGGATTTGCACGTGCTCTGTAAGAGCTCTACCACCAGCTACACCCAGAGCATCCTCATTGCTACTAGGAAGCCTCCTATTCAACTGAGAAAGAATTAAAGCTTTTTAGCCCCAATCCAACGCACTTGCCTTTGAGAGAGCACAGTGTGGTTGGGAGGAAGACAAGAGGCTACTGACCTGATATAGACTCATTGTCCTTCCAAACAGCACATATCCTCTGCCTCCAGAAGGAAGCCCTGCTCTGTTGATTGACAGCAAGATTTCCTTTACTGTCATACTGCAGGTCATGGACTGAAAGTGTCTGAAGCAATTTCCCGAGAAGAGGCACAATCTGGGATTTTAATTTATCATTGTGAGGTTTTCAACAGGGGAAAGAAAGTGTGCTTTCTTAAAAATGACTGTTAAGAAACTTTTCTTCAAGAGTGCCAAAAGTGGACTCTGAAAAGCAACATTATGGGAAAAAACAGAGTTGCAAAGCAGACAGACAATAATTAATTGAAATAACTAATTAGGGCTTATTTACATATATTTTATGTACTTTCAAACAGATTTTCAACAACATTTCTAAATTCAAGGGCGTCTGTGGAAGGGGACACTCTACATGTTGGATCAAAGCAAATGCATTCTCCTAGGTTCTTTTTGAAACTCTGAGTGGTCAATTCATAAGAACAAAAAACTATCTCACAAGAGAACTCACTGGCCTTTTTTTTTTTTTTTTTTATTGCTTCTCACCCCACTTCACATCTTTAATGAACACATGCTCTGAAGAGCCTAGCTTCCCCTGTGATACACTTTTGGAAACAAATGTCACCATTTAACCAAAACCCTGTTTGCTGCAGATACAGTTCATCTCCCAAACGGCCTTTCACTAAGACATCCAAAACAATCTAAGGCTTGGAACAGACATTCAGGCATAATTCTCCACAGAGCACGATCTTCCTCCGCACAAAGGCACCTAGTTAGCTTGGCCGGCTCAGTGTGGTGTTGTCAAGGCTAAGGTCTTGAGCAGGAGCCAAGAGCCTTCTTATTTCTTAACAGCTGTCAACTCCTGCAGCCTACCCCGAACCCGGGAACCCGAGGCCCAACAGGGAGGGCCAGAACTGAGGCCGATCCATCCCTAGGTGAGTCTATCTCACTCTGGAAGTCCTAGCTACTCCTAGCCACTCCTCATCCTGTAGCACGAGCTTTCATCTACTTCCATGAGGTCAACCAGTATTTTCCTTTGTATTTGGCAGGTAAAGATGCTCTAAAGAATAAAATTAAATAAATGATGGGAGAAGAGAAGAAAGTGCTTTTCTAAAAAAAGGGAAGAGAAAAAGTCAGATGGTGGTCATATACATTGTAATCTCAGCACTTGGGAGGTGGGGGCAGGATGATCAAGAGTTCAAGGCTAACCTAGGCTATCTTTCAGAAACCCTATCTTCTAAAAACAGGAGGGGAGGTGTGAGACGGAGTTTGAGGGGACAAATTTTCATTTGCTCTGTAAAAACAGAAAAAAACACAGCCTAGCTAAGACATCACGGTGTCTGTAATCCCTACACTCCAGTGGCTGAAGCAAGAGGACCGTGACTTCAAAGCTAATGTGGGCGTATATAGAAAGACCTTGTCTTTAAAAGGGGATGGGAAGGGAAGGGAAAGCGGAAGGGAAGGGAAAGCAGAAGGGAAATCTGATGCGTTTCATAGCCTCTTTTCCACAGGCATAGCACAGGATGGAGTGTCCACAGCTAAGCGGAGGAACGGGCTCTCCCAGTCCTTCCTCCCTCCCTCCCTCCCTCCCTCCCTCCCTCCCTCCCTCCTGTGTCCTGGCCAGGAGCAGTGGGTTGCCATAAACATGCACTATGTAAAATGCTGATCTTGCTGCTCTCAGGCCTGGACTTTAGGTTTAGACTCTTGAGACTGTATTTTTTCCAAAGTGAAGCAGAGGCCCAATGACTTGGTATTTTACAAGAATTAGGGGTGATGAAGACCAGTAGTATGGTTCTGTGGTTGAACACTTAATTAGAATGTGTGAAGGTCCTGGGTTTGACACTCCCATGCACCCAAGTGCTAAAAAAAAATCAAGAAAAGCAATGTCAAGACTTGGACGTAAGATCATAACCAACTTGGTTTCCCTAGCTTATTGTCTGTAACCATCTACTAGTTAAGAGTTAGTGTTAAGCTGGGCATGTAGTGGCACATGCTTTAATTCCAGGAAGAGGCAGGCAGATTTCTGAGTTCAAGGCCAGCCTAGTCTATGTAGTGAGTTCCAGAACAGCCAGAGCTACAAACTAAGACCTTGTTTTGAAACAAACAAACAAGCAAGCAAATAAACAAACAACAAAAAGGAGTTAGTGTTGAATATACACTTTTAAAAAGAAACAGAAGTTTTGCAAATATTTGGCATAAATGGAATGTTCTGCTTATCCAGCCTGGGATTAGCCCAGATATAGTCAGTGTTTAAGTGAAGGACCATCTATAATATAAGGCACAAGCAATCTTTTCAGTGTAGGGTTGGTATTAAGTGAATTTGAGAAGAAACAAAAATCAGCCCCAGCCTTGTACCCTAAACAGCAGAAAGGGACAGAGTCTAAATGTAACGGTGGCTATCACTACACCTCAGTTGGCATGGTAGAAATGAGGCCAGGCAATTCTACTTGCAAAATGGAAAGGCTGCCGAGAATAAAGGAATCTGAAAACTCCTACTTACTAATCACTGACATAACCCCTTTCCTATCTCAAACATCCAAATTACCTCTGAGTCTTTGGAATAAGACAGTAACCCACAAAGCAGAAGGGATTTACTTAATCATAAAACAAATTAAGACATTGAACATTTAGATGACGACTATGGCATATAACATTGAGTATGTACATTTTGTTTGTTATAAGACAAATAATATTTACAAGCATCTCAAAACTGAGGAACAAGAGGAGAACTCTGTCATGCGCCACTATAATTACTTTACTAATATGAAGAAATGGTGTGGGAGTGGGCAGAGATTTGGCTGAAATTATACACCATTTTAGGCTGCAAAAGCTCAAAATTATATTCTCCCTAAGGTTTTAAATACTTTGATAGTGGATTCTCTTTGCAAGGAATAAAAACTTTATAGCTAGTTGCTCTCAGAAAAAACAAAAACCAAACAAACAAAAACCAAACAAACAGGCCATAAAACAAAAATCTCAGAGGTAGGCATGGATATCTCCTTTCAGGTTATCAGTCAAAAGCCCCAGATACCTCCAGAACAACATAGGCAATTGCCAATGCCCTTGGTTGCTTACTATAACTAACTAGATGGTAAGATTCTAAAGCTAAAGATACCACACACTTTGGTGGCTGGACATAGAAAAAATCAATCTGGAGCGGACTAGGAAGTTTCTTCCTTCTGGCTAGCTTTCACAGTGCCACAAGGTACTATGCAGGCTATGGGGGGCGGGGTGTTGTTGAAGAACATCAATGGTCTTACCCAGTGCCGGATCCCCATGCTACAATACTGACCTGCAAAGATGCACCCACGGATGCAACCGTGGCGTGACTGTTAGGGCAGCAGTGACTACCCACTTTCTGACTGGATTTCAGGCACTCGCCACAGGAGATTCATGCCTGGCACTTAATACCTGGCCCCCAAATCTATGGTCAGGGAGGCCACAGACCCTACAGGGAAACCTACGATTGTTGTTTTGCTAACTGCTCATGTTGTCAATCTGCCTTCTGAATATTTATGCTTCTTCTACCCACAGGCTAGTGTTGCTCTTAACCTTGGTCAGAGAAACTTCTTTTTGCAGTGGACAACAAGTAGTGTGAAGACTCATAAACTGGTCAAAAGGCTAAGAATAAGTGTCACGGGGTGTTCAGCCCTAAATGGAACATCTGTATCAACTCTGCACCCGCAAGGCTCAGGAAACAGCGCGGAAAAGGGGGTGGAGAGGCTGGGGAGCGGAGCTGTGAATTGCGGTGCTCTGGACATGACATGTACTGCATTCATGAACTCACAGCAGCTGGGGTTACATAAATAAGACCTGCACAGTATCAAGTCAGTCAGCATTCCAGGATGGGTCGGGGAGGAGCTCACAAAGCCCCAAACATTGCTGACACGTCTTTTGGCAGCTGATGGTTGCTTGGGAAAAAGAGTCAATTTTCTTCATGGGTCAGGCTCTAGGAGATGGCCGTGTACCCATGCACAGGCAGCATTAATGAACTGGACTCGGTGAGTTACAAAAGGAAGAAAGGAAGGGAGGAACGGAGAGAAGATAAAGGTAGGAGGGGGCTGTGTTGAGATGGAGCCCAGGGAGGAAGAGAAAGGAGAGTGTGGGTGGCTATGATCAAGATACCTTGTATGTATGTATGAAACTGTCAATGAATAGTTGAAAAATATTTTAAAAAGAAAAAATGAGCCAGGTGGTGGTGACACACCTTTAATCCCAGCACTCAGGTGGCAGAAGCAAGCAGATCTCTATAAGTTCAAGATCTACAGAGTGAGTTCCAGGATAGCCAGAGCTATCTGTCAAAAAAAAAAAAAGAAAGAAAGAAAGAAAGAAAGAAAGAGAGAGAGAGAGAGAGAAAGAAAGAAAGAAAGAAAGAGAGAGAGAGAGAGAGAGAGAGAGAAAGAAAGAAAGAAAGAAAGAAAGAAAGATAGAAAGAAAGAAAGAGAGAAAGAAAGAGAGAAAGAAAGAGAGAAAGAAAAGAAAAGAAAAGAAAAAAATAATGACCTTTATAGCTGGAAGAAACCCTACACACTTAAATATAATCCTAAAACATACTGGTTATTTCCAAACCTATCCTGAAGTCATGTCTATTTATTACAGAACAATGGTTTACTAGTGAGTTTCATTTTATGTTCACCTACGAAGTTTACAGTGATGAGAGATTACACATGTGAAAATGTCACTACCTGTTGGCCGGAACTTGGCTCATAAAGTTCTGCTGTGCAGTCTGAGGCTGACACACGTTCAAAAGCATGAATCAAGCTAGAAAGTAAACGGTCCCTGCCACGGTTGAGACACTTGGGTTAACTTGAGTTGGCACTTGCAGAATGGACTGTTATGCAGAATGGACTGTTGCGAGCACTGTTATGTCCTTAAGAAAGTAAGAGGAGGGAACGACTCCTCTGGGGGGAAACATGTGTACTGAACCAGGAATTTTCCTCTCACTACAGGGATGTGCATGTGTCGTGCCTGTGAAGTTCTAGCACTGTGCCTTGATGCAGTGAGTTCAGTGCCCATTATATCTAGAGGCAGGACAGTGGCAGACGAGGAGACTGGAACCAGCAGACAGAGGCTACCTACAAAGCATCACTGTGTATGACTTAATTCTACTTGCAGAATTAAGGCAACCAAAGAAACGCAACCCTGCATTTTTTTCCTAGTCTGAATAGGATTAAAAACTTCAGAGGCAGAGCCAGGCGGATCTCTGTGAGTTCCAGAAGAGGCGCAAAGCTACACAGAGAAATCCTGTCTTGAAAAAACAAAAAAACAAAACAAACAAAAAAAACTTCAAGTAAACTGTAAACTGTTAGGTAGGGCTTTTGTTTGGTTTGGGTTTTCTAGTTGTGTGGGGCATTATTTGCACTATTTAAAATCTAAGACATCTCTGATGTGCAATATGTTGGCTATATTAATAGTACTAAAGGTACTATATTTAAGAAATGAAGGGACTAGCACATGTCAGGTGGTTTCTGATGACTGAAAATATAAGCTTACTAACCGCTACAGGACTTGACCAATCTCACGGAATGTTGTTATGAAGGCTATAAAGCATGGGCTGGAAAGACGGCTCAGCAGTTTGGAGCACTTGTTTGCTCTTGCAGGGGACTTGGGTTTAACTCCAGCACCCGTATGATGATTCACAATCATTCATAACTCCAGTTCTAGATCATCTGATGCCGTCTTCTAACCACAACGGGCACCAAGAACACACGTGGCGCACAAACATACATGCAGAGAAACACTACCTATGATTTCCAAAAATCTAATTTAAAATTTTTAATTATGAATTTGTGAAAGAAATTAATAAATACTGAGTCGATGCCAATTCATGAGAAGTGTCAGGATTTATTGGTCTTTCAGGTAAATAATGATTGAGAACCTAAAGTCAATATTTAGTCAAAATTTATCTTGAAAGGCAATAAATCTTGATTTTTGCTAAGGCGAATAAGTAAATAATGTGTACCATTCTAGAGATACTGACTGCTTTTCATCTACTAAATATCTACCTTGAGTTGTAAACAGAATGATCTACAAGAGATTTTCACTTCTAAAGACATGATTTGAATCGTCACGTTACTTTTATTTTTTCTTACAAGACACTTCAATGGCAGTGTTTATATTAGTGTAAGATGGAAAGTTTCATAATGAAATGTTACAACTTCGTCTCCCTGTGTATGTAAATCAGTCCAAATGTAGTAATTTTTCCATTCTGTTTTCCTCTTAAAGTCAATGACTTGACTTTCTCATTTACTTCTGTTTGTTGGATTCTGAGGTGGGGGAAAGGACTTCAGGAAAAGTCATGTCAGTAAAGACTTCAGTCAGACAAACCAGAGCATGTTTAAGAACCCCTGTATTCCAGTTATCTGAGTGACACTGTGAGGTGTCATTGGAAGGTGGCTTGGACAAGAGCTTGGAATAAGAGGCTGTGCTCGGGGCACGGTGATCTAACAGAGCAGAGGAACTGGCTAGAACGGTCTTAAGCAGGGTAGCATTCCGAGCTTTGAGAGGATTCACTGCTAAGGAAGAAGTAGAAGGGGGGAGAACCAGTTGAGCCCTGACTTGCCTGGGGCTTGTCTTGGGAACAGAAATAGAAGGGGCTGCAGCCTGATGTGGAAGCACTGTCAAAATGGATCTGTCAAAATGCCCAGGATGTTCTGAGCCCACAACTTCTGCAGGAGCCCCTAGAGTCAGAAGAACAGGCAGTTGGGAGGGAAAATTATGTTGCTCAGGACAGGCCTCTACAACAAAGCATTACTAGGCCCAAATGACGGACACATCACTGTTAAAAAAACAGGAGAGCAAGAATATCAGAGCTCTCTATATTCACCCAGCTTAATCACTTTCTGTGCCAGCAACGGCTCTAACTTCTACTAGGGAATGGGAAAAGCCCTTCTACAAGCTTGACTTTCTTACCCAAAGAAAATGATTCAAGCTGCTTGGTAAAAGAAATGCTATGGATTAATGTAAGCCTAGGAACTGTAGCCATGAGAATGGATTCTCCAGAAGAGCTGCCAGCTAAAGTCATGCTGGGATCAAGAAAAACGGGCCTTGGTGGTTTGTGTTACTGGAGTTGTATCCATGCCAGTGGATGTCCACACAATCCAGAAGAGAATTTGACATTGCTCCTGCCACTGTTGCTGTTATAACAATGGCGCACACCGCTGCTACTGTTTCTGGGATTACCATTTCATAATTGCTTACTACAGCTAGCACAGTGGAGACCCTGGCAACAAAAGTAGCTACTACAGTTAGTTAATCTTTCATTCTATTGGGCATGATAAATTTAATTCAGTAGTTATATACATCTCGATTGGCTTTGAAAATTATAAACTTATAAACTCAAGTTCCAGTTGCTTTTGGGATACTATCTTACAAGGACTCCAACGTACAGTATGGCTCGTTAAGGAAGGGAATGGCTCAGTTGCCTTTAGCCTACTGGCTATGGGTGAGATAGGATCTCTGTTGGTCTTTTCTGTATCGAACACACAGATTGCAAGCCCAGTACCACTTTGAGATCTTTGGCAGCAGTTAACTATGCAGCTCACACACACGATTGAGCCTGTATGATGAGTATTCAGAGATGGGTAATGCCTGGAGGGCACTCACCAACCTAAGACAGAGCACCTGTGTGGCCTGGGCAGGCGTCTCCATGACGGGTAAGGTGACCTGATGACGTCCTATGCAACCCAAGTCAGAAGCTCATTTTTTAATAAAAGGGGGACCTGTAGGTACCTGGCCCCCATTTTGGGTACCTGTTGCCTTGCTTGCAGACCTTGACCTTGATATCCTCCCAATGCTAATTCCCTGGCAGGTTCCATCCTCCTGAATGCTTAAGGGAAGATCCTTGTCTGTGTATCCTAAATAATGGGTGTTAACAGCTTAGATGCAAGCTTGTAAAACATCATTTGCAAACTTCTGCCCTCAGGGGTCCTCCCATTGTACTGTAAGCCTGTATTTAACCTCCTACCCCCTTCAAGAAATGACATTCAACATTTAAAATTTAAAATATATATATTGAATGAATACTGTGAATGTAATCTATGAATACCACAAATGTGATTAATATCATGAGTGTAAGTAATATCATGAGTGATGAGTGTAATTAAAAAAAAAATAAAGAAATGCTATGGAAAAGAGGTCTTGGCCATGCTGAACTCTGCCTTCTAAACAGCCTGCTTGTAACTTCGGGGCTTTCTCTTTACAAAGAATCCTTTTGGTGAATCACTTACCCATTAAGAACCCTCACTTGAAGGCTACTGGCCACAGGGTTTAATGCTTCTTTAGCACAGCTTACCTCCTTCCATCGGTTCTGTCTTAACACTGAGCCTGAAGTCCTGTGATCCAGCACAGGAGGTCAGCGTCAGTATGATGTAAAAAGGCAAAGAAAGGCTCGGATGGGCTATTTAGAGCTGGGGAAGGATGTGTATTTAAATAAGCTGCCTTATTAAATAAGCTGCCTTATGTTCCTCTGAAATAGAGCTGGGCCTGAGAAAAGAAGTAATAGTAGTGCTGACACTCTCTAAACTCAGGATCACTTGACATTTTTCATTTGGAGAATATTATTAGAGTATTTTTTATCTTAATCGCTCGAATCTTCTAAAAGATCCTGTGATTTACCTTACCTTACTTACCCCCAGCCCTGCTCCGAACACTTTGTCTTGCAAAGCATCCAATGTATGCATCAATTATGTTCTCCCTGCAGCACCTTCTGCCGGCATTTAACATTCTGTTCAATCACACCAGCTCTCCCTGCGTGATCCCCCAGTCACATCTCTGTCATGATTGGTCTCAAAGGTCAACAACCTCTCAGTAGCTTAGAAGTTGCTATCTTTTTGGTTTATCTGAGAAACAACAGGTCTCTCCTTGCTCTGTTTCTGGACCTAATCTTTGCTTCCAGCTTGGATTTCCAAGTCTCAACTTGCATTAGCCTCGAAGTCTGTAGCTTAATCACACACAGTGTCGCACCACGGTCGCCTCTGACTTCCCCTCACATCACGCCCTGTTCTTAACACATGCTTCCCTTTCCTTATGTTGCACGGGGTCTCATCTCTTTGAACTTTACGGCATCTTTAAAAGACAATCTTCCTGCTTCTTCCCGACAGCATCTCTTAGAGTAATGTCTACTTGAGCTATTTCAGTAATGACAACAATTTGGTCAAATTAAAGCCATGAGAGGGGACCCAAGGAGTAGCAGGGACAGTCTCCAAATGGAAAAAGATGACTTTCATCAGGCTGCTGTGAATCCATGCTTGGATTTCATTTCCATCCCACACCCAATTCCATATGCGCCATGAGATTCAGAAATGGCAGTGCCTTACCTCTTTCCTTTATTCCTTTGTCTTACGACTTTTCGGGTTTTTCTGATTCCCTTAAAATACACCTGTGACCATGTCCAAAGCTAATACTTTTAATTAAGTGCTTGGTATTTGTTTTTTTTTTTGTTTTGTTTTTTGTTTTTTGTTTTTTTCGAGACAGGGTTTCTCTGTGTAGCTTTGCGCCTTTCCTGGGACTCACTTGGTAGCCCAGGCTGGCCTTGAACTCACAGAGATCCGCCTGGCTCTGCCTCCCGAGTGCTGGGATTAAAGGCGTGCGCCACCACCGCCCGGCGTGCTTGGTATTTGAAGGCAGGCTGTTTGTATTCCTTAATTTAGACAAGATAGGCCAAATTAAAAACTGCCTACAAGTAGAAATTCCTATTTTCTGCTCCTCATCTTGCCACTAAAAGGGATTTCTTAGCATAATAGTCTCGGATTCTCTCTCAGCCCCTTATCAGACCTCTTCGCAGATGGAGAAATGAGGTCTCTAACTGGTGAGTTTAGTCTTTCAATTTGTATATGTTATTGTGTGATGGGGGGGGGGTGCATGTACCACAGTGTAGTTGTAGAGGTCAAAGGCAAACTCTGGGGAACCGGTTCTCTCCTTCCACCTTTACATGGGTTCTGGGGATCAAACTCAGGTCACCAGACTTGATGGCAAACGTCCTTCCCTTTGAGCCTTCTCCCTAACAAGTGAGTTTAAAGGAAGGATCCTGGCATGCTCAGCCTGACCTCAGAGAGCAAGTTTTCTGCTATTGCAACAAGAGGGTATTGCCACAGGGAGTCCAGCTGTGGCCAGATGTAGAGATGGATCTACTTTAGGGGTCCATTACAGAATAAGAAATGTGGTCTCTGGACAATACCATATTTTGATCTCATCTTTATGGTATCTCAAAGGAAAAGGCAGAGATATTACTTATCAGCCTTGTAAAACTCCTTACAGTTGATGGCTCAGACGGGGGGGGGGGGGGGGGGCATCCACTAAAGTAGTGGAGGAAAAGGGAAGGCAACTGGGACATACATGTTGGTAGGATTACTGGTAGAGTTAAGCTTCAGGGGATGCCAGGAAACCCTTGGCATTATCAGGCACCCTTTATTCAAAATAAAATCCCTCATCCTAACAATGGACGAGAAACATCATTTTCCCAGAGGCGGCCCATCCATTGTTAGGCCAATCTAAGACATCTCCGGGGAACCTCCCAATATTTTCTGGGCAAAAATACAGTGATGTACAATTTTGCTAAATTAAGATATGTGGTTCTGGTTGGGCTAGACTTTTTTAATATATGAATTGTATACAGACAAAACAGCTAAACCTTGCCCCAGGACAGAGTAATCAAAGTGCTGACTCCTAAGGCTGGAAAGGCTGGCTTGAGGTTGTAAGTCCGTGGCAGGGTTACCATCAGGAGATCACGCTTTTGTGCTCCTAATTTATTACTCACCCACTGAGGCTGGATGTCCCCCAGCCACCACATCAGGTGTGTCTACTATTGTGTGTCTCTAAGAGTCTGGGGCTTGAGAAGAACCTCTTTACTGATGCCCTCTGTCTCCTGTCTTCGTCTCTTTTTCCTGCTCTCTGTCCCTCTGGGGCAAATAAATCTCCTCGGTGCTGAGACTTTGGTCTTGGGGGTCCTGAGCTCATACTTTCCCTTTCATGTCAACCTGTTATGCAGGTGACTCCGACCTGAGCTCCCCGGAGGAGATGTGAAAGCAGCAAAGCCAGGGCGGGAGTGCAGAAGGAAGAGTCAGGACAGACAGACGAGCTCAACCACTCAGTGCGGAACTATGGCGTTCCAGATGCAGAGCTAGGCAGATGGCAATGGACAGGATGAACACAGCATTGCCAGAGCAGCATCTGCAGCCACGGAGAAGGACAGACACACACTAAGAAACAATTAGACAAAAAAATCTTACAGTCTCACCTGTCAACAGCAGAGGAGCAAGAGACACTAAGCTTGCATTTATAATGAAGGGACTTAATAAATCCCAAGCAGTTTGAGGAGTGGTCAAAAAGTCTTCGAAGTGGCATCTAAGCACTGACCTGAAATATGAGTTAGGGTAGTGCCGGAGTAGTTATCTTTCAGAGGAGCAACTGGACATTTGAAAGTTTGAGAGGGGGTGCTATTTTCGAGGAGGAGTGAACCCACTGCTAGAATTTAGGCAAGGGGCAAGGAGTGAAGCCCGGGAGAAGGCCGAGGTCCTATAGGATGCTGAAATTCAAGCCCAAACAAGTGGAAAGCAATGGACTGTTGTAAGCAGGACCATCAGGGCCAGTGTGAACTTTGACAAGCTCACACTCATTGCAACTGACATATCACATAGGAAAGGAAGAACGCAAGGCCAGTGAGAAGCTCATGTGATCACCTAGGTGAAAAAACTGTGGTTGGAAGCAAATAATTTAAGGGAAAAAAGGCTGTCTGAAAATTCAAATACCAACTCTGCCTGCCAGACAAAATGAAGCCAGAACGTAGGCAAAGTGTTAGAACTACCTATCCCCTTACTTTCTTTAAACTGACTACCTGGAACCCTACTGGGATATCACAGACATTTCTATAGTATAAGGACAACACAGAAACCTAGAGATTTTTCAGAAAATTAATACCTCCATGATTGAAATGCTATAGAAGAAACACTTTAAAGGAATGTGCTCATATAAACCTAGGAAAAACTAAAAGGTGGTTTGATTTCTCTGTTAAGAACATTATGTAATGCCGGGCAGTGGAAGCACACGCCTTTAATCCCAGCACTCCCAGCACTTGGGAGGCAAGGGCAGGCGGATCTCTGTGAGTTCGAGGCCAGCCTGGGCTACACAGTGAATTCCAGGAAAGGCTCTAGAACATTATATAGCTAGGCCAGTACTTTCTCTAACTCTGTATGCATTCAGTTAATTTGGAAATTTCATTACAAAAACAAAAACAAAAACAAAACTCAGGGATTCTGACTTCAACTGGTCATAGGATGGGTCCAGACATTCCTTCCCACATCACACACATGAGTCTATGTGGGTGCTAAGGCATCCTTTGATAGATCTTGGGGTAGGTAGATCTTTGATAGACATCTTGGGGCATAAAGTGAAACACAAAATCACAGGCCCACGACAGAGATCCATGTGAACAGACAAGGGAGGCTTGTGAGATAGTGTTCAGTTCTACCTGGGACAGTAGAAGTAGGAAGGAGCAGAAGTAGAGATGGTCAAGAAAGACTTGGAAAATAAGAACATTTAAGATATACAGAGGGTTTCAACAAAGAATATACACTATAGATTACATCCACAGCCATAACCAACAGACTCCCACAGCAGCCACCAGCTTAGGGTTCTTTGCTTTGTAAACATGTTCAGGTTTTCATCCAAAACAAGAGGAGGAGCTTGGTGTTCTTTGGGTTTCTTATTGATTCAATTTAATTAAAATATTTTCAGTGTTTGCATTTATCAATGTGTAAAGACATATAGGCAAAAAGTTTTATTTCCTACTACAAAATTACTTTTAGGTTACCCCCTTGGCAATTTCTAGGGCTGTATATAGTCCATATTTCTCAAATAAGTGGATAATTCATTTTTAAAAGTGATATAGGAATAAAATTGGTATTACTGTATTAGATTACCTTATCTATAGATACATTAAAAATGTCAAGTTTTGGGGTAACCCTTCGATACTTGGGAGGCCCCAGGAAGGAGGATCACAAGTTCCAGGCTAGCCTGGGCTACATAAAAAGATTGTAAATTCAAAAAATAAAGAAGTCAAATTTTCACATAAGTGTATTTTTGCCTTAGACAGATTTTAGAAAGCCTCTTAAGTAAGAATCCTTACTCTTAGGGGTCCATGGGAAGCTTAGAAGTTTAAAGATCCTAGGTAGGAATTAAGAAGGATCTTGACCTACCCAGTCTATCCTAAAACCACACCTAGACCAATTTCTCTCTCAGGGAAAGGTCAGTAAATAGAAACTTTTAACTCAATGTGGAGTCCAATCATGCAGTAATACTTTCTTCAGAAGTTTAACCAGAAATGAACACGTGATAAGAACAATGTTAGCCAGAAAGGAAGCTACAAAAAGGGACAAGAACTTTCCAGACCAAAGTATAGCAACAAAGACTTGGAGAAATGAACGGCTCAAAAAAAAAAAAAAAAAGGCACAGTGATGCCTATGAAGTTCAGGAAGGTCTATCAAAAGAGCCCTGTCTTCTGAAATTCAAAATGATCTTTTTCTTCTGAAACATATCAAAGAGATACATGTGACTTCTATGATGAAAATACTAGGAATAAATCAAAAAGGCAAATTTATAGCCTATAAAATCAAACGGCCTACTTACATAAAGTGATCAAATCTCTTTGAATTTCAGGATATGAAATAGTTTAAAATATAAATTATATAACATTGTTCTTCATAGACTCACGTTACTGTTTCAGTGTGTGTTCATATTCCTGTTACCCATATATTTTTATTAAAGATTTTTTTCCCTAGACCTAGAAACTTAGACTCTAAAAGGGGTAGAAGGGAGAGTCATTTATACAACGACAGACATCAGAGCCAGGGAAAGGATTCCCATCGTCCATCTTTTCAGTCAATTGATATTCTTACTGGTATAGGTTCTCTTCACCAAAGGGAGAAAGGTACTACTGAATGAGGTTTAATCAGAAGACATTAATCTCATTTTCTCTAAACCAGAGACGTTCAAAAAAATTACAGGATGAGAGAAAAAAAGGGACTGTGCAGAGCAAGAACATCCCAGGCGGGTGGAGAGAGAACGAAAGACCTCAATTTAACTGTTATAACCACTTACACAAAAGGGGGCCGTCTCGTTCTCTGGACACCAAGCACAGTGTTCAGAACTTAGGCGGGGCTCCACAAACACCTGCAGGAGCCCTACATTAGTTTCTCTGCCTTGCAGATGAGAAAACTCTCAATCTAAGCATCTTTTTTAAAAAAAAAATATTTTAATTTTTATGTATGGTATTACGGTGCATGTGTATGTCTGTGTATCACTTGTGTGCCTGGTGCCCACAGAGTTCATATGCGGAATTATAGACCACTGTGAGCTCCCATGTGGGTGCGGGGAATTGAACCCAGGTCCTCTGGAAGAGCAGCCAGTGCTCTTAACCTCTGAGCCATCTCTCCAGCCTTCAATCTAAGTATCTTGACATCTGAAATTTGCGGTTTTCTCGTCCCACTGGACGGGCCTCTGCTCCTTCTCTCCCAGCCCGCCTGAGGTGGTTGTGTGCCATGAGTCCAGCGGAATTACACCAAGTGTGCCTATTCTGTGAGCGGCAGCCTTCAAACACGTGACACTCACGTTATGTCCTCCCTCATCCAGTCTCACGCGTCCCTTCACTATCTTCCACATCAACAGATGTGGGTGTTTATTCTTAAAGAGCAACATCTATAACTGAAGATTCCAGATGTGGTCTGGCCAGGACAGAGGACATTAAGGATATCTCTTTCAAAAGAAAAAAAAAATGTTTCTTTTGTGTGTGTCCACGCACGTGGGGGAGGGCTCTGGGGGAGGGCTCTGAGCTACGGCGCCCATGAGGAGGTAATCTATTCTCTCCTTTCACCGCGTGCCTCACCAGATCCAGAAGTGGCCGGGCTCAGCAGCAGGTGCCTTGACCAGCTGAGCTGCCTCAGCAGCCAGGTCTCTCTTCTTCGAGGACCTGTTTTGTAAACGCTTTGGATGGAGCCAAAGCAGACCCGATGCTGGCTTCTAGCTGCCTCGTTTGTGTGCCCACATGGACGGTTGTTGGTCAAAGTTTCCTCTGCCCTCCAGCACTGCGGTCATTCTTCCGAATAGGAATCCGGGGCTAGGGACCCATCACTCAAATCTCATCTCCCTTGTTGGTAGACATTTCTCCAGCTTGACTTGCTCAGTTCTGTCATCCTCTAGCTTAGTGGTCCAGCTCAGTTTTGTAATAGCAGTAACTTTGGTGAGTACACTTATGTAATCTTTATCCAGGCAATCGCTGTCAAAGATAAGCAAATATTAATAATAGCTAGCCTTGCTGTGTGCCGAACCCTGTCCTAAGCCCTTAAGGTCAAATAATAAGGCGGATGTGATTATGTTCTCACATTTGAGATGAGAAAAACGAAGCCGTTTATCCATGGCAACAGCACTTGGCAAGTAGGAGAACTGGAAATCCAGGCAGGACTCCAGTCTTTGTCCTTAACAAACTCTGCACCGTCCCTGACAGCCTTTTAGACTGACATGGACCTATCCGTCAGCAACGCTTGGGTGAAACTATCAATCATTCACAAAACAACATAACTGTAACCTCCGATAACCCAAGTTCCACCACCTTGGGGATTAGGCCAGATGGTTCGCTAGGCACTGGGCGCTGCACAGCAGAGACCTGACCTAGTATCTAGTAGCTCATTCTCCTGTGTGCAACTACAAAGTCCTCAGAGTTCCGGGCCATACCTACTCTTCTCTTGTGCATTACCTGCATCTACTACACAATAGGCAGACAATATTATCTCTGCTAGATGTGAGAAAAGCCAAGGAAGGTTTCCTGGAGGTTAAAAACAAAGTCTAAAATGAGGAAGAAAGCAGAGGCCACTGTAACTCCTCAGCTTTCAAATCACAATGGGGATTCTCTTGTATAAGCAATGGTCTCAAGTCAGTGACCCCACCCCACCCCCACACTCCCTCTTGAGCTTTCCCTCCAATCCCTTTACATGCTTTTTAAGGGAAGGGACTTTCTACGAGACTTTGGAGGACACAGCTTGTACCTCACTCCTGTTTACACATCCCAAGGATCCTGGGAGAACATGTGTGATAGATACATAAGGCGACTAGTAAATAGTTATTAATTTTTTCAGCCATTTACTGCGTGCGCGCGCACACACACACACACACACACACACACACACACACACACACACACACACAGTGATTTTCCTTCCAGTAAAGAGCCACAACCCCAAACAGTGACACAGTGACCTGGACAACCCGGCAAGGCAATCACAGACTGAGTGCTCCTTACTTATGAAGCTGATTCTATGCTTTGCAGACATAGCCGCGGTTTTTTTTTCCTCTAACAATCTACCTGCCTATCCACTAATCAAATAAATCCTCGCTTTATTACTACTCCTACCAAAAGGGAGGCAAATCTGAAGCAGTACGTAAATAGAACTGGAAACACAAAGGAAATTCTCTTTCTCTTGGTTTCCACGTTCACTTCCTTAGAAGACCTGCCACTTTGGTATACCAAATTGCCCCCCAATTTTTCACACAGGACGAAAACAAACCTTCCCTAACACCTTTATCCTTTTTCTTCCTAGAGTAAAAAACACAGCTGCTCCTCTTCACATCTGGGAACCAAGAGATCTTCCTTTAAGGAGATTCATACACACCATTTCTCTTTCTCAACAATGACCACTTTGCAGGATTTACGTCAAGGCCAATAAGTAACTAACGAGGCCCAACACAGAAATGTTGCTTACTTCCAAACTGGTAGCTACCGAATGAATAATTAACCTCTCTATACTTTCTATCAGGGATGCTTGCATTGCTAGGGTGAAGGTATCCTTTATGTCTGAAGGATATCATAAAACAGGCGCTTGCCAGAAATATGCCCTCATTTATCACATGAAATGCCATGTGGTATTAGTGAGGTCGATACTGTTTGTTTAATATATTTTGCTTTCCTGGGGGCTTGAAATGATTTGTTTTTGCAGCTGTAACAGAGTTAAATTAGGGATTTATCTTCAGCTTAGCTAGGTGAGCATATATAACCAGGGGCCATTAATTATCTGCCTAGAGGCCTTTGGTCATCTTCCCACAGCTTACAGCATCCTTGAGGTACTGAGCTCCACCAGCAACAGCCAGATTTGATCCTCAAGTAATCAAATCTGGTTTCTCAGGAACTGAGGGCCACTGGAAAAAAAAAAAGGCTTTGTTTCTGGCTCCAAAATTCCTCCCTCCCCCAACATGTAAATGCTATTGGTGTGAGGATTTTTCTTTCTTTCTTTCTTCAAGGAATTGAGCAAGGAATTTCAGAGGAAAAAAAAAAATCTTAGAGCAAAGACTAGTTCCAGACAGCCATTCCCACACACCAGAAACCACCTCTACTGCCATCAAGCCAGAGAGCCTTCTCCTTCCCTCATCTCAGACCTCAGTTTTCTGCCTCCCCGGAGCAGGGGCTGGAGAGCTGACCCCAAGGATCAATCTCTCCACTACCTGCTTGTCGGAGTCAGGGAGAAAACAGCGCAGAAAAGTAAGGCCAGGGAGAGCAAGGGTCAGGTGAGGCGAGGGGACACTGGAGCACAGTTCACATACAATGAAACATGCAGGCCGAGACACACCAGGGTGCAGGGATGCTCCCACATCCCGGGTCCTAACAACAAACTTCTTTTTCAGAGGTTCATTGTCAATCAATTAGCTGAGGCAACGGGGGTCTGTGAGATGGGGGTGCCCAGGGAAACAATGGGCCGGCCTTGCTGTATTACTATTTAATCACTTTTACTAAATAAATAGAGCAGCCCCGAGGTGCTGTCATGTCAAGGGAATTTATAACAACAACAACAACAAACAACCCTTCATTTTTTCCTCGGTCATCACTCTTTTCCCTGCAGGACAGACACAGAGGGTTATGACTGTAGCCTGAAGTTGCAGCTTTGTGTTTCCTGCCTTTGATTCCCACTCGGACCCTGCCACTTTCTGGCACTAATTTGTCAGGCTGAACAAAGAAGGGATTTGTACCTCCTGTAAGGTCTCAATTAGGAACGGCTTCTGCTGTGTTATGTGCCATTCAGGGGAGACACAATGCCGGTAATTACGGGAATTTGCACTAAATGGCTGAAGAATTCACAGCAACCCCCCCCCCTTGAGGTTTCCCCCCTCCCGAGGGCTGGAGGGGAAGAAAAAGGAAAGTAACAGCTCTTAATGCCAGAGATGCACAATCTCCAGCAGCAGTCCCCAGAGGTTAAACAGCAGCCGGGCAAAACCATAAAAACATCAGCGGGAAACTGTGGAGGCCGAGGCCCACTCACTCTTCTTCCTTTAGCACACTCAGCTTCAGGTCCACTCCCGAGCGGTGCCCTGAGTGGGCCACCCAAACCACCTCCAGATTACACACAAGGAGCACTTCTGAGGATGAGCTTTGCATCTCTGTCACACCTAGGAAGTCCCAGGCTCTTCAAATGGCTGTACTCAGTTGTTAGGTCTCTGGACTGCTGGGAAATGACTGTGTGTGCTAACACACACACACAAAAAAAAACATGTATCTGCTGAGTGCGGATAAGTAGATGCTCATGTCGCATCCCTAAAGAAAACAAGCATGTTGTCTTATAGTCTGTTTTATAAAGCAGTTATGAGTAACCAAATTTAGAACCTCTGATGGGGATGCACTTCATAAATATTTTAATAAACTGCACAATCATCTTTTAAGAATTAATATTTGAGCATCACAGATTCCTCACTATCAGATACAATTTTGAATTCCAGCCCATAATTTCACCGAAGAAGCACACCTCATTTTCTGTTGCAGAAGCTTTCCGCAGAGGCCATATTAAAGCAACCTCAAATAACAGCTCTGCAGCATCTGGTCCAGCACACGCTGCTCGGCTCAAGATCTTCCTGTGACGTCATGGTCAAACACGAGCTCCAACCTAATCGAGTGCCTTATTTATAGGCCAGAAAGAATGAAAGATCAGCAGTCTCACACGGTCCTAGCTGGCACCACCTCTGAAGGCCTGTGGATCTTGTCATGGCTGCTGTTGGGCAGTTACCAATGGGATTACTGCATCCACGCTTTTGAGGCGCTGACCCCGGGCACACCCAAGTACTGGGCAAGCGTCGAATGATGGAATGAGCCCAGGAATGGGTTTTCAGATGTCAGGAGGTGGAACTTCAAGTTCAGGGGTCGCCAGGAGACAGGCATGAACATGGTTAGGTTTCTGTGGCCAGAGCTTCCTAAGCAGCCATGGAACCGAAGAGGAAGCTATACAGCTGAGTGTAAACATGCAGAAATATGCAGTTATGGACCAGCATATAGCTTCAAAACTATAAACTCAGGAATCCTGGGATGGTCATGCTGCATTTTTTTTTCTGTAGGGACTTTAAAAATTTTAAGGGATCTAGAGAATTCTTCATTTAGAGAAAGAATAGGGCCTATAGTGAAATAGGGCCAAATGTCCTATTTTATATATGTAAATGCCAGCATTTGTGGCTCCTCTGAATAATGACCAAATAACGTCAGAATAAAGAGCTACCCAGGGCTACCTTCTAGTTAACACTTATTCATCCAGAATATTTAAAGGGAGGGGGAACTAAGCAGGCATTCAGAACTCAACAGTGTAAAGAGATACAGCACAGCCACGAAATTCTGGGAATTTGCTTCTCAAGAAATACATAAAGCCCGATGTGTGGGGCTGACTGGCAGTTAGTTGGGAAGGCACACATGCTATGTATGCAGCTGCTTTTCACGGAGTCGTTGTCATGAGGAGGACGACAGAATGACAAAAGGCAGAGCAAGTTATTTAAATTAACGGTAGGAAACACAGGTCCTCAAGGGCCACCTGCTACAACAATCTTTGATATAACAAACTGCCACCGAGTAATTTTAAAAAAAAAATCAGGTTTGTTTATCAAGTTGTTTTGTTTTGTTTTTCCTTTTTCTTTTGAGACTCTGCCCCCTACAGGACACACAGAATAATTTCCAACCTGAGGCAGGAAACCAGTATTCCTTCCCTGTTTAGCACTAAAAAGGAAAAGGTCTGTAAACTACATGTATCATGAGGCGGCTGGATACCACACTCTCTGACGGAAAAAAAAAAAGAAGGGGGGGGCAATGGAACAGAACTGATCCTACTTTGGAATGCGCTACATTATACGTTACGTATGTAAATTAGCATCCTCTCCACCCTAAATTAGAAACCCACCTGCATCCCACGGGAGTGCCAAGCCCAAGTATGAGCAACAGCTGAGCAGAGCGAGGAGCTTAGACTTCTTTCCCTGCCCTGGCTTCCCTCGAGCCCCCACTCAACCACCCGCCGGCAAGCCGGCTTTATCGAGCACCAAATTTAGACAGCGAGGGAGGCATGCTATCGCGGGGAACCGGTGATGCGTCCAGAAAGCGCCATTCCTGCCTCCCCTCTTCTACTCAGCTCCTTCCCACTGCCTCCTCTCCTCGCTTTGCCTTTTCCTGTTTTTAACTTCTCCGTTTTCCGTGCACTTGGTTTGTTCTCAAATATTTCCTCAGTGCATACCATGGGCAATGCACACTCCACTGGGAAGCAATCTTAGAGAACTGTGAGACGTACTAACGACATGGCAGCCCTCGCAGACCACCCCAGGCTTCATTCTCTTCCTACTCCGGGGACAGCCTGGTGAACAAGACTGGGCTATTCGCTCATCTTCCAATAACAAGAGATTGACTGACCCTATCAGCAATCTAAGGTCACATAAGTATGCTATGAGTTCGGGATGCCTATCTTGTAAGCAATTAATACTGTTGTATGCCTGAATTCTGAAATATAATAATATATGCACCAATGAGACCCTGAAGCACTAACAATATCTAAAATAAATAAAAACAAGACAAATGGAATACACCAGAACTACTAAAACTATTGCCTTATTTCAAAACCACTTCCAAAAGTAGCTGGCTGATTCAACACAAAGTCTAGTCTGTCATATGTATTCACACACACACACACACACACACACACACACACACACACACACACACACCTCTTGAAGCTTCTATACTGGCTCAGTGTTTCTCACAATGTGTATTTTTATTTTCTCAGGCAGGATTTCACTATAGATCCCAGACTGGCCTCAAACTGGCAACACTCCTGCTTCAGCCTTCCAAGTGCTGGAAATACAGGTATGCACTGCCACCCGGGGTTGTCCTGGTATTTCTGGCTCAGAGTTTCTCCTTTTGCCAGCCCCACCTCTAAGTCCCCACTGCACAGTCACGGAGATCCTCCTTAAAGTCGATTAGTTTCCAATAGAAAGGTGGTCAGTGTGACTATACTGAATTGAAAGTGTGAGTTTTCTGACCACCACCATTTGCTTTTTTTCAATTGCTTGCAGAAGCAAGACCAGAATGTAAACCCTGCTCTTGGCTGGTGGTGAGCTTCTTGTTCATTTTTAACCAGCATGCTTAAGTCTAACAAACTTGGCTTTAAAACTTCTCCATCAGGCTTCCAGTGAAGTCTGTCTCTGTGGCAAATTACCATCACAAGTTGGGGGGTTTGGTGAAAGGGGGCGATTTTAATTTAGCTTACAGTAGATGGAGAGAGCAGAGCCCTGGGCCCCGGTCCACTCTGTCAACCTCACAGAGTGGCTCCAGGAACTCGGGCTTCCCCTCCTGCCTCAGGAATTGTCTGCTGAGTAACTGTGTGCCCTCCTTCCAGCCATCTCCACGCTGTCTGCAATGCTGACTTTTTACAGAGTCCAACAGGGTTTGACAAAGTCATGGTCAATCTCAGCTGCCAAGAAGGAACATCGGCCTTGCCTACCTGGCAGCTGAGATTGACCATGACTTTGTTAAATCCTGTGCCAGTAGTTACTAGGATTTAAAATTCTGAAACAATCTGTGGCGTACACAATCACAGTGACCTTTATTCAAGAAGGCAGAGGAAATGGGATCGTGGCTGACTCAGGAAGCCTAAATTCCAGTCCGGTCAGGCTTTGGCCAAGTCATTTGGATTCACTGACATACATCATGGCTTCTATTTGCTTTACCAGTGAGTATTAGGACGGACAGATTTGGTTTGGCTTGGGCTAATTTTTGAGGCAAGGTCTCACACTGTAACACCGTCGCCCTGACAGACCTGACACTTGATCTGTAGCCCATGCTGGCCGCTAGCTTTCAACTCCTGGCAATCCCAACACAGCCTCCTGTGGACCGCTCAGATTTTTTTTTTTTTTAAAGACGGGGTCTCATTCTGCAGCCCCTGCTGGCCTGGAACCCAGCAAATTTTTAATGAAGTATACTTCTTGGGGGAGAGATATTTTTTATAAATAGGTGATTTGAACAAACATCTGTGACCGTCACATGAGAAGGTCTACAAATGAATTCCCATTGTAGGATTTGGGGATGCTTGTGAACGAGCTCAAGGCTGGACGCGCACTCCATACCTGCACATTTGAAACTCTGAGCGGTGAGTCCTCGCTCCAAAGACAGGGTTGTCAGGATGCTCAGGAAGCTGGAGGTCACCGACTGACGCTTGTTCTTCCGCAGCTCGTGGCCACCTATCTGCTCCTTGGGTTTGGGCCGCAGTGTGACTTGCAGGTTTTGCTCGGAACTCCTCGCCGCGTTGGCTGCTGTCTTCAGAGCCTCCATCCATTCCTGAGCCCTCTGGCGGGTCTCAGCCCGGAGGCGGAGGACATCTTGGGGGAAAATGACTTGAAAGCAAGAGTCACAGCCATCCAGGTTGTCTACCTGCACCGCCAGACACACATCCACGTTGTAGCTCAACAGGGGATCTTCGTCTAGCTTGCCAGGGTGAAAGGCCATCAGGTAGGCCTTGCTCAGCACAAATGTAAACGCCTTCCAGTTGTTCTGGACGGTCAATCTGTAGAGTGTCCCTGATTTGAGGATGTTTTGGTACTGTTTGGGGCTCTCCAAGACAGGGGTGGACAGCAGCCCACTGGATTTCTTCGGTAAACAGTGGTTCTGTGTACAGTCAACATGATGACCAAACCCTGGTGAGTTTGCCAGCTCATCCTGCCGGCCCGTGCCATTGGGTGCAGCGGCATGCACAACTTCCCAGAGCTTCTGCCCCCAGTCCAGTGCCTCCCACGGGGACTCCGCCTTTAGCTGCAGCTGCGAGTTGTCATAGAGAACAGTGTCTACCAGCCTGGCCTCCAGATTGCCTAGCACAGATATGCTCTGGAAGTGTGACAGCTGGTACGTGGCGTACGGGCTTTGGTTCCCGCTGCTGTCCAGGCTGTAGAAGCGTAAGTTGTAGGGTGAGAGTTCGGCGTAACAGCTTTGCCAGTAACTGTCGTGGTTCTTCCTGATCTCCAGATAGCCCTTCTTCAGTATGTTTGGGAACGTCTGCTTGTGTTCTAGAAGGAAGAAAAGTCAAAGTTATAACTATGAGAAGGCAGGTACATGGAACCAACCACACTGGGGGCTGACGTCTTTCTGATTCAGATTCAACAAAGCAGAAATAGTAAAGTTCAGGCAAGATGTACTGGGGGGAATTTCTCACCCTGAGGTGATGAACGAGTGCACAGGTCGATACGGGGTGTGCAATGTCAATGTGACACAGAGGCCTGTGTGCAAAACAGAAATGCTGGGGAGGCTGTGAACAGAACAGGTGTGCCCTGCACACTAATCACATCTGCCAGGTTCCTCCCTCTCTAGGGAAAGTCTGCAGAGTTCCAACATACAAGAGAGCGTTGCCGGCACACAAGCTAATTCCCTGCTCCGACTCTTGTCTGCTCCCAGGCTGGTGAAGCCAGGAGGGGGAACAGAGACGGTGAACTCTGCACTTATAAACTGTTCCTCAGGCAAGCCCACCAGCCCTCAGGGCAGCACCTGGCCCCTAAGCCAGCACCATCTCTACCCTTGGTCCGACCTCACCTGCAAGCTCCCACCTCAGGGGGCGGTTTTCTCTCTGAGTCTGACTGTGCTTATGCTGTGCGCTTGGCTTGCCAGGTTGAAGCCCACGGCTTCAGCCAGCGACCACATAGTTGACTTTCCTCCTGAGTCCTCTCGCCTTCCCCCATCTCATCTGTAGACGCACGGCCCCTGGGTCAGCGTCAGGGAGCCCTACTACATTATTCCTCCACCGCAGGCTTCTATCAGACTGTAGTACCGTAAGTTATTTAATGTACAGACAAACAGTATCTGATTTGTTTTTCAAGTCTGTCTTCACTAATGGAGTCATCTCTCCTTTCCTCTCTATAGCACAGCACACAGGACAATGCCTTATCAATACAATAACAGGGTCCTTAGTAACAAATTGCATCTGTTAGGCAGGTGCAGGTATACTTGTAATCTTAGCACCAGGAAAACCGAGGCAAGAGGATCATGGAGATCATGAGTCCGAGACTAGTCTGTACTACAAAGCAAGTATTTGTCTCAAATAAATAAAAAATGAAAAACAACAACAACAACAACAAAAAAGAAAAGTACATGTTAAATCAGAAATAAGCTTCTAGCCCAGTATCTAACACGTGGTAGGTTTAATTCCCTCCCCATCCTCCTCTCCTTCACCCTCACGTGTACATGTGTATCTAGGTAAAACATCTGCAATCCATGATAACCGATACTGAATGCCACACAGTACTTGGATAAAAGGGACTGTCACTAGAGAGACTCCTGAGAATTTGTTTCTTGAGACAGGCTCTCATTTTGTAGCCAAGGCTGGCCTCAAAGTCAAGGTCCTTCTGCCCCAGCTTCCTGGGTACTTACACTACAGGTAAAGACTACTGTGCCTGGTCTCCTGAGACCTTGGTCTGCAGTGAAAGGACAGCCATGCACGAGAATGGTCCGAAAGACATGACCTGTTAGAAATGCTACCGTCTAAGTTGTTTCTCAATCTCTCGCTGACGCATTCTACAGACAGCCACACACTGAATCATTCCCTTAAGACAGACCACACTTGCAAAGGGGATGATGTCTGCTTCGGGTAAGGAAAGAAAAAAAAAAGGAAGGGAGGGAGAAAGGGCTAGCTAGCTCTCATTTTAAAATAGGAAATCAACAGAGGAAGGGAGAGAAAGGAGGTGGAGAAAGGCCTATTTTAGCTGCTTTACATCTCTGGTCCTAATGTTAATTCATGACTATTTCTGTGGTGACTAAAAAGCCGTTAATTTCTCACAAGCCACACTAATCCCTTTGTAGGAAGAGATAATGGCGACCTCCTCTCTGGGCATCTTTCTCTCCTGACAATCAGGAGGGAGGCAGGGCTGTCAGAGGCGCAGCGGCCACCTCTCCCTCCCGCCTCCATCAGGCTGCCTCCTGCATAATCAGACTCAGGAGGTGTGGCCCCCACTCTCAATCCTGTGACCCGGCAGCTCAGCGATGAGTCCTTGAGGAAAACAAACCACCTCTCTTGCTTTTAGAGAGAGACTGCCACCTCCTCTTCTTACTGCCTGAGAGCTTTTGAGGGCAGCTACTGGGAATTAATTCCGAGCTGGACTGTAACTGTGCCCGGCCCAGCCGCACGCCAACCCATGCTCTCGCGCCTGTCTGAGGCGTAAGCTCAGATGTAGATGACAGGTCAGGTGGAGGGGACAAGAAGTCTCACTAGGAAATCTCCAGGGTACTAGAGCTAACGTGTGCTCCAGCACTGTTTGCCCACCCAATAAGACCTTCTACCTTTGTCCCCCCCCCCACCCCCCCACCCCCGGCTTCAGCACTCACGAAGCTGAGGCAGGAAGGCCCCCATGAGTTTGAGGCCAGCTTGGGCTACAGTGGAAAGCCCTGACTCCAAACAAACCAAGAGTCATGAGGACAGGAGAGGGGCCCCGCAAGCTTCTTGGGGCACCTAGTGCTTTCTCAGAGCAGGATGTTTATAGCGTATTTTCTTAAATGTGCTTGTAGGATTAACACCTTTAATTATAGAGGTCTAGGGAACTACTATGTCTCTCTAATTTCTGGCAACTATTACTTTCTATTGGGTCTGAAGTGTATTTTTAAATATTTTTTTGCTACTGACAAATCAGAAGACATATATGTGTGTGTGTGTGTGTGTGTGTGTGTGTATAAAATTTTCCCATAGTTGGAGTTTCCCCCAGATCTTATCATTTTTACTCATTTAATTTACATATACATATACATTTTAAAGTGCTCAATTTCACAAGAGAATTTCAATCTTAATTATTCAGATAGGATCACTAATAAGATTTACACCATTTCCCGAGCAAAAACAAACAAAACAAAAAATGCAGAAACATGCTCTAAATGCCTCACCGTAACCGCTAACTTTCACAAGAAACCACCACCCAGAAGTTCTTCCTAACGAAACTAAGGAGCTAGCCGGCCCTCTCACCTCCACTCACCGCTGCCCAGCACCCTGCTGGCAGTCCCAAGACCAGCTTCAGTTCCTCCTCAGTCAAGACCCCTTCCCCCTCCTCCTGGTTGTCCCCAGGATTGCTACTGACTGAAGGGGAAGGGAGAAGTCCCCGGCAGGGCACCTGAGTCCGCTTCTGCAGCCCCACCCACCTGAATTCCAATTCTGCAATTAGTTCCACGTCACTTCTCCCAAAAGTTTCTTTCTCAGGGCCTCCACCATCATCAAGGTCCAATCTGCCCCTCCCTGGTTATCTCACAGTGTTCCAGGTGAAGCCTTCTGGGTCTCTCGTAGCTCTCTCCATATTCCTTGTCAGGCTAAAACCCTTCACATATTCTAAGAAGTCATACTTAGTCCAAGCTCCCAAACTTGCCCCTCAATGTTCTCCACTACAAAAAATTTCAAATACCCTTGGAGACATGTAGAAAGTGAACACTGTTCAGTTTCAAAAATCACTGGTGAGGGGAGATGGCCGAGGAGGTAAAGTGCAAATGAGAACTTGAGTTTGGATCCCAAGCACTCACATCAAAAGCCAGATAGGGATGCAGATCGGTAACCCCTGCGCTTAGGGGCTCAGGTCGTGCAGGCTAGACAAGCTGGCCAAAACTGTGAGCAGCTCCAGATTCAGTGAGAAGCCTATCCCAAAAAACGAGGTGGAGAGAGACAGAGGGTTTCTACGATGTTTTATTTTGTCACCTTTACCTGTCCAACTCTTGGTTTTTATTTCATTTTTTTTCCCCTGGAAAGTTTGAAAGCAAATTATAGGCACTATATCATCTCAACTATAAATACTTCAGGATGTATCTCTAATGTAAAAAAATCAGAATTTCCAAATTCATGATATTATTTTCACGATCCCACATTAATAATCCATGTTCTGTGGGGTACTGTCTGGTAATTCTGATACTCTGATAATTCTCTTTAGCATCTCTCACCCTCTCTCACACTCCATCCGCGATCCTCCCTATGTCTCTTACATAAGCCATGTACATTCTAGCCTCAAGCCTCTGATGTTACAATACTTTCCGGAATTTCTCCCTCTAGTTCCAATGCTTTATGTATTATCACCACCACCCCATTTGCACCTCCTCAGTGAGACTCCCTCACCACTCAGATGAAAGGACCATGCCCAGTCCTCCGTTATCACACCGCATGGCTGTCTTTTCTGTGAAGAGCTCTCTCCTCCAAGGGCAGTAATCTTGATCTCGTTCTCCTGCACGCCAACGGCTGTCTCTACCAACAGCTGTACAACGTGTCCACGGGTGACCTGGCTAGAATCCCCCACGTCTAGAGCCCACAGCAGAGGCAGCAAGATGGGTCTGGAAGTGGCCACACTATGATGCCCAAGGTGCCCAAACCCTTTCAACGAGGACAGCTCATGGGTTCAGAACCTCAGAAGAGATCTGTTTCTGAAGCTCTGGTAAGTCTTGGAGAGGAGGTAATGTCAGCAACAGACACTGAGGAGAGAGAGGCTGGCGGTGGTTATGGAGAGAAGACAGAAGGGGTGGCACTCCAACAGTGGCCCCGCTCTCCTTCCTGCTTTACTCCATCTGTCCTCAGCTGATCTCTTTTACTCTCCATGTGGCCCACTTTCTTCTCCTGGCCACTGTCACTCTCCCTGAGGTCCTCACCTCACTTGATGCACACTGGCAGAGCTGCCTAACTGGTTTTACCTCCCTCCCTCCCTCCCTCTCTCCCAAGACAGGGTCTAGCTATGAGGTCCAGGCTAGCCTCAAACTCTGCTTCTTCCAGTCATAGCCTCCTGATGTGTTGGGCACAAGTGGCTTCTCGGGTTCTTTTTACCCTCTAATCCACTGTTGGTGCCACTGAAGCCTGAGGAGACCCAGTAAACTGCATCCTTCCTCCTCACCAAAGCTTTCAACCAACCGAGACACTGACGGTGTACTCAGACACACGCACATACAACGATCAGCTGGTCGGACAATGCAACTTACGTTTAAGCAAGCACAACCCCGGGGTTATAGGGTTGTGTCTGTCACAAGTCGTCCTCCACAGCCACGGCACCCCCTTCTGAGGGACTCACACACAAGATCTGCAGGGGCAGATCTGGAGCAGATCAGAAGCAGAACTGGTGCTTCTTAGGAGAGAGGCTGTCACCTAGTTCCTCTCCTAAACTTGCCAAGAGGTCACCCCTCCTTCCCAGGGCAGAACACGAAAATGAAAGCCAATGGCTAGTCTCATCAGGGGCTCTGACATGGGCACAAACCGCTGCTAGGGAGGTGGCTGTCCTACCCCCACCCTCCACCCCTGCCAACATCCCTGTAAAGATTCTCACATCTTGACTCTCAGGACATTTTTGAGGGTTCTGAAAGACATTGGAAGCATACCACATTAAGTCCATGTGTCTGCTTTGAATAGTCTCCATCACCGGAGCCCCTTAACTCTCCTGTGCAGGTCAGTTCCCCAGCCATCCCACTCTGGGGGTTTGCAGACAGCCCTCAACTCTCGGTTGGAATACTCCTTCCTCACTGAAGACTTCTCCTGCATCCTAGATCACTGACTCACTCTTTCCTTTGCCATTCTTAGCCCATAAAACACAGCTGGCGGCTGTCTAATTTGTTTCGTATTATGGTTTTTGATTGTGTTAAAGGCAGAAGCTAGGAAAAAACACTTCGAACTCATTTTAAGCCTTTGTTTCTCTTCATTTCAGGCACAGGAGGGAAGTGAAACTAACAGGGCCGTATTAGTCAGGCACTGCCCATGAAGCCCATGAAGCCCATGAAGCCGGGATACTATGGGGACCATTTTGAGTATGCTCCATGGTGCCAGTATACTTCTGGCCAGCATAATACAGAGGCGCTATCCCACACACTCAGCTTAATAAACATTTTGTCAGAAAAGATTTGATGCCAACCTCAAACAATATCCCTTTTACAGTTACACTGGAGATCTTTCCGATGAGTAAAGAGGGTATCTTTTTTTTTGTTCTCCCTCATAAAGCTAGAAGAAAAGGCAGGTCACCTGCATAGGCTCTAAGAGAACTATAAGCCAGATATGCTAATTCCCTGTGGTAGGCAACAGTAGCCACGGTCAGTTCAGTCCTGGTCAACTTAACTTCTCTGATGTAAAACCGACTAGGAGATCACAAACCCAACTTTTTAACCTAGTAAACAATCTCAAACATGAACATTTATGTGATTATAGGCCACAGTGAACTTTCTGTTCTGCCTCTATAATCTGAAGAAAATAAACATAAAAGAATCTCCATTGCTTAGATTTTAAGACTGTCATCCCATCACATCTTTGTATAACTTAGAGAATCACAGAAATGCACCAACCAGAAGGAATCCTACAAATTCCACTCTCTCAACTTCAGTTAAGGTGAAACCTGTCAAATGCTTCACCAGGAGAACCCAAATTTTGTTCAGATATGGAGACAAAATGCTCAGGGGAGATGGCCTCTCCCCTGCCCTGAGGAAAGAATCATAATTTATTTAAACCACTTACAATACCCTATTGTCCTTCACTTGAAATTGCCTTGAGATTGGGCATGCCACCCAGTCTGAAACTGGGATGATATTAGGAGGCTCTGAGAAAGAGACCCAAAAGTTGCTGTCTCCCCTTCGGAGTTTCAAAGAAGATGAGCCTTGGGGATGCTGTAGCCATGAGACATCATTAATACACCGAAGACAGCGCGCAAACAGAGAAGCAGCCCTGGGACCACCTCTCTCTGGAATTTTTGCTAAGTGTTGTTGCTCACAGTGCCTGGCATCTGCCAAGTATTCAGTAACTGATGAGGAAAAAAATGAAATGGCCTTACAATTACAAGTTATGCCACAGGCCACTGTTCACTGGCTTTTGAAAACATTCCGATTTAAGATCTGCAAAGAGGTTCCACGCAAGAATTAGGTTACAAAGTGGAAAGTTGACAGCAGAGCTCTAATCTCCAGGATTTCAATCTGGATCAAACTGTTCTATCTGTGGTGGAACAAGTAAGTCCTCAACATCCCCAGAGTCAGGAGGCAGTGTATCCGAGCAGTCACATGTCCTCTCTGGGTCAGTCTCACCCACACGGCTGTGGGTCAGTTCACATGTCTAAGTCTCCATTTCCTCATTTGTAGAATTAGGTCAATATTACCCAGTATATTAAGGTACTGTAAATATTAAAAAAGATAATGAATGAGCACTTCTTAGCAGGAGCTGGATACAAAATTATCTCTCATTAAACGGTACTTCTTACTAAGAGCATTAATAATAAGTCTTATTCAATTTGATACAGCTAAGGTACGGAGGGGAACAGAAGCCATTTCCATTTTAGAAGGAAAAAGGTAGCTATTCTGCCCTGATTTTATTTAAATTATTTCTTTTATTTTTTGAGATTATAATATATTCTTTCCTCTTTTCCTTTCCTCCTTCCAAACCTTCCAAAATACCATTCCTTCTCTCTTTAAAATTCATGGCCTCTTTTTTCACTAATTATTGTTATATTTGTATAACAATATTTGTTATATATGTACCTGTATACACACACACACACACACACACACACACATATATTCCTAAATACACAAACACAACCTACTCCGTCCGTATAATATACTTGCATGGACGTTTTCAGGACTAGCAATGTCAGAAGCTACACCCATAAGCCACGCCAACATGACTGCCTAACCATGAGCTGAACAAGAACAACAGACACACCAGTGTGAACAGGGAAAACCCAAGCCTACAGGAAGAACTACAGGCAGCTATGGAATGCTGAGAGTGGGAGACACAGTCTTCCCCAAGGAAGAGCTCACCAATTCATTATCTGTCCCGATTTTCCTAAGTGCTAAGACACAGACTTCAACCTCTCAAGGGTCAGGAGGACGGCTCAGTGGTAAAGTGCCCGTCACGTCAGCATGAAGATCTGACTTCAATCCCCAGCACCAACTGCAAAAGGCCAGCTGTGGCGGCAGGTACCTGTAACCCCAGCTCTGGGAAGCTGGGGCAGAAGGGTCCCTGGGGCTTGCTGGCCAGCCAATCTAGCAGAATCAGCAAGAGTCAGGGTAAGTAAGAAACCCTACCTCAGAAAGCAAGGTGGAGAGTATTAGAGGAAGACATTTGATGGGGCTCTCTGGCCTCCACACAGGCACACAGACAGACAGACAGACAGACACACACACACACACACACACACACACACACACACACGGTATTTCAACTGTCCACATGCTCATACTTGGTCCAGAACCAAGTTTTCTACAATATGGTTCACATCTTTAAAGGGCTCCTAAGGTAGGAGATTGACAGAAAGCAATTAACTATACTATACAAGAGAAGAAACTGTGCTTGGAAGAAAACATGGGATACTGAAGAAGAAAAAGAGCTGGAAAAGTCTGAGGGACAACGTGGCATTTGAACTAGTCCTTGAAAGATAACGGAGGATTTATGGAAAGCAAAAAGGACGAGGAGAATCTCCCGTGAGGAAGACAGCTGGGGCAAAAGCAGGATCTGGGAAGCACACGGTCCTTTCACAAACGGCAAAAAGCCACAGCCGAGCCCAGCACATCGCCCGGGTGATAAGGCTGGAGAGATGCCGGAATGCCTCCTAAAGTTCACACGATTTCACAAGTAATGGGGAGCCATGCATGGTTTCTTCCTTTATTTCTCTTTTTCAATTTTATATTTTTACATTTATTGTAAGAATCTCTTGCCTACATGTATGTCTGTTTGCCATGTGTGTGTCTGGAGGTCAAGAAGGGCATCAGATCTCCCGGAATGGGAGTTACAGGTGTATAGGTGCTGGGAATCAAACCCGGGCCCTCTGCAAGAGCAGCCAGTACTCAACCTCTGGACCATCTCTCCAGCCCCGTATACTTCATTTCTATAGACATGTAGCACAAAAAGATCTGTGTTTTAGAAAGATAACTCTAGCAGTTTGAAAAATTAATAACACAGTTTTTCCAGTCAAAAGAAAATAAAATGCATTAATAGGACACCCACGAAGACCATCAAACGCTCCATTTTCCCGGGTCCCTTAGGGCAGCATTAGGACTTAGAATAGAGGCTGTCAGGGAAGCAGCCTGGGTCTCCTATGGCCAACGTGGGATCATTAACCAGTGGAAACTGTATGACCATACATAATCAACTTCCTGTGACCTATTTTAGCAACTTCTTTGTACTGACTAATCTGTTGGAGGGTGAATCACAAATTCAGCAAGAGACCGTGTCCTGGTGACCTCACCTATTCTAAGCCTGCATGAATATTTCCATCTCTCCTGGCTCCGGGGCTTTTGAGAAACAGCATAATTGAAAAAGCAGTCATTTCAGTCCAAGTCCCAAATTTGTCTTTTTTTAGTGAGAGATGGGGAAGAGAGAACTGAAGCGGTCACATAAAGCCCAGGATGAAGGACTGGACTGCGGCGGTCTGTCTAGCCATAAAGAACATCCCTGCTTGAGACCTTCTTTCTCCTCAAGTACTCAGAACAAGAAAACAGACGCCTAGGAGCGGCCCGGGTCACCGGAGCGCGGCACCTACGGAAACAAAAGCTCAGCTGACCACTGCCCTCGCCGGGCAGATGAAAACGTGAGCACAGTCAGGGAGGAAAAGTGAGTTCCGTTCTGGGAGTTTGCTGAGTTTCAGGGCTCTACAGCGAATACAAAAGAGTCCTTTAATTTTTTTTTTTTTCATTTAAAAAGTTACCACTGCACTTCATGCAGCAGTAGACTTACAAGTCACAGAGAAATCTCTCACTTGTTAGGAAAGTCTAACCATACTTTTGTTTCACTCATGATCTTTAATTGTTGATCTGAATATAGTAATTAGTTCCCACACAACCATGAGTCAGAATCTGTTTAAACATATCCTAGAATGATGCAGTTTGGGGGCTAGGAAGGACTCCAGAGATAATTTAATCTGTCTCAGTAGGTTGATAAAGAGACAGTGAGTCAGGAGGAGAGTTGGGATGAGACTCCTGCATCTTGGTTGAATATTCTTTCTAGACCGTCTCGTCTTCGTCTACCATGTGTCTTCACTTGTGTGTGTGTGTGTGTGTGTGTGTGTGTGTGTGTGTGTGTGTGTACAATCGATTATTCAATATAAAAACATATCTAACAGTCACATGTTCATTGGACTTAAGGGGTGTATAGTTGGACCTCATTCTGAGATGGCAGGACTCTACCTTCTTTATGCTCTGAGGAATTCCTCCATGCCTTTGAGTGTACTGTTCTTCAGTGAATACCAAGACAGTGACGCAGAGTGGAAAACCATCAAGGACAGACACCATCTCTATTCCTTAAGAGCATGTCTTTATACAACTAAGATTAGTGCTAGGACTGGAAACCACATACGTACAGTGGAGTCAAAGGCCTTGGAGCAGTACAGCTGCCTGGGTACAGCGGGCACGAGGATGGAAAGATGCTGGGCTAAGGAAGCTTTGGGCTCTGCCACATACTTGGAAATCCTTTATAATAACAGCTGCCACTTTGCCTTAGGTCCGTTCCTTTTTATCATTTTATGACCTCACCCCTGACATTTCATAGCCTGTCATTTTCAGATAACACACGCGGCAACAATGAGACTGGCTGGGCCGTGGTGGCGCACGCCTTTAATCCCAGCAGAGGCAGGCGGCAGCTCTCTGTGAGTTTGAGGACAGCTTGGGCTACAGAGTGAGTTCCAGGAAAGGCGCAAAGCTACACAGAGAAACCCTGTCTTGAAAGTAATGATGATGATGAGGAGGAGGATGATGATGATGATGATGATGATAATGAGGCTGGATTCAAGCCATACCCCATGGCTGGACCCCATGAAGCACCCTCTCTCTATTAGTTCAGCCAACATTCCTTTGGAAAGAGTCAGCCCTAGTCTGGCTATGTCTGAGGCAATGCAGTCTCCAGAATGCATTCATTCACAAGCTTCTAAAATAAGACAGTCAAAAAATGTGATAAGGCCTCAAAGGTCAGCTCATATATTACTGCCTTCCCAGTGTCTGTTGTGCCCTGGGTGGCTCTGTCACTGGGAACTCACCCTGGGGGACAGCCCTGACCCCAGGAGACTGGCTGATTGCTGTGCCTCCAAATCCATGGGGTCAATTCACATCAGCTCTCCGCATACACCTAGATGAGAACTGTGTACTCCTCCGAATGGGTGATCAGCCACAAATCTAGAATGCTTTTCCACACTCAGCCTAACTGCTGGAGGCCCCTGCTGGCCCCTGCTCCTTAACTGACAGGCAATAAAAACATGACACATCTTGCCTGTTTCCCAGAGCTTGTCAGCAAGAAAAGATGTGAGAAGCTGGCCATGCCTTTTGCCCATTTATCTATTCCTGTTGCAATGACCAAGCAGTGGCTAAGATGTGTTATTCTAAACTTGCAAAGTCCATGTGTTATAATTTCCTTTTCAAAATCACTACCCATATTTCACGATAAATTAGTACTCAGAATTTTAAAACTCAAGAACTAAAGAATAGCAATCACAAGCCAGGAATGGTGGTACACACCTTTAAACCCAACACTCAGGCAGAACTCTCTTAAGTTCAAGGCTAGTTTGATCTACAGAGAGAGTTCCAGGATAGCCAGGGTTACACAAAGAAAGCCTGTCTTGAAAAAAATAAGCAAAATAAAAAAGAGTAACCATCATGCTTTGTCAGATACTCAAGGGGAAAGACCAGGGCATGAGAGATGCCAAGGATGGCCAATTCTTGTATTTATAATCAGAACAAACTGGAAAGGTTGGAAATAGGGTAACCTCTTCATCCGGTCCTGCTGAGGACCTACAAACGGTTACTGTGACGATGACAGAATTCCATTTGAGTTCTAACAGAGAATCTACTGATGTCATTTGCTAGTGGAAGAGCTTCCCTACTACATCAATGTAACATATCAAACACAAAGCTATGAGGTGCTCCAGGCTCAGGAGTCCCAGTGATGTCTTGTCTCCTCAGTCACCAAATGCTTGCTTTTTATGTCCCTTTCCTTCTGGTCCTATAGTGGTAATCCTGCCAGCTGTTCTTGAAGATTTGAGTCTAGAACAGTGGTTCTCCACCTGTGGGTCGTGACTCTACTGGGAGATACATCTCAGCTATTTACACAATTCATAACAGGAGCAAAATGACAGTGATGAAGTAGCAACGAAATAGTTTTGTGGTTGAGGGTCACCACAACATGAGGAACTGCATGAGGAAGGTTGAGGAGAACCACTGCCCTGAAGGAAAGAGGAAGAATGGCAAGTTGCGCCGGGCAGTGGTGGCGCACGCCTTTAATCCCAGCACTCGGGAGGCAGAGCCAGGAGGATCTCTGTGAGTTCGAGGCCAGCCTGGGCTACCAAGTGAGTCCCAGGAAAGGCGCAAAGCTACACAGAGAAACCCTGTCTCGAAGAACCAAAAAAAAAAAAAAAAAAAAAAAAAAAAAGAATGGCAAGTTGCATTCTGACAGGGAAGAAAAGGGTCTTGAAGGGTGACTTTGTACTGGATGTGGAAATGTGGCCTGTCGTGGACAGAAACCCTGTATTTCCTTCTCTATATTCCAAATGATATCTCCGCTCAGATTACAGTTACAAATTAACCTTACTTACTAAAGTGTTAAATGTATCAGTTGACTACGGGCAATGGTAAGTGTAGAACCTAACTTAAGAACAGCAGTAAAGGGACTGGAGAGATCCCTCAGGGGTGCAGAGCCCTTGTTGGTAGGTGTAGAACCTAACTTAAGAACAGCAGTAAAGGGACTGGAGAGAACCCTCAGGGGTGCAGAGCCCTTGTCGGTAGGTGTAGAACCTAACTTAAGAACAGCAGTAAAGGGACTGGAGAGATCCCTCAGGGGTGCAGAGCCCTTGTTGGTAGGTGTAGAACCTAACTTAAGAACAGCAGTAAAGGGACTGGAGAGATCCCTCAGGGGTGCAGAGCCCTTGTTGGTAGGTGTAGAAGCTAACTTAAGAACAGCAGTAAAGGGACTGGAGAGATCCCTCAGGGGTGCAGAGCCCTTGTCGGTAGGTGTAGAACCTAACTTAAGAACAGCAGTAAAGGGACTGGAGAGATCCCTCAGGGGTGCAGAGCCCTTGTTGCTCTTCCAGAGGACCTGGGTTTCAGTTCCCAGCACCCACATGGTGGCTCAGCAACTCCAGCTGCTGGGGATCGACCCTCTCTGACCACTGGGGGCACTGCACCCACACAGTGCTCATACATATATGCAGGCAAGACACTCAGGCACAGGACATTTATCTTTTTAATTAGCAGTGGAGCGTAAAAGACAAGAAAGGCTGAGAGGTAGCTCCATGGTAGAGTGTTTACCTAGAAATCCAAGATTCAATTCCTGGCCCTTCTAAAAAACACAACAACCATTATACAAATACATGCACACACTGAGACCCAACTGGGGGCCGGAGGAGAGGGGAGGAAGCCAGTAGCAGAGTACTTGCCTAAATATTCAAAGTCCCAGGTTCAGTTCAGAGTACTGTAAAGCATGAACACACCACAGAGAGACAGACAGATAGACACACACACACACACACACACACACACACACACACACACCAGTGAGTTGAGGAGAAGCCATTTTTATTTAAGAGTTGAGTAGAGTAATTAAAGAATCATTAGTAATAAAAATCAGTAGTCATAATCTTGAAGGAAAATGCTGTGGTAAATGGAAAGATGGCTTCTCATGTCACACAGGAGAGTGTGTGTGAGCACGTAAGTCTGACAGAGATAGATGCACACAGCTGTGTATTAACCATGAGACTTTAATCATCTTTCTGACCACCACTGGCTCTTCTTTTCCTCTACCCACAAAGTCTGCTTACTCTCCACTGCGTTTCCTTTCCCTTCCCCCAGCCTGTGGGGCTGGGTACTGAACCCACGGCCTTGCTCTACAGTTGGGCTATACTCGGCCCTTTCTCACCTGTGCTCAGACTACGATTCTGACCACCACCTTCCATAACTGTTTCTGAATTCCATGTCCTTCGTTTCACGTCCCCTGTAAGCCCTTTTGGAGCAGCCCAGCTCACGGTGCCTTCCGCTTCTTCTGTCCTCTTAGCGTCACTCACACACACACACACACACACACACACACACACACACACACACACACACACTTCAGTGGCCATCTACGGTCTGGCATTCTGGGTAATTTCCTGAATCTTCACTGATGAAAAGTTTTGTAGGACAGAGTGTCTCCACACATCTTAAACCCACCTGGGAGTAAGGTTAAGAAAGTCCAGAGTGTGACCCGATAAACATCTGATATGAATGAGCGGGACCACAGAGTGTTCAGAGGAAAATACTACATTTGATGTGAGAATATTCTACCGCAGACGATTAGGAAGAGAGACTTAACCAGAGTCATAATTTCACTAAACACCTCTTCAGAAGATAAAAAAAAAAAAAGATGGCTGATTTGAAGCAAAGAACAAAGCTTGGGACAGAGAGAAGGCAGGTGTGGATACTGGAGAGTCGCAGATGTGAGGGAGACAAAGGGGACATGAACAGCTGTTCACTAAATCAGCTATGAGCATACCTGTATTTCCTTGGGCATCTTCAACCTTACTGGGCGAAGGCAACAGGAAAGACGGCCTGGCAAAGTGAGGGCCTTGAAGGGCCAGCTGCTGCTGCTGCTGCTGCTGCTGCTGCTGCTGCTGCTGCTGCTGCGGCATGGTGCTGAGGACTAGCCGCCAGTCTACGTGGGTGATGTCGGACCTTGACCGAGCATGTCCCGGCTTGAAAGTGGTGGTCTCATCCAATAAGTCATTCACGGAGCGAGGTCTGTCCCTCCGACGCTGACAGAAGTTGAAGAAGTTGAAGGTTGACGCTTCCTTTTGCTCCATCCAGGAGAGGTTGTCTGGGGCGGTTCCTCTCTGGACCATGAGCTGCTCTTTGGCAGGGAAGACATTTTGAGCTTTGGTTTCGAGGAGCCTGCTCTTACAGTGGTCCCAAATCATGGTCCCCTTGCCCAGGGAGGCAACATTTCTCAAAGCACCGTTGTCTGTGAGGTTACTGAGTACCTCGTGCCCCACCAGCTCAGGGACTTCCTGGATCCCGTACACCTCTGCTTGCTGTACGGCCTTTTCCAGCTTACTATCGAAAGTGCTGAAGAAGTCCTCAGTCACCTCTAAGGCAGGGCTGATGTCATCCACTTCCAAAGCTTCCATGACACAGGGTCTAAGCCTCCTAAACGACTTCAGGAGAGGCTGTCACGAACATTCAGCCAACACAGAGCAGTGGCTCAGCAGTGCAGCTGTGGGAACCGGTGGAAGTACCCTTCATCTGGCTGCCCAGAGGAGGCCAGGCACAGACACACGCGGAGCTTATTCTCGGAGGCCTCTGTGAAGACAGCAGGGCAGTATCTGTGAGAGCAACGCAGCACCAATCCTGGATTTCCTGGATGAAAACAAAAAGATACCATTGGCACACAGTTCACTGCATTCTGTAGTACACCAGTCTGTCTGATCACTTCCCCATTTCTACACCTCTTCT